>NC_056736.1:587124548-587239548 GCF_019279795.1 Protopterus annectens | reverse complement strand
GCAAGCAATACTTGACCCTGTTCCTCTCTCTCCGAATCCCCTTCTGAATATCATGGATGTTCAGTGAGTCATCTATCCACCCAGAATAGTCCTTCTGTCACTGCACCCCTCACCGGCCCTGTCATTCCTTTGCTACTGTCCAACTCATTGAATCTCACAGACAACTGTTGCCCTTCCTTGGTTTTGGCTGATATGAGGAGTAGAAACTACTAAGAAAAAAATAAAATTGTCTAGAAAATGTATTTTCTACTTTACTTATCTCTAATAAAATAAAATGCTGCTGAAGATATTAATGCTAATCCTAATCCTGATCCTTATTCTAATCTTAATCCCAGTCCTAACCATAATCATAATCCTGATACTAATCCTAATCCTAGTTATAATTCTGATCCTAATCCTAATAGTAATCAAAGTCCTGATTCTAATCGTAATTCTAATCCTGCCACATCATCAACTCTCCCAGCATTGTAACCAGTAACTTATCTTGTTACCTCAGATTTATAAGCAATAATATCACCTCATCCGAAAGTTTATCAGAAACAACTACTACTTTTCAAGCACTCCATCTTAGTCCACCCCCCCACGCACAAACAATAATAATTATAAAATGCATCATATACATGCTTGGAAACCTAGAACATTAAACATAAGTCTGATATTCTTGAGATCATTGAAACAGGTTTTAAAGCCATCACCTGCATCTTAATATTCTTAGAAAGTAACACCTAGCTGTAGTTATAGACGTGGCCTGAGTAAAGTTGGTGGCATAAATAATACCTATATGTATCTAGTTACAGTCATGGCCTGAGTAAAGGTGATGGCATAAATATTACCTAGATGTATCTAGTTACAGACGTGGCCTGAGTAAAGGTGGTGGCATAAATAATACCCAAATGTATGTAGTTACAGACGTGGCCTGAGTAAAGGTGGTGGAATAAATAATAGCTAGATGTATGTAGTTACAGATGTGGCCTGAGTAAAGGTGGTGGCATAAATAATACCCAGATGTATGTAGTTACAGACGTGGCCTGAGTAAAAGCGGTTGCATAAATAATACCTAGATGTATGTAGTTACAGATGTGGCCTGAGTAAAGGTGGTGGCATAAATAATACCTAGGTGTATCTAGTTACAGGCGTGGCCTGAGCAGACGTGGCAGCATCATACTCCTAGCGAGGCAGAACACCAAAATAATAACTAGACCACCAGTGTATAATATTTTCAGAAGCAGAGATTCACTGAACTGGATATAATCTTCCATAACCACTGGCAACCAGACCAGGTTTATGCTACTTGTCCTAACCTGATTCAATCCACACTTTATAAGATTTAAAACCAAGTTAAAGAAAACATGTAATAATTGTTAGCAGTTTTAATACTGATATTCTTGAAACCAAAAAAATCTGTTTAATCAAATTCTGTCTCAAAAATAAAGTTGCTCAACTAGCCAGCTTAACCACCTGACGTAACTCTATTACCATTAACAGTACATGGCTAGATTTAAATATAACTAACAGCCTCCATAGATTTTAAAACATAAAATACCTCTGCAATACCTTACTGATCACCACCCTATCCAAGCCACTTTTTCCTTTAGAACCACAAGATTACCTCCGGTAATAGCCACCAAGAGATTTTTCTCAGAGTCCAGTGAATATTTGATACCAGATGAATCAAATAACCTTAACTGAACCCCACTCTACCAAACTCTCATATGTGCTAACTCTGATTAACTCCCCAGTTCAACCGATCTTGGGCAAGTATTTCCCAACTCAAAAAAAATGGCTAAAGGGTCAGCATTATCCCTAGGTTACTCAACTTTAATTTCACCCAGAATCAGAAGTGTGGCTAGGATATGGTGAAGGGGCAGCCACCCAGGGCACGAGGTGTTAGGAGGCATAATTAGCAGTTGCCAATGGAACTTTATTGTAGTATCAGAATACAGAAATGAATGCCAATGCTATAATTACTATGGCAGATAAAGCTCTGAACTGCTTTATTGGTGATATTGTAACTACAGCAAACCACATTCACCAATTTGCTACAATGTACATTTGCATTTGTAACAAGCAGTTTGTTACAATTTGAAACTGAAGGCCTTTATTTATTTGTTGTTTCTAACCTGGATAGAGGACCCCTTTTTCGTTTGTTTTTTCTTTCTTACTTTTTATTTTTTTATTTTTTTCTCCTCAGGTTAGAGTTACCTTGCTCCTGAAGTTGGAGCTTGGAAGCTCCAGATCAGGGATTGGATTTCTTTTTTTCTGAACATACAGTTGAGGGGCACCAGATTAAGGAACGGCACCGGGCGCTAAATGAGCCAGCTACGGCCCTGCCCAGAATTATGATGATGTTATTTTCTGCTTCGGATTGGCAGAACTAGTTATGTGTACTACCATGTCTCATTGAAGCCTTCACCATTTAAAAGGCAGACTGCTCATAGAATTAATTATGGAACTGAATTCACAATATTCAGTGCTGATATTAAGAGGTTAAATGTTAGAAAATTAATTCCATTAAACAAATAAGACAAAAAGCATACTTTCTCTTCCATTTAACAAGTAAGATAAATAGTATATTTTCTTTTACAGTAAAAAAAGATTTTCTTTTACTTAATTTTTCTTTATTGCACACGTACAACTGAATAAATAAAATCCTCATACATTGGAAGAAACAGTGATGAAACTGTAAACCAGGCTCTTCTGAAGGAAATGACTTACTCGGAGAATTATTACTGCAATAAATGACTGTTTCCAGAACCTGAAAAGAATCATTAATACCTCTGTTAAACCTCCTTCATGCCCAATGGGAATAACACTCATTATCCTTACATATCAACCCTACCTAACCTAATCCTTCATGCCCAATGGGAATAACACTCATTATCCTTACATATCAACCCAACAAAGCCATTCACAGACTCCTTTTCCTTTACAAAGCATCATCTTCCTTTCTGTTTCTGAACATCTTCTTCTAAAACTGTATGGGAACTCCTACAAAATCAACAAATGAAAGAAGACCCCAGTGAGTATAGTATCCATCTGCATTCCTTCTTATTCCTGTTTCCCACACTATCTGCACATATTTTGATCATCTCCTTGACTTTTTACATTAGTTACCCCAATTCCCAAAAAGCTGACTTCTTCCCTTCCCACAAGGATTTCAGACCAATATCACTCCTCTGTCCTTTTACAAAAGCATTAGAAACAGTAATTTATAGACAATAATTTGATGGCAGTAATAAGTAAGATTTACCTGTTCCTGCCCAACAGGATTTTAGAAATGGGCATAACATCAAGATGCATAGAGTGACACATAAATTATTATAGTCCGGGAGAAAGTTACCTCACAGGGTCTGTGTTTACCAATCTAAGTAAAGCTTTCAGAAGTGTGGATCATCAAATAGTAATAAGGAAACGTTCAGCTCAAGGATTTAGTAATAATCCAGAAGACAGAATTCGCAAGAAACACACTATTTTAAAACACACCTTTTAAAACCTTATTCCATTAAGCACTTTTGGCTAGAAACTACCAGCCATCTTCAGACATTCAAAAATCATGTGACAAACTCTTTTATTGCCCAACCCAACCACTTGAGTCTTAAAAACATAGCATTATAAAAGAACAACATATTAAAAAGAACTACTTTTAATGACCCATTTTTAAAAAACATTTATATAAATATTTATATATAACTAGGATCAAAGATTTATCCCAAGTGCAATATAATGGTTCAGCAGATCTCTGTCACACAAAACGTTCTGAGTCCTATGTGATAGTATGTTAATTTATGGGGTTATTTTCACATTGACTCTTTCCCCAGGGATCTGTTCTTGAATCCACATTATTATGATTCTTTATAAATGACTTCAGTGTCATTATAACATCCTTTATTAATCCCATCTTAAGATGACTACACTGTCTTGCACAGAGCGGGTCTTCTACAAGCTATATCCAAAAGTAATTCCCAGTCCTGCCATTCATATAGTACCAGCTAACTCACACTAAACACCTTAAAAATGTCTTCCATGGTATGTAGTACCTCCCAGAAGCTAATAAGATGTAGATCCTTAAACACAGTAACTCCTGATAACCATTAAATAGTACATGTTCCATAATACAAGTGTGGAAACCTAACATTTGACCTCTCCCTTTGCTTGAAAGACCATGGCGTTATAATAAATGTTATACAATAACAGTTCATTGCCATTCAAAAATGTGCACACTGACTGGACAGCCCAAGCAGCGTGCTTGTTGTAAATCGAGCATATACCAATAGAAAAAATTCTGGTTGCTGAAGTAACATTGAGCAGTCAGACTTTTATGTTGGAATATGCTTACAGGGCAGAGCAAAATACAAGATAAGTAAGGTGCATTCTGCAAAACTAAAGAAACAGAACTGTAACTGTTTTTCCTTGTATTTCTGAGCTGTGCCTCCTAAAATCTCGACTGTTGTACCTCTCAACTATTTTTTCTGGCAAGCCACTGGGGATTGAAGCCATTAAATAGTAATATACATTCCAGGTTTACGCTTCATATCCTTTCAAAAATGCATGCTGACACAAAACTTATTATAGGAACTTTCTAAGTTTATAAGAGCAATATTTAAAATCCGTCCCCATTTTTGGACCTTTGTCCCCCAATAATATTGGGCTTGGTCTAGGTTTCTTGCATTCTGTGAAAAAATAAACAAACAATGGAAATTGACATTGTCTTCCCTGCATTGTTTGTCCCGCACTGTACTGATGTAGTGTGCAGTGTAGCACTGTACTGATGTAGTGTGCAGTGTAGCACTGTACTGATGTAGTGTACAGTGTAGCACTGTACTGATGTAGTGTGCAGTGTAGCACTGTACTGATGTAGTGTAGCACTGTACTGATGTACTGTGCCATGTAGCACTGTACTGATGTATGGTGCAGTGTAGCACTGTACTGATAAACTGTGCAGTGTAGCACTGTACTGATGTACTGTGCAGTGTAGGTACATAACTCCTATAGGCATGAACAGTACATCGGCAATCGCGGAAGAACACTGCAACTCCATAATATAAAGACATTATTTAAGAAAGGTAAGCAATTTCTTTTTCAAATAATGTCATTGTATAATAGCAATTATCCATGAATGGGTGTGAGTGTCACAGGATTAACCCACATTTGACTTTGTTTAATCACTCTGGCTTTTCCTTCTTGATTAAATCACACCAGCCATAAATTAATCCAGTGATACCCACATCCAGTCATAAAATAAAGCTGGCACAAATTTAAGAGGGTCAGTAGCCAGGCACTTCACCTCTCATGCCATGGATGGCCTGGCAGTCAGTGTTCTTATACCTCATTTGGTATATGTACTCCCCCTGTTACCCATACCCCTCAGGTGTTATTATGAGGAACGTGCCTTATTTGGGGTCTTAAAATGTTCATGTTCCTCAAAGTTCCACACTGAAAGACTCTTGTCAGACATTTAGTGTTAGGAATTTTTTAAGTGAAATCCATGGTAAATAGAAATTAATCATATTAATTCATTAAAAGATCTTTGTTATAAGTAAAACCAGCATATTTTAACCATCCTATGACCTTCCTAGTTGAAGTTGTTAGAAAGCCATTAGTATGTGTTTCACATACATTATGAGGACTAGTGTTCCTCATTTTGGAGATGGAATGTTGAGAGCTATGCTATTACCTTTAGCTCATTTCAAAATATAAACATAATTCAAATTATCAGAAACACAATTTGATGCTCCATCTGTTTCACCCCCCCCCAAGAAATGAATATCAATGCACCTCCCTTGAAAAATCACTGCTTTCTTCACCTTACTACTCTGCACATTTGTCTTCAAACTTTTTCAGTGAAAGTACTGCCTCTCCCTTAAAAACAAGCTTTGTATAAAACCCTTCAGTGAGTACAACCTTTGAACACAGGATGGCAAAAGACTTCCTTTCCACACATTGCCTTCTGTCTTGCGCTTGAAGAAACAGTTTTAGAATGAGTGTTCCAGTTAAATGGAACCAAATTCTCCATGGCCTAAGAGAATTAAATAATAACTCTGAAATTAGAAAAAAATACTAGCAGTTCACCTAAAAGAATCCTAGTGCTCCAAGTACTTATTTGAGAAAGTTTAAGAATCTCATTCCATCATAACTGCAATGTTATTATGCAAACTAATAGATATTTACTTTAACTCTTGACCATAACTGAGTTTGTAAACATTTAAATAGTGATTTTTATTTTTATTTCCTTTAAAAATTGAAACAGCTAGTAAACTGTTATTTAAGGAAATTATTGAGCTAGTGTTAAATTGGTGTAGTGGTTAGCATTGCCACCTCACAGCAAGAGATTCTCCGGTTTGATTCTCGGCTGCGGTGCCTTTTGTGCGGAGTCTGCATGTCCTCCCTGTGGTTGCGTGGGTTTCCTTCGGGTGCTCCGGTTTCTTCCCACATCCCAAAGACATGCAGTAGGTGAATTGGACACTCTAAATTGACCCTAGGTGTGAGTGTGTGCGTGTGCCTTCTGTGGAAGGTTGGGCGCCGGGCTGGTAACTCGACACCGTAAAACTCCACTGCCAATCATGAGTGCACAGATGATCCGCTGTGGCGACCCCTAACCGGGAAAAGCCGAAAAAAGAAGAAGATTGAGCTAGTGTTAAATGTCAACATTACACTTCTATGGCCAATTTCTTACTTGATCAGCACAGAATAAACAAATGTCTTGCTGTCTGTTTTTTATTTTCTTTTTATTCTTCCTCACTGGGGTGGGGGCATTACTTCATGCTGCAATAGGAAGGTGTTTTTCTTCATAAACTGTTTTACCCGCAGATTATTTGCATGCTTGGATTTGCTTGTACTCACGTAGAGCTAGATTAAAAATATACAGTATGTGCAATATTTAATGAGGCTGCAGAGGTGAAAGGGAATTCACAGAATAGTCACTAAGGACCACTAAGTGATATTTTGTATGCAGATTAGCAGTGCATGGAAATAAATAGGATATCATGCAGTCTTATTGATGAATGACAGAAATATTGAATGGAAACAATTTAGACACCTGAAAATATCCCATTGATATTACAGCAATAGTCACACACCTGGGAGTGCAGTTGAAATAATAGTAGGTACAAAGTAATGCACTGAGGAAAAGAAGACCCTATTCCAGACTACAGAATAAATATAAAATATTCGCAGAAAAGGGCGCAGGATTCTTACAATGCATAACCTCTCTCAAAAAACTCATACAGTAAATCAGGGAATTGCAAATATTTCTGATATTGTATAAAGGGGGGTTTAACAATGTATGAAAATCAAACAGTTTCCTCTCTCTAGGTCTCTAAAGAATCATTACCTGGAACATTGTGTACAGGCTTGAGGCCCTCAGTGTATGAATACTGCAACAAGGATAGCTTTTAAGCTACTCAGACAGTTAACAAGAAAGATTCTGAAGGGCAATATTGACATTTTAGGCACTCATAATTGTGAAAGATGGCACCATTTACCAACAAATTTGAAGGCTAGCCTGGTGCAGGAGGGATGTAAATACCACCACTGTTAACCCATTTACCCACTATGTATATGAGGGGCCGGGGCTATACTTCTTTGGATCTACTCCACTACACCAAATGGGCCTGATGTTTACCAAAAGTATTGTCTTCTCATTTCATTTCGCTAGTACCCAATAGGTTAAATTAGAAAAGTAAAATACACACAAATCTGAGTCAATATAATCAATTCAGGAAATGCAACCTGGCCCCAAGAATATAAAATGAAAGAGTACTGTGGTTCTGGTATGGGCTTCCAACATCCATACCCAAAGTAGAACTGCACACACTGATCTCTTACAGAACTAAGTATCTGGCCTAGTATTCCAGACCCTTTCTCATCATCTGTGAGAACCATAGTCTCTTCCATTACCCCTTGTCCATGCCTCTCAACAAATTATTTGTAGACAAATGCACACACACACACACACACACACACACACACACACACACACACACACACACACACACACACACACACACATGCACGCATGCATGCACACACATACACACACACACTTCTCAGGGAAGACTGGAAGAATTCCCAATTCCCCATAGCTTTCATCCTGGCATGATTGGACTGCCACTACCCTGGATTTATTTGTCTGGGGACCCAACACATTTCATACACCCTTGATTTAGACAAATGTAGATTATAAAAATCACATGTTACTGGTAGAATGCTCAAGCATTTTGGCTACTTAGAGGTTGATACCACATCTTGACAACCTACAGTGTTAAGTAATACTCTCTTCTCAGATAAGGAACAATACATAAACAAACATTAAATACCAGACACAAGATCTTTAAACTGGAAAAATAAAGCTTCAATTAAACAATATAGACTGCATTGTTTTGCATTTCAATTACAAGCTTCATGTATTTTTGTTTTACTTTCACCTCTTTTTTTCATTTACAAAGTAAGGTTACAAGGTTGCATGCATTTTAATGACACAGGCAACACACTTTGGAGCTCAAATATAGCTCAAAAAGGTGGCAACAGTTTAAAATAAGAAAAAATGCATCACACTTTAATGTTTTAAACCATTTTTCTACCCTGATAGTGTAGTGATAATCAATAAGTAATAACATGTCTATAGCAAGGACAAGAAAAAAGTACTATAATGAAGATTAAAAAACAATAAGTAAAATAAAACTCGGAATACTTTTTTACAGAACTGCATTGTACAGTTTGAAAAGCTTTCTAATGGGAAAATAAAACAAAACAAGCAGGCATTATGTCTTAACAGCAACCAATAAAAATTCAAACACATTAAAACAAATAAAAAAATAACAAATATACTTCTGCAGTGTCTCAGCATACAGTGTATTAGCACACTGAGTGTTGCATTTCAGAATGAACAGATCTTCCCTACACCTTAACGATGACTTAGTGCCATGACTGTTAATTACCTTTTCGTTTCATACATTACCATCATTCACATGTTTCTAGGGTAAACACAAAGTATATCT
Source organism: Protopterus annectens (assembly GCF_019279795.1). NCBI lineage: Eukaryota > Metazoa > Chordata > Ceratodontiformes > Protopteridae > Protopterus > Protopterus annectens. Next base: position 587,230,552 of record NC_056736.1, on the reverse strand, counting down.
ATACCATCATTCAGATGTTTCTAGGGTAAACATAAAGTATTTATATTTTTCTTAAGTGGGAAATGGGTCAGTCAAACCACCATTTTACCTATGGCCCTAGCTAGAGGTGGACACTTCACATGTAGAATGACTTGTTTGCTATACACATTCACAGAGGATAACAACATTTCATAGTATGTACACCATTTGACATGTGTCCAGCAAGTCTACAGATTATTAAAGGAGGCAGAAATGAGAACTGGAGTTGTGGTGGCTTGCTGAAGCAATGTGCAGTCCAAACATATTTTCATATAGGAGTGCTCTTGCTGAAATTTTTAATTACTTTAAATTTCTATTTTCCAAATGTTTGATGGGAGTAACCAGCAGATTGAGACTGTTCAAGAAAAATCAGTCAATAATGTTTAGGTTAAAGGGTAGACACTGAAGTGTTAAGGTACCAGAGGCTGTATTTTATAGAAAGTATGAGTTAAAGAGAAGCATAAGGCATAGAAAGAAATATAACAATGTGTTTGTGGATAATAATGGCAGAAGTCGAGTTACCCATACATATGAAATCATATCCCACCCAGCTATAACATAGACAGAGAAGATAGAACAAAAAAGGAGGCAGCATAGCTGTAGTTTTAAAGAACAATGTAAATGCTGTCAATTTTATGGTTATTTAAATTTGTACAGTTTTGAATCTAAAAGTTTAATAAAAATTTATTATAAAAAAAACAATGTAAATGTAAAACCTCCATACTCTTAAAAAACCCCAAATTTAATATGGCAGAAATAATTTTAACCCAACTTCAACTTAACCCAATGAAATCCATTATCATTCCTGGAATTTAATTTTCCCCAGGAAATAATATACCTATAGCAAAATAAATACTTTATTGGATGTCACACAATGTACATCAAGAAACAATAATCACGGAGGGTCTAAATATCATTTGGCAGGCATGTAACTGAGATACACTCCAACCTCCTTGAATCTATAAAGTTTCTCCCATCTCATACAAACCACCACAAGATTTAATAAAAGGACAAACAGATAATCAACACTTGACTGGATGTTAACCAATAAAACCTCTACCATAAACCTAATAGGATGTTTGACAGATTATCATCTCCCAACATACATACTGAGAAAATGAATAAACCTAAAAACAGGTTAATAAAATATAACCAGACACATAACCTAAAAATCTTCCAACAAAAACACCTTTATATCAACCCTCCATTTGTTTATCCTCAAAATGCTACACATAGATTACACTGTTTCCCACTTCAATAACACCTTCCTTAATATCCTAAATCAAACAGCCCCAGTCAGATCAAAAACAGTGAAATCTATCTCAACACCCTGGCTTACAAATGAAACAAGAGCATTTTAAACAAAGAGAAAAGGCATGGAAACTTTGGTACCCAAAAGAAACCCAAGAGCAGTTCCAAGCTTTCAGACACCTTAGAAACCTTGCAAAAAAACAAATATAGAGGATAAACAATTCTTCTAGTCTAAGCTTCAAAACAACTATAAAAAAATATTTTGGTCCTGTATAACTAGACTTCTCCACCCTGTACATTCCCCACCCGTGAATCCACAACTAATAATAATAAGACTATTCTTCTTGTTCAGCTGGTGAATCTGGGCATCTTGAGGCAATGTTACAATTGCCTCATGTACACTGACAACCCACTCCTTCTCCCACAAAACACAAATACATGTGAGAGATGCAACTATATAGCCAAACTGGAGGCTGAGCTCTCTCAACTCAGGACTGGCAAGCCCAGACAGGAGGAGAAGGAATCCACGCACACCACAAACCCAGTTTCACATAGAACTATCACAACTGCAAAACAAACACATAAACACACAAAGACATACTCGGAGGCACTGATCAAAAATCTACCAAAACTACAGAGGCCTCCAAAGCAGACACCCAAGCACCTGCCACCTCAAGACATAAGACATGCAACACATAGTTCTCAAAGTCAGTGTGCTAAACAGTCACAGCCCTTAAGGCCAAACACAATGCCAGACTCCATAGTCAGACACACTGACGTTCCTCTCACCAGACTGAACAAGGAAAAGATCACAGTTAGCTGCCTGTCAGGCGCTAGAATCCACCACATAACACAAGCACTCAGGTCACTCCACAGCAAGTACAAGTATGACTCAGTCATTGTCCATGCCGGTGTGAATGACCTGAGACGTACCTCCCTGGACTACATGAAACGAGACATAGAGGAGCTCTCAGATTATGTAGCCCAGGCCGGTATGACCCTGACCCTGAGCAGTATCCTACCCTCACCAAGAATGATGCCACAATACAGAGACAAAATGATCAGCTTTAATAATTGGCTTAATTACTGGTGTCATTCTAAGGGGATCCAATGTCTGTCTGCCTGGGATGACATGCTTGGCAAGCCACGCTGCTTCGCAAGGGACGGCTTGCACCTGTCACCCCTGGGCTTCCGGATATTGGCAAAGGCTCTTGCCACCCCCATAGTGCCTTTTTTAGGCAAGGCTCAAATGATAAACCTACCGCCCCAGAAAACAAAAATGGAGAAAAACTAAGGGTAATGCTGCTCAATGCCAGAAGTCTAAACCTCAAGATGCACGCCCTCGAAGCCCTCCTCAGTATGGAGAACATCGATGTTTGTGCTGTGACTGAAACCTGGTTCAAGGCTCCTGAGAGCACCCCAGCACTATCAGGTTATACCTCATATCATGCGTTCCGGCGCCAAAATCCGGACCGAACCACAAAAGGAGGGGGAGTATCCATATTCATAAAGGATACCCACACCTCCAGGTTAGTGGCAATGCACGAAGCATCGGAGACCATCCAGGTGCAATTAACCATAGGTAAAACTGCCCTACAGTTTGTAACATGCTACAGACCACCTTCTCAAACTCAGGAAACCCACACAGCCTTCCTGAAGACACTGGAGAGTATAAATGTCTCTCCAAACACCATCATATTGGGTGACTTCAACTACCCAAACATAGACTGGGAACATTACTCAAGCCCCAACACCCTAGCCCAAAGGTTCCTTGAGTTCATAAACTCAAATGCTATGAAACAGCTAGTCACCATTCCCACAAGAGGAGAAAATATACTAGACCTGATCATCACAAACATGGGGACAAAATGCTCCACACCGGAAGTATATCCCTCATTGGTGAGATCAGACCATAAATTAATCTCACTGGAGATCCACATCCCGCCCCACCCCAGCAAAAGACCACAGTGAAGAACTTCTCAAAAGCAAACTTCACACTTCTTAAGACTGGAGTGGTATCCTTCAAGGCCCCGAGCCAGTGGAAACCACAACCCACGCTGCTGAAACCCTTACAAATGCCTTCTACGAGCACCTCCAGGAATGTATGGATCAAGCAATCCCTAATAAAATCAAGACCCTTTCCACCAAAGGCAGGCGCCCGGTCTGGTGGACTCCAGCCATAAACAAACTCTACAACAAGAGGAGAAAGCTACTACATGACAGAGCAAAATCCTTAAATGGGAACGCATCTCTGATCAATACTAGCAAAAAACTACGATCACTCATAAAATCATCCAAGGCCAACTTTGAGAGAAAAATCGCTAATGACACAAAAGACAATCATAAAGCCTTCTTTAGCTATGTTAGAAACCTGGGTGGAAACTCCCAGATATGCTCAGAATTAGTCCAAAATGAAAAAAAAATCACTGAACCCACAGACATTGCCAACATACTGGCAGACAGGTTCAGTGCAAATTTCTCCCCCAAAAGGAGAAATATCTATCCCACCAGAGTCTAGCCTCCCAAACATCTCAGATGCCCAGGTGAGAGCTGCTCTCTAAAGCAAAAACACAGCATCAATGGGACCGGACGGTGTCCCCGGATGTGTGCTACATGAACTCAATGAGGAACTAAACCCACACATAAGGCTGCTGTTTAATCTTAGCCTTACTACAGGATACGTACCCAAAGAATGGCGACGGCAACTGTGGTCCCACTCCACAAAGGCGGTGCTTCTACGGACCCTGGAAATTACCGCCCCATAAGCTTGACGAGCCTTGTCTGCAAAGCTATGGAGAGGATCAGAATGGAACTCATAAATAAAGACATTGGGGACCTACAGACACTGGATCCTACCCAATTTGGCTTTGTCAAGGGCAGATCCTGCCTCTTGAACTTGGTCGACTTTTTCGAAACAGTCACTAAGGCCATTGATGAGGGTAAGACAGTTCACACAGCCTACCTTGACCTAGCAAAAGCGTTCGACACAATACCCCACTCGGGCATCATAGAAAAGCTCACCAGCTTAGATGTAAACCCATATGTCACAAGATGGGTTGCAAACTGGCTCAAGGACAGAACACACAGGGTTAGAGTTGCTGGTGCCATGTCAGACTCTAAGCCGGTCACGAGCAGTGTCCCACAGGGCTCAGTCCTGGGCCCCCTCTTGTTCGGCATTTATTTTTCTGAAGTGCAGGCAAACATAGGGGATTGTGGTTGACAAAATTTGCAGATGACTGCAAACTGGGCACCATAATTGACACTCCATCAGACACAGACATCCTCCAGAAAGGTCTCATAGAAATGGATAACTGGTGCCAGAGCCATGGCCTTAAGCTAAATGCCAAAAATGTATAGTCATACCCTTTGGGAAAAACAAGGTAACCCCTAATTACCACATAGGTGGTAATCCATTAAACACGGAAGAAGTTATCAGGGACCTGGGGACCCAAGTTGACAGTAACCTCTCTTTTGACACTCACATTGCCAAAGTGGTTAGGAAGACCTTCTACATTGCCCACCTGATCATGAAGGGATTCACATCCAGATCAGGAGAGGTCATTGTACCCCTGTACTCTTCACTTATCAGACCAATGATTGAGTACAACGCCCCATTCCGAATGTACCTTACCCAACACCTGCAGCAGTTGGAAAGACCCCAAAAGTTCCTCACCAAAAGGATAAAGGGGCTCAAACATATGTCATACGATGCCCGACTTAAGAAACTCCAGCTCTATTCAGTCGCATACCGTCTGCTCAGAGGTGATCTGTGCCTGACATACAAGGCCATGTCCAACCCGGAATTAATGGACATGCTCCACCTCAAAAAAATCCAAATCCACCAGAGCCACGAGAGCAAGAGACTTAAACCTCAACACGGATATAAATAGGATGTGCTGGAGGGACAGATTCATCACCCAGAGACTCCCTACACTATGGAACAGAATCCCAGTTCATGTGAGGCAGAGCCCCTCACTGACTCTGTTCAAGAGAAATCTTGATGAGTGGATGGGAGATCGTAGGTTTACCCCGGGAATCATCTCTGTATCACTGCTGGACAGAGGCACAGCAAATTAATGGGTATAGTATTCTCATCCTAAGGGGTGGTGAAAGCCACACACACTCTGGCTAGGCTTATAAATGCCCTAGGGCAGATAGCCTAGTATGAACCTATGAACCTATGAACCTATTGATATGCGATTTAATTCCTATTTTACAAATTCTGTCCTATCTTCTCCAGCAAAACAGACATTCCACTCCAGTTACCACACAACCTCAACCTAGTACTACCAACGGCTTTATCATTAAACCAGTCCAAACATCCACAGTCAAAAAACTACTAGACAAATTAAAATCAATGACCCTAGTAGCAGACAATTTACCAGCGGAATTCCTAAAGGTACATCTGAAGTGCTGGCCTTACCCATCCCTGTACTCATTAATCACTCCATTACAGAAAGCCATGTCCCAAGTGTACAGACCATCTCATACATTATTCCATTGCACAAAGGTGGTAGCTTGACTGAACTAAGTAACTCTAGACCAATAACTATATTATCTTCCTTATCTAGAATACTAGAACATTATATTCATAGTCACTCATTAGCCACCTCATAAACAATGACTTTTTTTTTTGCAAAACACAACATGGTTTCTGACCTAAGCACAGCACTGTAACTGCCCTACTAAGTTTCACAAATACCATTAACTAGCATAGAAATGAAGGCAATCTAGTGTCCTTCCTCTTCACAGACCAATCTAAAGCCTTTGATACTAACAGAGCTATCCTCCCTCAATCTTACCCTAACAGCATTGTCTTGTTTCCAAAGCTAGATGTCCTCAAGACAGCAGGATGTCAAATGGCAACACCTACTTTCTCCTCCCCTGCCAGTTCCACAGATCTGATTTCTAAGGCCATTGCTATTCAACATATGCACAAACAAATTGCATACGACAACAAATGGTGCCACTATTGTGCAATATGCTGACGACTCCACCCTCATCTGCTGTGTCCACAGTATCCCTAAACTGCTTTAAATTACAAACATATATGGTGATAGGGGAGGGATGTTACTTAACTCTGTATAAGAGTTTTAATTGCTTCAGAATATTGATGGTAGTCAGTGGTGTTAGAGCTGGCGACTTCCCATATGCCGACTGGAACACCAAGGTTTTTGTTTCTCTAAGCCCGACTTCACCACTGCACTGAGACTATCACACACTAGACTGTATACACAACAAGGTATGGTCTGTAAGAACATGCCTGCATGGGTGTTACAGTAGTCATTCTGTCCTGACCATCTCACTAACGCCTCCACCAGTGCTAAACCAGAGGCCTGCCCCAGCATGCCATTCCTTCTAGGATTAGCATGCCCCTCCTTCCTGCCTGCAGCATCAGATGTTCAAGCCACTTGATCCTGAGTCGTCATGGCCATAGTCACAGCTTTATCACTATACGACACAAGTCTTGCTTATTTTTATTTTCTTATGCAAGCCTTTCACTATTTGCAAGTTTTCTTGGAAAATGAAGGCTTTAACTTACTTAATTCAAGATTTTTACTATTTAACTTTGAATGCTTGTGGCTGATGGTTTATTTATTGGTTAAAGGGTTTATTCATGTTATTAGTACAACTAACAGTGGGGTACCTGCCCATTGGGAAGTGGTTCTATAGAAGCTGTTGCTATCACTCAAATATTGAAAGGCTGGCTTGTGGTATGGGTGGACAGTAAGGTATATTCTTGTTTTGTTACTTTTGACTAACTGGAGACAGCCTATGGCCATACCACCTTGAGTGCGCCCGATCTTGTCTGATACCTTGGAGAGAGTTGGTGCTGTAGAGTCATCATTTATGCTCATTCTAAAATATTGTGTGAGTGTGTCTGGTTGGTCACACTATGGGATGTAGGAAGGGTATGCATTCTTTTGTGGGAAAGTGTGTATGTGTGTATGTGTGTGTGTGTGTGTGTGTGTGTGTGTGTGTGTGTGTGTGTGTGTGTGTGTGTGTGTGTGTGTGTGTGTACATGCTCATATGTGTGTGTTCACATGTCTGCACATGTGTGTGTGTGAACTTGTAAGTGTGCTTGTGTGAATACAAAAGTATTCTGGTAAAGCTTCAATTATTGTTAGTAAGGTTGCACAGAGAAGCACTGGGCTTGATCTGAGATGAGTAATGTTCTGAAGAGGCAGTGTTTGTAACTCTGATCTCTAGTTGTGCAATGTGAAGCTTATCTTGGTGGACCAGAACATGACTGTTACACCATGTAGATTTACCACATGCCCTTAAGGTCAATTTCCATTGATGTTTTAACAGGTACCATTGATGGAAATCAATCCCTATACTTTTTTTTATAATAGTATGCCCTTAATAGTTTGTGTGCTTACCGGGGAAACAGTATTAAAAGCAGAGTTGTTGAAGCTGTTTTTTTTTTAACTCAGGCCAATCAAAATAAGTATGTTGAAAATTAGTTCTGTATGGGAGTTTGAGGTTCTGGGTGCCTGTGGAGATGAGTGTCTAGGAACCACACAGAAAACTCAAAACAACAAAACCGGTACAGCACAAATAAATGGTAGATTAAATTAAATGCTTATATACATCCAGGTCTCAATGATAAGGTATCTATCACTACTATTTTAAATCTTCCATCTTCCATTGTTTAACTTTCTAGTAGGTGTGTCATTTTATATTGCACATATTCTTCTTATATATTTTTTTGTACATAAATGGTATGTTTTTTGTGTATTATTGTATGTGTATTCAGTATGTTATCATGTATTCATAGGTTTTCAGTGCATTACTTTACTGATACATTTAAAGGGTTGTAGTTACTGGAAGTAACATAAATACAGTTTTAAACTTTATTATTGTTTTTTAAATGACATGTGATGTTGGCTGGAGGGTACTTAAATGCTTATTTGTTACATTGTTAGAGATTAAGAAGAACTCTTTGATATAAACATGACAAAAGTGCTTAATTCTTTCTTAATAAACCTGAATTTATTGTATTGCAGTTGAGCCTGTTTCTAAGTGCTGTACTGGTTTTCTTGTTTTAAGATGTGTGTACTGGTGGAGAATTACTAGACAGCTTAGTGTTGCAGCTACATTTAGAAGTTCTGGGCATACCGATGCATATGCCTCTATTCTATAATAAGTCTGAGGCACATTTCCTCATTTTCTGAATTCCACTTGTCCCACACTTTTTAGGACCATGGAGTTAATAATAATTAATAATGGGCATGAAGAGGGGGTCAAATCCCCATGAATCTTAATTATATTATTTGTTAATTTTATTTATTTATTTATGATGCTTTGTCCTTGAATGTGTGCAGCACAGTGGTATAGCAGTTCCCACTGTTACATCAGAGTGCTTAGTTCTCCACTTTGCTTCTTATGTGGGTACCTCCTGTATGCAATCTTTGTCTTCTGTGTCCACATGGATTTATGCTGGGTACTCTGGTTTCTCTCCAGTTCCCAAACCATCGTGAACTGATGATGCTCCATACTGCTTGCAGGCGCACATGCTGTGTGTGTGTGTGTGTGTGTGTGTGTGTGTGTGTGTGTGTGTGTGTGTGTGTGTGTGTGTGTGTGTGTGTGCATCCTGCAATGGGCTGGCATCCTGTCCAGGATTACTTTTCTACCTTACATCCTGTCAGTGCTGGGATATGTTCTGGCAACCCAGTGGCTTTGAAAGGTTTAACTGGATATCAGAGAATGATAGTATGACCTTACTCTCCTCCCTACAAATTACAGATAATGCTTGTTTATCTCTCCTTTCAGTATTTTGCATTTTTTTCTGTACTCAAGTTATTCAGCCTCTCCCTTACATTTTATTCATCTCACTAATGCTGTAAAATACTAAGTTGACGACTTTCCCCTTTAATTTTTTTCCCTTTTTATGTCCTTTTCCTTAAGCCTCTCTGTTCAGTTTTATGCTTTTAATACTCTTCTTTTATATATAAGAAAACCAAATACTCAGGTTACATTGGTTTCATCCCACTTTATGTATTTATATGATTGTATATTGCATTTCCCCTTGGTCATGTGGGTCATGTCATGGCTGAAATGGTTGCGTGATAGTCCAGTCTGCTTATCTACAGGACAAATGAAATGCCCCTCCCTTCGGCTTAGGAGCAAAAAAGAAAAACATGTCTGCCATCTGGCTGGTGCTCCTAAAACACAGTAGTCAACCAGATCAAATTTCTGCAGCATGACAATCAGTTTAGCTTGCTTAAGAGTAAACAAAGAACTTCTTCTTTTCAGCTTTTAAAATATTGCAAGCCACTTGCTACATTTGTAGTAACTGGCTTGCTACAAAGTACACCACACACAAAACATTGAAGCATTCAGTGCTGCAGAAGAGCAGTATCACAATTCATTCCTCTACCGGCATCCAGAAATTCCAGTACAGAAACAAATACTGATGATTCACTAACAATTGATCAGCATCTTCTGATCTTGCCCCCTAAGGCCTTGCTACTGAAACCACAAGTCTCAAAGTTAACCCATAGAACTGCCATAAGCTGTTTACAAGCTGAGTGCAAAACCATACAGGGCAATAGGGTACCATGTGTTCTTTCAAGTAAGAAGGACCCAGATCATGAATAGATAGATAAAATAACGGTAGAATCTTCTAGATTATCCTCCAGTGACTCAGAAAACAATGGAGGGTGTGCAGAACAGGAGTAGTATGTTGGTAATGTGATGCACCAGTAAGTAGCCAAGCTGCAGAGTTGTGCACCATCTGCAGGCACTCAATGTCTCTGTTAGTTAATGACAGGTAAACGGCTCTGCAATAATCCATTCTGGAAGAGACCATGGGATAAACAACAATTGAGGGGTATGTTTGGGTATTTGGTGTTTAATCCTGGAGATGTTTCTCACATGGATACTAGATGACCTCACTACAGCCAACACCTGGTTACAGAATGTTAGCTATGACACAAGAATAATATCAACAATTCTGTACCTTATCAACAAATTCAAGTTTGTCACCACCATACATAAAATTGTCGGGCTATGATATGGCAGATGACTCTCTTAGCATTGCATGAACAGCCAAAGCCACTGTCTTTGCGATATTCAGGTTTAGTCGATGTCCAGTTAGCTCAGCATGTATGGCTTCAAGGTCATCAGCCAGGGAGTAAATACTTGCTATCTCTTCTTGCATGAAGGAGTAGATCTGAGCACCATCATATCTGTAGTCTGGTAATCCCCATTATCTTAACAAATCTCCTAATGCAAGTATATGCACTCTGAATAGCACAGGATCCAAAATACAACCATATGGTATTCCACAGTCAAGGTGGTCCATTTATTAAAGCATAAAGTCTGGAAGAGACTCATTGGGTACAATAAGACAGGCTGAAAGTAAACCAGTTAATGCCTGTAATCCAAATACCACAATAAGAGTGCAAACATTCTGTTAGGATGCCATGGTACACTGAGTCAAATACTGCAGAATGAATAGGAGGACCAGTACTGTATATTGCCCTGGTCTTTTGCAATTGGGAGATCATTAATTTCTCTAATAATAGCAGTTTCTGTACTATGGCATGTATAAAAACCTGACTAGAAAGGATCCATTATTCCAGTAACTTTAAGACAGGTCTCTAGTTGCTAAAAAACAACTGTCTCAGTAACCTTCTGCAAAAGGGGTGGTCAGAGAATAGGAAGTAGTTGTTTAAACTGTTTAAAGATGGTTTCTTGAGGGAATATTCCATTCATCAATGATGTAACCAATACATCCAAATCAGTCATTACCAACCTAGAGGGACAAGGCTCTAGCCTGCATGTTGTTGGCCACAGATTAGAGAGAACAGTAGTGAATTTGTTGAAATCAGGCGTATCAAAAAACAACCAAGATGTGGTTAATGGAATAGATGGAGTTAGTGTGCCACTCTTGGGGTAAGCCAGGGGATGAGCAGACCTGAAGGAGGCAAATTTGTCAGCAAAAAATCAAGCAAGAGACTCAAATTCTGAAATGATGGCCAAATACCCTTTCTACCACCTAAAAGAGTGCAATTGGCCAACTAGCTGCTGAAGAGACCTTCCTAGACAGAAATTCTAACTTCTTGTGGGTGGTCTGTGCTTGATAAAGGATATAATGTTCATGAAGCTCAATCATGTTGCTCCATAGTCCCATCTGATGCCAAAGAAGTTCCAACCTGCATCCAGCTCTCTGCATGACATGAGGATAATGATTGAAACAAATGTCACACCTCTTATGGACTGAGGGTAGACGTGACCCAAGGTCAAGTAGTCCAAACTATGGCAAAAAAAAAAAAACCTTGTTGCAATCTTCAGCTAGGGAGTCAGTTGAATCAGTACGACTCTCTGATAGGAAGTGAAGAAGCACACTAGAAAAGATGGCAACAATCACATGATTAAACTTTTTATGAACAACCTCCACTGCTGGGTTCATGGTAAAAAGATAAAAGAATTCCAATATATGGCCAAGTTTTTGTGTTGTAGAGGTAATAACATGAGGTGAGCCAAAACCTTTCAGAATACAATTACATTCATAACAGACATTAAAGTCACCTGCACAATAACGTGCTGGTGACCCGAAGACAGACTGAATGAGAAAATCAATGACCTCTTGATGGAATGTCCTCACCCTATCTAGTGGACAAGGACAGAACTGCAGTTTACTTCTACAAGGAATGTACAAAAGAATTGTTCTTCTAGTGTCCATCCTGGCTAGCCATTATTATTATTACAGACCGCACTCCGATCCTATCTGTCTTAGGTCAATGTATGACCAAACTGGTCAAATTACAGCTGCTAGATATGGACTGAAGTTCTCATCCAGCCATGTCTCAGTTATAAAAGCAAGGTCAACATCTCACAACAAATCAGAAGTGATACCTGCCTTGCTGTGAATTGACCTTAGATTAAAATACAGGGCCCTTTGAGAGGTGATGAGAAAGGGTCCTTGCTATCTGCCCAGGATGGTACAGTGGGACCCTGGGTACAGTAAGGAGACATGAGCTCCAACAGTTGCCGACAGAAACGTTGCACGGAACTCTCTGTCCCCGTACTGGTATGTGCCTAGAAATTCCAAATTAGGGTCTGTCACAATATCTACCCCTGTTGTTACACAGTAGGTGAAAATGTCTACAATTTTAAAATGCAAGTATAGGCATTCTAGGTAAATTAAAAGGGCATGAAGCCAGCAACAGAGATCTTCCGTAATGTAGAACCAAGTAAAAATATTTCAGTATAGTAATCAAACAATATTAAATATACTATAAAAGTGACCTAATGCTGAGACAATTGTGTGATTGGCAAGAAAGCACACACACACGCACACACACATGTATACACACACACACACACACACACACACACACACACACACACACACACACACACACACACACACACACACACAAACACTTAATAAAAACAATATAAACAGATTTACAATATAAATAAATTCACAGATTCATAGATTCATAGATATTCCAAGCCCACTGAGTGTTACAACTATTCATTCCTTGCCGGTGACTTCCCTCAGGCAATACCTTCTTTCTCCAGGAGGGCCAACCCAGTGTATCCTGAAGTAAATTTGTGGCTGTGCATCCAATCAGATAGTTTATGTTTAAAGGAAGAGAGCGAGTCACACACACTGCTTAACACGCAAAGGATGTTTATTGCAGAGGTTTGGGAGGTGCTGGGTTACAATCCTGTCCTTCCATTGTAGGGGAAGATTTACATCCTAGTAATAATAACTGAAAAGATAACAATAATAAATTAATCAGGACTGAAATTATGACAATCTTCTAACAAGAATCAGAAGACAGAACAGTTTCTGGTAAGATTTACTATAAGACAAAATAACAGTAATGAATTAAATACGGTTGGATAGCAGTAGTAAGTTAATTAGCGTTGCATAAGTGATAAAGTCATAAGAAGGCAAAAACATTTAAATCCACTGCATAAAAAGAGCACCAATAAAATAAATATGATTAAATAACATTGACCAAGAAAAAGATTGATTAATAAAATAAAAATTATTAAATAACACTGACTGAGAAAAAAGATTGATTATGGACAACATGGTAAAACCCCAGACTTTGCTGATTAGGTCACTGACAGGCCAAGACTATTGAGCAAAACGTTTGATATGTGTTATTAAAAACACCACACTTGACCTCCTGTGCTAAGGGAATTTTCTTGTTAACCTTACATTGTTAAGTACCTGTGTGGGTCCGGACCCCTTTTCACCACAAATGGGGCCATTGTGGTAGTTACAGAGGTAAACAGTTACATATATAAGGTATATTTATGAAGGCATACAAATAGAAAACTAGATCACATAAAAAGTGAATCATCAAACTTTGCATTCAGATATATTTTAGAAACAAAGAAGTTTAACAGAAGGGATACATGAAAAAGATTGGTTGTTTAGTAAAGCATATGTGTGATATATAGGGATAGGCTTCTGGATCATGTACTTGACATCAAAATTTGTGTTAGCATCATTGCTGCAACTACCAAGGTATGGAAATCAGAATTTACCCACTGGATATAACTCATGAAAACAAGTAATACTTTACTGTCATTAAAGCCACTGCTGATGTTGACATGAAGGTACCCTTGCATTTGGGATACAGTACTTATATAAAATGTTGCAGTGAAACTTTTTAAGATAATGTTTTGCATATTCTTCATTGCTACACATTTTCTAATGCATGCCTGAGATTTGTAACACAAGCATCAGCTTAAATCATGTAAGCTTTATATGTTTATTACTTATCTTGCGTGATTATTTATATACTTCGTATCTAAATTGTTACTGACAGTGTTACTTTCATTTGTAGTAACAGCAACAGATGGTCAGTAAGAACCATTTTTCTGTGATGAATCATGAATAACATTTAGGAAGCTCCAAGTAATACAGATTTACAGATTAACTGTGTACCTTAGAATCCTGTTCTAACCTGCCATTCTGGATACTAACAATGTGGCAAGTACATCAGAGCATTTGTTTACAATGTGATACTGGAAAGAGTACAGTTTTGTCCACTCAGTGGGATTATTACTTCAGACAGGGTGACCTGTCCACCATTATGATCATTTAAGTAGCTGTCAGGATAAATTCACCATGGATGCATTTCTGCAGAAAAAAATGTAAGAAGTAAGGTAACTAATGGTGTCTTTATTGCCTATTTTATTTATGGGCACTTGCTAACGTATATTACAAAAACACTACTCGTGTAAGAGTGACCAGTCAGTGTAGTTTTGCAATTTTAGTGACATTGGCTTTTCTCACCTAAATGGGCATTGTTTTCCATGCTCATGTAGTCTTATCTGTGTTTTCCAACATATTAGTCACACTGAATTTTCAATGCATTATAGAGCAGGCAGCTCTTAAGACTGCGACATCTGAGTGTGGTATCCTCAGTTTTGCTCTATGTTTATTCAGTATCAAATTCCTTGTAATTATGATGAATCTCTTGCATAATGGCTTATTCGGGAAGTCACATCTTATGAAACAACATGTTCTTGTCTCCGAGTTGGGTTTTGGGTGGAGATGGTTTTTTGTTAGTAAAGTCCATTGACAAAGATTTAATGGTTTGGCTGTTATGGAATTGTGGGGACTACAGTATTATACGTCGGCTTCTGCTGATCTGTTAATTATAGGTGACAACTCCTGGGGTTTCATCATCTCCTGTTTAAGCTCCATGTAAGTAATGCCTCTGTGGTTTCCCTGTGTGTCCTCCTTTAATGTGCCCTGTGGATCAGATGTAAACCACACTGCAAACAGTATAACATTACACTACACCATCAACATCCAACCACTTTTACAACTGCATCATAAGTAAAACAACATCTGAAATTTCCTGAGAACTGGTTTAAACTGCTAGTGACATGTTATGCCTGAATCCATCAGTTACAAAGCCATTACATGTGCTCTGAAAAACTTAACTGCTCTGAATTCATGACCCTATTTCAACTTTAGATACGAAACTAAAAAGGCCGCCATGAAAAGAACTAAAACTCACCAAAATGATGAGGTGGACAGACTGCATCAAACTTAATTATTTTTCTTTTGAATGTATGCAACCAAAACATTTGTTTATTAGTATAATACTATCCCACCAGCATACAGTTTAACAAGTCCACTTATGCTTTCTGTGGCCTAACCTTGATTTGTGGCCTGTGGTATGCATTGAGTGGGATAACAGACGTGGACCGCTTGACTAGTAGTGTTTCCATTTAAGTAGTGATGCACATGCTGCTGCAATCCTGACTGGAACCGTGTGCAGTGATGGCGATCCTCACACGCACATGTACACATAGGAGCCTCACAAAAACAAGGTCGCGGGTAGTCATAGAGGTTATACCACATTCTCAGTTAAAAACATGGTGTGTTCATGTCTCTAGTGTCATAGTTATAATTTTTTGATTTTCCTGAGTGGGTGCGTGTGCTTGGAACATGATAACAAACTAAGCAGCAGTCAGAACTATATTGTGAAGGGTTTTTAATATACTTAGCTATTTCTTTAAGGGTTCAGTTTGAAGTATGTGATCTCCCTCCACCCCAGTATAAGAAATGGATATTAGATGGCTGTAGGCAGAGAGGTGAAGACATTTAGTTGAGCTGCCACTGACCTGAAATCAGTCAGGAACTTGGATGCCAAAAGGCTGGCCTTTTGGGAGACGGACTGAGTGGCTAGTACCAGATCTCCTTTATGGGGTGGGGATGGGTTTTTTCCATCTGAAAGATAATTAGTGGATACATGTACTTGGGTCACAGTGTAATATGTCACAGGATCATTGCGTATTCTACCCTCCTAAACTAGGACAGTTCTGCTTCATTCAGTTAATGTTCCCATACATAAAAAAAAAACTTCTCTTGTCTACTATATGACCCCCCCCCCAACCTTCCTGCTCTAACCTGAGTCAAGTGGGGAAGGAGGAAGAGACTTGATGATCAGTTACAGCATAGACAATGTATAATGTCAGTGGCTCTAGAAGTAGCCTGCACTCTTTTGATGCTGAAAGATCAGAACATTGTGGGTTCTATTTCCACATCAGATGACTGGATTAGTGGTATAAAGGATCCCACATTCCTAAATACGGCTTCCTTCGGAAGAGACGTTAAACCAAGGTCCCTTCTGCTTGACCTAGTGGTAGCTTAGGTAGATGTAGGAGATCCCACCGCACTTATCAAAGAGTTAGTTAATTCAATATCATATGTGTGCACATATATTATCACAGACATTATATTCATGTTTTTATAATATACAACCATTACATAGTTTGATTAACTCCATCTTCATTACTCTATCTCTTATTGTATAGGACTAATCCATTCCTCTATAATCTTAAAATTCACAGACTGTGAACAACAATATTATGAGTTTTATCCACTTCTTGCCTTTCCATGTTTACCTAAAAAACATATAGCATATTTTCTTCATTCAGATTAACTACATAATGTGTTTCAGTTTCATTTGTCAACATGTTCCACGTCCATCTTTTAAATGTCAAAAAAATTGTTGTATTTTCTCTTCCTTATAAAACCTCTTATGTGAATAGTTCCTCCCTTCTGAAAGTCTATTATTTCATATTAAAAACAAAACATGCAGAGACTGTTAGCACCAAAAGTTTTTCAAAGACAAATTTTAAAAGCTTGACGGCTTGCTAAATATTAATTGTGTTTTATGCTTTTGACTTCTGATTTTTTTTATGTGATTGGATGTTTTTAATATCATGTGATCATTAACGTGGATAAAAATCTATCCGTTTTTTAATTTATTTTTGATGAAGTCTTAGTGTGAGTAAAGACACATTCTTGTACAATTTTTCCATACCATTGCTTTTCCTCATGCACATTATTTCTAATTCCCCCCTCCATGATAATAATTTTCTCATACTGTATTCCTCTAATCTCCATTTTACTGTCCTCCACCTTAACTCATCTAGTAATCCAGCAAAATGTTGCAACAAACTTCCCACCAGATCCTCCATTTCCAGTTTGTACTCGACCATTGCCAATATCGTCATCTTCATCAATATCGTCATCTTCATCAATCCTCTTTTCCTCCAAAGGGGCCAGGCTGTCATGCCACCTTTCACCACATACCTCAGTTCACAGCTGCACCTTTGACAGTCATGCATAACTGTTACAGGTCCTCTGCCACACAATTCATTCATTTCTTGGCTGGATGTCACTTCCTCTTGTCTTTTTCCTGCTTCTCCAAAGTCGTTTTTATCATCTGCATGCCTGCACATGAGATCATAGCATCGTAATCTGTTCTTGACCTTCTCTGCAGGTGGGACTACTTTGGCTTCTGCTCTAATATCCTCATGTCTTCATCTGTCCTGCAGCATGCCACCCATTTCAAGCACTTTGATTCATCACCCGTACATTCACCATCCAGATTTCTGTGCCATACAAGAACAACCATTATATCACTGTTTTGCACACCATATGCTTCAGCTTGTTTGTTGTCATTCCATTACACACTAATCCCAACACTTTGTGCCAGTTAGCTGAAGAACCTCTGATTCTGTCTTTGACCGTTTCATTCAGATTAAAATTCTCCTCATCGACACCTTCCAGTTACATCAGGTTGTCAACCTGTTAACCTATTTCCCCTAATTGATCACTAACCTTAGAGTACTTGCTAACAGGATAACCAGTGGCTTTTTGTGCATAATTGACCTTCTTAATGTAACAAATTGTATTAACTGCATCTTTTACATAGACTAAAATATATCCTTTAGACTTTATTTGAAATGTTCCACCTGTCTTAACAGTTCTTTCCATTCTCTATGTTATGGTTAATACTGTAATCTCTTCACTTTTAAACTCTATCTATCCCATCTTCTCTAGATTTCCAAAGCCCATACACTTTTCATTTAATTTCAATCCTTCTTTTAATTAATAACATTTGTGAAATACCACTCAACTTTATAATCATGTTTTTATTTTTAACAATACATACACATTGTATCATCTGCATAATTAAACAGAACTGCAGCTCTGGACCCTAAAGCAACTATCCATTCCGTTCAGATGTATATAAATATATAAATAAAAAAATAAATAAAATATATATATATATATATATATATATATATATATTTATATATACACACACACACACATATATATATATATATATATATATATATATATATATATACACACACACACACACACACACATATATATACGTGTGTATATGTATATATATATATATATATATATATATATATATATATATATATATATATTTATTTATGTGTGTGTGTGTGTGTGTGTGTGTGTGTGTGGGGTCTATATTATATGCTTGAAGTTTTAAAACTTCGATGATCATATAATCAACCCTTTATGAGCTAAGTTTTAAAATACTGAACATATAATAAAAAAAAAATAAAAACAAAAACAACCTACCTGAACACTCTGAGCAGGGGGCAAGCTCCCCTGCATCCCCCACACTCCCCAACTCTGAGATCGCACTACAGTGAAGTAAAGAGAAATATTCCCTTATGGTGATCTCACTTCACTGTAGTGCTATCTTGAAGTTGGTATATTTAAGTAGCGGGGTGTGTGGGGGTGCAGCCCCCCATGTGGGGGGTGCAAGGCGGCTTTCCCCCCCTGCTCACAGCATTCAGGTAGGTTGTTTTTGTTTTTATTTATTTTTTATTATATGTTCGAAGTTTTAAAACTTTGCTCATATAGGGTTGATTATATGAGCGTTGAAGTTTTAAAACTTTAAGCATATAACATAGATACCTGTATGTGTGTGTGTGTGTGTGTGTGTGTGCCTCACAATTATTTCTGAAAGCATTAACAGCTTAATCAAATGAATCAATTGGAAGTATAAAAAAAAAGTACAGTTGTGTACATTTACCATAAATGTAGATGTTCAAGTGTATTCACTGTTGCAGTCCTGACTTGTAGGATTTCCTGCCATGGAAGCCCTTGGCCAGCCCAACTACCACAGTAAGAATTTTCCCTCCTCCTACAACTTACAGACACCTTAACAGGACATCAGTATGCTGGGGTAGAACTGGAGTCCACCGATGTTATGACCTCAGTTATTTTCTTGCCCCTAGGAGTTAGGAGCCCCCAACAGGAGCAGAAGGTCAGATGCCTCTTGCAGGGACCCTTAGGCAGACAAGAGTCAAGAGGAAGAGTCCTAGGTAAATAGGAAATAGTAGAAGCCTACTCTGTTGGCTGGGGGGAAGGAGGGAGAATAAGAGGACTGCAACAGTGAATACACTTGAACATTTACATTTATTGTTAATGTACACAACAGTACTATGTTCTTCATGTTTCACTGTTGCAGTCCTGACTTGTGCTTTGATTCCCAAAGCTAAAAAGAGGGGAGGATGATAAATTAAGGACAGGAGAAGATGTTTTGTGGGTAACAGGCAAATCCTACCCTGGACTTGGAGAAGACTGACAATGGTAGTGTATGGGGAAAATGTGCACGGAAGGCCAATTGGCAGCCTCAAGTAGTCTTTGGTAGGTATCCCTTTCAGGGAGGCAGTAGAAGACCTAGTTGCCCTAGTGGAAAGGGCCCTCATAGCCTCAGGTGTGTTTCTTCCATGATGACTGTAACAAAAAAGTGATACAGTGAGATATCCTTTTGGAAATGGTCTGCTTGCTGACAAGTTTTCTTTCAGTGCTGCTAGCAAAGATTAAAAACAGCTGGTCAGATTTTCTGATGGCTTTATTCTGTTTAGCTACCAATTTGGCTACCTATGGACATCTGAGAAAAGCAATATTCTCTCACCCCATTCTGTGGGTTTGGAGAGAAGATAGGCACATGTATTGCTTGATTTAAAGAGGTGTCAGTCACTATCTTGGGCAAAAAAGAAGTATTAGTCCTGAGAGAGAGAAAGACTCTGTCAGGATAGAAGATGAGAAAGGGTTCAACTGCCATAAGAGCCTAGAGTTCTGAAACTTTCCTAGCTGAAGTGATAGCTAGTCAGAAGTCAGTCTTCCATGTCAGGAATTTTAAGTCTGAAGGAGAGGCTGGTTCAAATGCAGGACGTGTAAGCCTTTCTAGGAGAAAGGTTAGGATGCAGGGATGGTGCATGAGGTCTCCTGGGAGGTCTAAGGTGGATGATCCTTCTAAGGAACTGTTTAACCAGCAGATAAGAAAAGATAGGGGTGTGGGCAGGAAAGTAGGCTGAGATAGCTAAACCATAAATCTTTAATAATGAGCAAGAAATGCGTCTGTCAAAGAGATTTTCCAGATAGGACAAGATGACAGTATCTTATTTTTATTTATTTCATTTGTTTACCGGGAATGTCCTACTGGGCACGAGACCCATTTTCAGTGGGAGGCCTGGGGAGAAAAGCTCCATACATATATATATATATATATATATATATATATATATATATATATATATATATAGGTTCATAAGTTCATAGATTCATACTAGGCTATCTGGCCTAGGGCATTTGCAAGCCTAACCAGAGTGTGTTTGGCTTTCGCCACCCATTTTAAATGTTTTACTATGCCCTTTTTTGAGGTTAGTTTACTGTGCCTCTGTCTAGCAGGGACAAAGAAGTGATACCCGGGGTAAACCTACGATCTCCCATCCACTCGTCAAGATTTCTCTTGAAGAGAGTCAGTGAGGACTCTGCCTAACTTGGACTGGGATTCTATTCCAGAGTGAAGGGAGCACCTGGGTTATGAATCTGTCCCTCCAGCATGTCCTATTTATTTCAGTGCTGAGGTTCAAGTCTCTCGAGCGCGTAGCTCGATGCGATTTGGATTTTCTGAGGTGCAGCATGTCCATTAATTCCGGGTTGGACATGGCTTTATACGTCAGGCACAGATCACCTCTAAGCAGGCGGTATGCAACCGAGTAGAGCTGGAGTTTCTTTAACCGGGCAGCATATGGCATCTGTTTGAGCCCTTTGATCCTCTTGGTGAGGTACTTTTGGGGTCTTTCTAGTTGCTGCAGGTGTCGGGTGAGGTACATCCTGAAAGGGGCATTGTATTCAATTATGGGCCTGATGAGGGATGAGTAATGAGGCATAATGACCTCCCTTGATCTAGATGTGAATCCCTTCATGATTAGTTGGGCTATATAGAAGGTTTTTCTAACCACCTTGGCCATGTGGTAGTCAAAAGAGAGATTGCTATCAACTTGGGTCCCTAGGTCCCCAATTACTTCTTCCGTACTTAATGGATTACCACCTATGTGGTAATTTGTGGGCACTTTGTTTTTGCCAAAGGGGATGACTATACACTTTTTGGCGTTTAGCTTGAGGCCATGGCTCTGGCACCAGTTGTCTGTTTCTATGAGGCCCTTTTGGAGGATGCCTGTGTCAGCTGGAGAGTCAATTATGGCGCCTAGTTTGCAGTCATCTGCGAGCTTGGCCAGCCACAGTCCTCCCATGTTGGCCTGTACCTCTGAGAAATATATACCGAACAAGAGAGGTCCCAGGACTGAGCCTTGTGGGATGCCACTTGTAACCAGTTTGGAGTCTGACATGTCTCCAGCAATTCTGACCATGTGGGTTCTGTCCTTGAGCCAGTTCGCAACCCATCTAGTGACACAGGGTTTATATTTAAGCTGGAGAGCTTATCTATGATGCCCGAGTGGGGTATTGTATCGAAGGCTTTAGCGAGGTCCAGGTAGGCTGTGTAGACCACCTTCCCCTCGTCAACGGCCTTGGTGACTGTTTCAAAGAAATCAACAAGGTTTAAGAGGCAGGATCTGTCCTTAACAAAGCTGAACTGGGTAGGATCCAGTGTCTGTAGGTCCCCAATATCTTTATTTATGAGTTCCATGATGATCCTCTCCATAGCTTTGCAGACCAAGCTAGTCAGGCTTATGGGGCAATAGTTTCCAGGATCCGTTGAGGCACCACCTTTGTAGAGAGGGACCACTGTTGCTGTACGCCATTATTTGGGTACATATCCTGTAGTAAGGCTGAGAATGAACAGTAGCTTTATGTTGGGGTTCAGCTCTTCTTGGAGTTCATGTAGGACGCAGCCCGGGACACTGTCTGGTCCCATTGATGCTGTGTTTTTTGCTTTGGAGAGGGCGGCTCTCACCTGAGCATCTGAGATGTCAGGGGGCAGCACTCTGCTGGGATAGATATTTGCTCTTTTGGGGGGGGGGGAAGTTTGCACTGAACCTGTCAGCCAGGATGTTGGCAATGTCTGGTGAGCGGGACGTCAGTGTGCCTGACGATAGAATCACCTATTACAAGTGTATCAGGTGTGTTGTTTAGCCTTACGGGCTGTGACTGTTCGGCACACTGGCTTTGTGAACTAAGTGCTGCACGTGTTTTGTTTTGGGGTAGCGGTTGCTTGGATGTCTGCTTTGGAGGTCTCTGTTGCTTAGGCAGATTTTTATTTAGAGCCTCCGAGTATGTTTTTGGGTGTTTATGTGTTTGGTTTGCTGTTGTGGTAGGTCTATGTGAGACTGGAATTGTAGTGTGTGTGGTTACCTTCTTCTCCTAACTGGTTATGCCAGTACTGAGTTAAGAGAGCTTAGCCTCCAGTTTGGCTATATGGTTGCATCTCTCACATATGCTGGAACTTGTTGGAAGGAGGAGAGGGTTGTCTGTGTACGTGAGGCAGTTGTAATATTGCCTCAAGATTCCCAGATTCACCAGCTGGACTGGAGAGGAGATTGACAACTGACCTTTGGACATGCTAGAATAGTATAGGGAACTCCTTTATAATTGAAAAAAAGGCCAATGGGGAACAAGGTACTCAAGGGGAGTTTGTGAGGATGTAGAGCTTTTAATATTTTAGTGCTGACTTATATAATTGCTTTAGTGAGCAAGTGCCAGGCTTTAGATTAGGAATAGGGTGTTTATTTTGAGAGTTAGAGCAGTTCTAAGGGAAAAAGTGAAGAGCAGACTTTGTGGAGCCGAGAATGGTTTAAACCCAATTAAGCGGCACTGCCCGATGAAAATTGCGCAAAACCGCGCTAAAGCGGATTTTATACAGGGGGCTTGAAAGAGCTAGAAATTTATATACATATATATATATACATATCTATACAAACCTAAAAATATATTACATTAACAATAAGGATGCACACATAAATATATTAACATTGTACAATGGAAAAATAGAATAGTAATTGCTAAACAGCTGTAATTTACCAATTTCACTTGCAGTGGGTTGAATATCACAGTTTTTCAAGTAGTGAGTGCAGAATTATCCAGTCCTTCCATGTTGGCCTGTACCTCCGAGAAATATATACTGAACAAGAGAGGTCCCAAGACTGAGCCTTGTGGGATGCCACTTGTAACTGGTTTGGAGTCTGACATGGCTCCAGCTATTCTAACCATGTGGGTTCTGTCCTTGAGCCAGTTTGCAATCCATCTAGTGACATAGGGGTTTATATTTAAGCTGGTGAGCTTATCTATAATGCCCGAGTGGGGTATTGTATCGAAGGCTTTTGCGAGGTCCAGGTAGGCTGTGTGGACCACCTTCCCCTTGTCAATGGCCTTGGTGACTGTTTCAAAGAAATCAACCAGGTTTAAGAGGCAGGATCTGCCCTTAACAAAGCCGAACTGGATAGGATCCAGTGTCTGTAGGTCCCCAATATCTTTATTTATAAGGTCCATGATGATCCTTTCCATAGCTTTGCAGACCAAGCTAGTGAGACTTATGGGGCGATAGTTTCCAGGATCTGTTGAGGCACCATCTTTGTGGAGAGGGACCACTGTTGCTGTACGCCACTCTTTGGGTACATATCCTGTAGTAAGGCAGAGAGTGAACAGTAGTTTTAGGTTTGGGTTTAGCTCTTCTTGGAGTTCATGTAGGACGCAGCCCGGGACACCGTCTGGTCCCATTGATGCTGTGTTTCTTGCTTTGGAGAGGGCAGCTCTTACCTGAGCATCTGAGATGTCAGGGGGGCAGCACTCTGCTGGGATAGATATTAGCCCTTTTGGTGGGAAGGGGGGGGAGAAGTTTGCGCTGAACCTGTCAGCTAGGATGTTGTCAATGTCTGTGGGTTCGGTGTATTTTTTTGTCATTTTGGACTAATTCTGAGCATATCTGGGAATTCCCACCCAGGTTCCTAACATAACTAAAGAAAGCCTTGTGATTATCCTTAGTGTCCTGTGCAATTTTTCTCTCAAAGCTGGCCTTAGACGATTTTATGAGTGCCCGTAGTTGTTTGCTAATACTGATCAGAGATGCCTTCCCTTTTTGGGATTTTGCTCTGTCATGTAGTAGCTTCCTCATTCTATTGTATAGTTTGTTTATGGCTGGGGTCCACCAGACAGGACGCCTGCCTTTGGAGGATTGGGTCTTGGTTTTATTTGGGATTGCATGATCCATGCATTCCTGAAGGTGTTCATAGAATGCGTTTATAAAGGATTTTGTGGTCTGGGCCGTATTATCCACAGGCCCGGGGGCTTTGAAGGATTCCACCTCAGTTTTGAGGAGTGTGAAATTTGCTTTAGAGAAGTTTTTCACTGTGGTTTTCTGGGCATGGTGTGGGGTTGGGATGTGAATATCCAGTGAGATTAGTTTATGGTCTGATCTTACCAGTGAGGGATACACTTCTGGTCTGGAGCATAGAGTCCCCATGTTGGTGATGATCAGGTCCAGTATGTTTTCCCCTCTTGTGGGAGTGGTAATAAGTTGTTCCATAGCATTTGAGTTTATAAATTCTAGGAACCTTTGGGCTAGGGTGTTGGAGCTAGAGTAATGCTCCCAGTCTATGGTTGGGTAGTTGAAGTCACCCAATATAATGGTGTTTGGAGAGATCTTCATATTTTCCAGTGTTCTCAGGAAGGCTGAGTGGGTTTCCTGGGTTTGGGAGGGTGGTCTGTAGCAGGCTATAAACTGGAAGGCAGTTTTACCCACTGTTAGTTGCACATGGATAGTCTCTGATGCTTCGTGCTGTGCCACCAACCTGGAGGTGTGGGTATCTTTGACGAATATTGATACTCCCCCTCCTTTTGTGGTTCGGTCCAAGTTTTGAGGCCAAAAAGCATGGTATGAGGTATAACCTGGTAGTGCTGGGGTGCTCTCGAGAGCCTTGAACCAGGTTTCTGTTACTGCACAGATATCGATGTTCTCCATGCTAAGGAGAGTTTCGAGTGCGTGCATCTTGAGGTTTAGACTTCTGGCGTTGAGTAGCATTACTCTTAGTTTCTTATCCCTTGTGATACCTATGGAGGTGGGTTTGTCTTTTGAGCCTTGCCTAAAAAAGGCACTATGGGGGTAGCAAGAGCCTTTGCCAATATCCAAAAGCCCAGGGGGACAGGCGCAAGCCGTCCCTAGTGAAGCATCGTGGCTTGTCAAGCATGTCATCCCAGGCTGACAGGCATTGGATCCCCTTTAAATGACACCAATACTTAAGCCAATTGTTGAAATTGATAATCTTGTCTTCATACTGTGGCAACCTTCTTGGTGAGGGTAAGATGCTACTCAAGGTCAGGGTCATACCGGCCTGGGCTACATGCTCAGAGAGCTCCTCTATGTCTCTTTTCATGTAGTCCAGGGAGGTACGTCTCAGGTCATTCACACCAGCATGGACAATGACTGAGTCATATTTGTACTTGCCTTGGAGTGACCTGAGTGCTTGTGTTATGTGGCGGATCCTAGCGCCAGACAGGCAGCTCACCGTGACCTTCTCCTTGTTCAGCCTGGTGAGCGGGACGTCAGTGTGCCTGATGATAGAGTCACCTATTACAAGTGTATCAGGTGTGTTGTTTAGCCTTAAGGGCTGTGACTGTTCGGCACACTGGCTTTGTGAGCTATGTGCTGCACGTGTTTTGTTTTGGGGTAGCGGTTGCTTGGGTGTCTGCTTTGGAGGTCTCTGCTGCTTACGCAGATTTTTATTTAGAGCCTCCAAGTATGTTTTTGTGTGTTTATGTGTTTGGTTTGCTGTCGTGGTAGGTCTATGTGAGACTGGAATTGTAGTGAGTGTGGTTTCCTTCTCCTCCTGACTGGTTACGCCAGTACTGAGTTGAGAGAGCTTAGCCTCCAGTTTGGCTATATGGTTGCATCTCTCACATGTGTTGGAATTTGTTGGGAGGAGGAGAGGGTTGTCTGTGTACATTAGGCAGTTGTAACATTGCCTCAGGATTCCCAGGTTCACCAGCTGGACCGGAGAGGAGATTGACAACTGAACTTTGGACATGCTAGAATAGTATTGGGAATTCCTTTATAATTGAAAAAAAGGGCCAATGGGGAACAAGTTACTCAAGGGGAGTTTGTGAGGGTGTAGTGCTTTTAATTTTTTAGTGCTGACTTATATAATTGCTTTAGTGAGCAAGTGCTAGGCTTTAACATAGGAATAGGGTGTTTATTATGAGAACTAGATCAGTTCCAAGGCTCAAACCCAAATAAGCGGCGCTGCTCGATGCCGCGCTATGCACAAAATCACGCAAAGCCGCGCTACAGCGGGTTTTATACAGGCGGACTTGAAAGAGCTAGAAATTGGCCCAAAACAGCCAACAGACTACCAGATTCCTGCGCTGGGAACACTTCTCCACGGACATAGTGTAAGGAATGCCTGGTTACTTATGAAGTGGAGTTGCTAATGCCCACTAATTCTTTAGATAAGCTCTTATTTTCAATGGTCAAAAGCTTTTGTTTCATCTATTCCAGTAGAGTTTCTTGGTATTTCATTATGTGTAACTGGCAGTTTAATGCCCTCCGATATAGAGTGGAAGAAGTGTATACCTTTCTGCCACATTTAAGGGATCTGCCTTCTTTATTAGTGGGGATGGGGTTTCTGGATGTGCTGGCTCTGGCACCTTTGGCTCCAGGAGTGATAACCTCTGGGTCAGCTGAAGGGTTTTTAAAAAGGTGCTTATGCAAATCCATAACCCTGTAGAATCTGGCAGATTTCCTGGATGCAGAAGGAAGATAATCTGGCTTCAAAGAGGATTCCTGGAAAACATCATCAACCAGCTCCAAAACTGGAGGAACAGCAAGGAGTTTATGTTCCGGGAGGTTAAGAAATTCCCTGACTCTTTTCTTAGTTTGGGTTTAGTCCTGCTCTTCCCATTGAAAATGAACGCCCAGGGAGTGTAAAGTTTCCCCAAACGAAAGATCCTCAGGAGGGGAGGCTGAAGGCAAAGTTTCCTCTGAATCAGACTCCTCAAAAGATGCTAAAGAGGAATCATCTTCAGGACCTGAATCCTCTTTGTCAGAGTCCTCCATTGACTCAAAAGGATCAGTAAGAACCTCTGGGATTGGATCTGTTTTCCTTTTTTTCTGAGAGAGGGGGTTCAGTGGGAGGATGTCTGCTTCTAACCAGGGAAATAAGATCCTCTGCTAATCTAACCAAATCCTGCTGATAGGCCTGAGACTGTGAGCTGGTATGCATGGAATGGAAAGAAAATGGCTTTGTGGGAGCAGTCCTTTGTTTAGGCTTGGGGACGTCTGAATCACAGACTCCCGTATACTTCAGAACTGTAGTGGTAGTGCTGTGGTTGTCAGAAGCCGAGCCCTGCAAAATGGTCCCAGACCCGACTGATGAATGTAAATCCAAGACTTGTGCTGATCTGAGGGGGACCAGTGTCATATCGGACTCTGAATAGGTCTTGATACCGGCCTTCTTCACCGCCTTGGTCATTGGAGAGGGCTGCGAAAGCACCTCATTGACTTCTGGGATAGTGAGCCTTGGAGGACTAGCAGATGCCAAACAGACATCTTCAGAATGCCTGAGTCCGGGCCATTTGCATTTAGGAAGATCGATGTTAGGACACCTAATGGATGTCATACCATGCAGAGAACCTGAGTACTCACTAATGAACTTAGCTAAAATGCCTGCCCTACTCTGAATAGTCTTAGAATTAAATCAGGTGCAGAAATGATAATTAGGAATGTCGAGGTCTGGACCCAAACAGGTAACACAGAAGGAGTGGAAGTCTCAGTGTGGGATTTATTTTCCACAGTGGAGACAATTGTTAACTTTCTCTGACATTAGTTAGCAAAAAAGAAAAAATTCCCCACTGGGGTACTTAGCTTTCTGAAGTTTCTCTCTGATGCAAATTTACTGACGCACAAACTGGATCTCTATTTCGGGCTCCAATGGCAAGAAAGAACTGAGGTCATGATGTCAGCAGACTCCACTTATATCCCAGCTTACTGAAGTCAGGTTAAGGTGTCCCCCAGTTATAGGTAGAGGGACAATTCTTACTCTGGTAGTCAGGCCGGCCAAGGGCTTCCACGGCGGGAAATCCCACAAATCAGGACTTCAACAGTGAAACATGAAAAACATCATGACTGGTCAAAGTTAGCAAATGCATGATAAGCAGAGTTAGTGTAAGTTCTGTAAACGCATGATGAGTCATCCTTGTCATTCTGATTTAGACTAGTATACAGCATGTGAAAAAAAGTGTAAGAGATGTGAAAAGCTGGGGCATTTTGCTGTTGTTGTAAAACTAAGTTGGTTAAAGATATGGTTACTGAGAATAAAACTCAGAAAAGTGTTCCGAAAGCTTTTTTCTGATGTTAGTAATTTTTATGCCAAATATTGAATTAGACTGGCAAGTCAAATGTCCTATACATGGAACTTCAGTGAGTTTCGAGATGCTTATGTTACTGTGATATCACATGCTATATACAAAAACATCCTGAAGTATCCACAGTTGCATGAAGCAGAGACAGAAACATGAAGCCCTGCATGCAAACTCAATTGCGCTGGCATAAGGCTGAGTTCTGAGTTTACATGCTGGATGGATCATTCATAAATAATATGCTCAGCAGAGCTATGACATGTGAAACGTGACTGCTAGGATAAATGAAGTCAGTAGGGGTGTGTTTGGTGAAGTTGATCTTCTTAACCGTGAACCATTAAAGATAAAGTGAAATCCAAATGTTGTCCCATAAGCCATAATGTCACCTAGAAGGGTGACATTTCCTATGCTGTGTAAATCTGAGACAGAACTCAAAAGAATAATAACAAAATAAAACCACAAAATAAAAAAGTCACCACCATGTTAAATTCCATGAGAAATGGATGTTTATTAAAACACAATTCCCATCAAGACTTAGCACTTTCACCTATTTCATACAAGCATCATCAGAGTCATTGTTCTTGGCATTGTCTAGTTAATATAGTAACAAGACACCAATCAAAACTGAGCAATTAAAAACAGTCATTTTAAAGAAACATTACACAGGCTGCCTACCTTCAGACTTATAAAAACTTAACCAGTTGTACAGCTAGTAATGTCACATTATTAAAGTACTCACAATACAGAGAAACACCAAAAAATAATGAATAATAACAATACATATAAAAACTATATCAAATAGTTGTTGCCCTTAGCTTCAATATATTGGCCATGGAACAGTTGTCATTAATGTCTGGGGACACTGTTGCATTTAGTCTTAGTTGCCATAGTGTCTCCCTAACCTCAAGTGTAGGTTTCTCATTACCCCCCCCGTCACTGTTTTTAACCCTGTCAATAACAAAAAAGAAAAATTTATTAAAATTGCCGCATATTTCACTGTGACAATATAATGCATTAGTGGTTTTTCTATTTCTCATATCTCTAAGGTGTTCTGCCATTCTATCCTGTAACCTACGGGTGTTTTTTCCTAAGTAGAATGTAGGGCAAGTACCACACACAACAATGTATACCACCATTTTAGTATTGCAGTTAGCCTTTTCTGGACATTGTATTGTCCTACTGTGACCTTCAATGGTCACATATGGACCCTCGTGTATAAATCTGCAGAACCTACACATACTACATTTACTCACCTGGGAGCAATAAAATTTGTTAGAAACATCTTTATTCTTTTCCAGAATTTCTTCCAAATTTCTCCGTCTACTGTAGGTTACCATGGGATGCTCACCTAACTTGCTTTTCAACTCACTAGTTATAGTTGCATGCCAGCAGTTGTTGATAAGCATTTTTACTGCTTCAGAACTCTGGTTAAAGGGCAGGACCAATGTTTTACTTTGTGGTACAGTTTGACGGTCATTCATTTTCGTACCTATATTCATTAGTAAAATTGGAGTGTACATGTCCTTTCATTTTTTAAGGACTTCATTCCTGATCTTAATTAGTAACCTGATTGGGTGCCCCTATTCAAAAAAAGTCCAATCAACCTGGACAATTCAGTGTCAAAGAAGTGGTCGTCACTTACTAGTCTCGAAAGGCGTACCATCTGTCCCTTCACAATCCCTTTCTTCTGGTGACAATCAACATCCATGCTACCAGTTTATGGGTCCATATTATAAACATGAAAAGACTAAATCGCGAACGCTCACATGAGCGAAAATGCCGGGAATTAAAAGTGAGATTGTGGGGTCATGTTACAGTGAGGAGTGGATTATTTGCCCTTTCCTCATTTTAGTGCGACCTCGGAGTTGGAATATATAGTTAGCGGGGGGTGTGGGGGGCACAACCCCCCACAATAGCAAGTTTGATGTATGCCTCCATATATGCCAACCTAGTTCTTGCTGAGTGGGAAAGGAAATTTGTATTTGATTCTATCTACATGAAGGACAAAGCTCTATGGGTACATTTCCTTGATGATATCCTTATCTTGTGGCATGGCAAGAAGAAAACAATTAATGATTTTGTGTTGTACCTAATGGGTATAACTGACATTTTAAGATTTACTTAAAATGTTGGCCTGAATGAAATACACTGCTTAGATATACTGTTATATAAGCATACCCAGACAGGGGGATTATATTCCAGTATTTATAGGAAAGAAACTTTCTCCAATATGCTTCTACATTTTGAGAGTTGCCACTCCTTTCACCAGAAGAAAGGGTTTGTGAAGGGACAGATGGTACGCCTTTCGAGACTAGTAAGTGACGACCACTTCTTTGACACTGAATTGTCCAGGTTGATTGGACTTTTTTTGAATAGGGGCTACCCAATCAGGTTACTAATTAAGATCAGAAATGAAGTCAGTGAAAAATGGAAGGGCATGTACACTCCAATTTTACTAATGAATATAGGTACAAAAATGAATGACCATCAAACTGTACCACAAAGTAAAACATTGGTACTGCCCTTTAGCCAGAGTTCTGAAGCAGTAAAAATGCTTATCAACAACTGCTGGCATGCAACTATAACTAGTGAGTTGAGAAGCAAGTTAGGTGAGCATCCCATGGTAACCTGCAGTAGACGGAGGGATTTGAAAGAAATTTTGGAAAAGAATAAAGATGTTTCTAACAAATGTTATTGCTCCCATATGAGTAAATGTGGTATGTGTAGGTTCTGCAGATTTATACACAAGGGTCCATATGTGACCATTGAAGGTCACAGTAGGACAATACAATGCCCAGGATGGGCTAACTGCAATACTAAAATGGTGGTATACATTGCTGTGTGTGTACTTGTCCTGCATTCTATGTAGGAAAAACCACCCGTAGATTATGGGATAGAATGGCAAAACACCTTGGAGATATGGGAAATAGAAAAACCACTAATGCATTATATTGTCACAGTGAAATATGCAACAATTTTAATAGATTTTTGTTTTTTGTTATTGACAGGGTTAAAAACAATGGCAGGGGGAGGGGTGATGCAAAAACTACACTTGAGGTTAGGAAGACACTATGGCAACTAAGACTAAATGCAACAGTGTCCCCAGGCATTAATGACAACTGTTTCATGGCCAGTATATTGAAGCTAAGGGTACCATTGATTTGATATAATTTTTATATGTATTGCTATTATTCATTATTTCATTATTATTTGGTGTTTCTATGTATTGTGAGTATTTTAATGATGTGACATTACTAGCTTTACAACTGGTTAATTTTTATAAGTCCGAAGGTAGTCAGCCTGTGTAATGTTTCTTTAAAATGACTGTTTTTAATTGCTTAGTTCTGATTGGTGTCTTGTTACTATATTAACTAGACTTAATGCCAAGAACAATGACTCTGATGATGCTTGCATGAAGCAGGGGAAAGCGCTAAGTCGTGTTGAGAATTGTGTTTTAATTAACATCCATTTCGCTTGGAATTTGACGTGGTGGTGACTTTTTTATGTTGTAGTTTGGACACCATTTCACCTTGTGTGAATTCTTGTGGTACAAAATAAAGCCGTCTAAATAGCACCGAACATGAAACGACCAAAAAAAAACAAAAGCAGTTCAGTCCTCAAGGGTTACCAACATATAAATATTTATTGTTAAATACAGATTGGTTAAGCGCTTTTGTCCCTCAAAATATACACTGAAACTTCTTCAGAACAAACCAAATGAATATCAACAGGTTTTTATAGACGCCAATTACTCACTTTACATCAATTAAGGCCATTAAACATTAAAAGAAAATCAATAAAAGTGGTAAAATCTCTAACAAAACTTTAAGTTGAAAAACAAGCACATAGAAAAAACATTGTAAAGAATGAAAACGTCCTACTTTAAAAAACTAAAACCTAATATGTTAAAAAAACATAAAGAAACCTTTAAAGGTCCATAGATCGCTACTTTAATACAGGTAAAAGTGAAAAACAGTCATTAAGACCTGGTGTATCAGTTGCATTTAACTTGATAATCCAATGGAGTATGCCAACCAATTTTTTATGTTATTTTCAGATACTAATAAATATCAGATGTCCTCCCGCAATGAAGTATTTCTGGCGCATAAGAAAATTCAATTATTCTTGGAGGACTCCTTATTACAAGGAGTCATCTCAGAGGAATTGTTTAATTTTTAAGAACTGATCATCCTTTGATACCTATGGCTTTCGGTATTCCGAAAGTCCATAAGGATATCCAACAACTGCATTCAGAGTTATCATTTCAGCACAATACAGTTCAATATATTTTCTAAGTGTATTTATTTTTTTTTTACTCAACAAATTTTTATTTTGTTTTTTGAGAAGAAATAAAAAAACAGTAAAATTAGATTACAATTCAATAATAATAAAAGGAACAAAAACATTATTTACAATATTTACAAGTGACCCAAAGGAGAAACAGTACAATAATAATTAATAAAAAATCCAGAGAAGAAGAGAAAAAAAAAAAAAAAAAAAGTCCACAAAAGTCTATATCTCTTTGAACTCATATGATGGAGCTTGTGTCTAGTTGCATTACTTCTATGAGTGTAAGTATTTTATTCCAGGGGTTGTCTGACCATTTTCTGGGGAACATTCTTTCTTCCTTGACTTTTATCTCCTTTTGTGCAGTCTCCTTAAGTAGAAATATAAAGTCTTCAAAACACGGAGGAGTTGCAGATTTCCATTTCCTTGTGATACACTTTCTGGCAACCGCCAGAATAGTACATAAAAGATATTGATCTCTTTTATTCATAACTACTAATTCATCTATATTCAAAAATTAAAGACTTTGTTAAAACAAATGTATCATTATAAATAGCTTGAAGAAAATTGCCAATTTTCTCCCAAAACGCTTTAATACAATCATAAAATATATGAAACCAATCCGCTTCACAGCTTAAAGAGCATCTCCAACAAATAACATTTTGATTTGAGTTGAATTTAGCTATTTTATTTGGAGTATAAAAGGCTCTATGCAAAAATTTCCAAGTGAAGATTCGCCATGTTTGTGTATTAGAAGTTAGTTTAATGGAGTATAGAAGATTATTTTTACAATCGTTTGACAGATTTGTTGATAAACCTCTAGATATAAAATTCCAAGTGCTTTGATCTATTTTAGCCTTGTAGACTATTAAAATCTTGTATAGTTTAGATGTTGAATTTGGCCAGTTATGGTTATCATAAATCAGTTCTTGAATATGATGTAAGTCACAAAGGAAGCGGAGTACAGCAGAAGTAAGAACAAAACTCCAAATTTAATTCCAAGAATGTGCACTTATAACATACGGATGAGCGCTTTCACCATTACAGCTTCTTCAGATCCTTGTATAAAAGTCACAGTAGACCTCCCCTTATATAAGCAGCTCAATTAATCAATTAAAACAATTTAAACAATTAAAAGCAATGCTGGAGAATTTAAAGAACTCTCCCATATATAAACATGTTAATGTAAAGTAAGACAAAAATATATAAAACTTGCATAGTGACCTAAAAACATGTAGATAAACGTTCTGATAAGTTAATATTGATAAAATGCATAATCAAGAACATATACAAATAAATGATAGTTCATTTTATGGCACGCAGGCACATAAAATGTACTATCATTTATTTGTATATGTTCTTGATTATGCATTTTATCAATATTAACTTATCAGAACGTTTATCTACATGTTTTTAGGTCACTATGCAAGTTTTATATATTTTTGTCTTACTTTACATTAACATGTTTATATATGGGAGAGTTCTTTAAATTCTCCAGCATTGCTTTTAATTGTTTAAATTGTTTTAATTGATTAATTGAGCTGCTTATATAAGGGGAGGTCTACTGTGACTTTTATACAAGGATCTGAAGAAGCTGTAATGGTGAAAGCGCTCATCCATATGTTATAAGTGCACATTCTTGGAATTAAATTTGGAGTTTTGTTCTTACTTCTGCTGTTTTGTGACTTACATTATATCTACCTCACGGAACTACAGCGTTTGCTTGCTGAGCAGTGGATTTTACTTTACTTTATTTTTTATTCAGTTCTTGAATATAGTTTATAAGTTTTGGCTTAGACTTGAAGGACGAATCATTAATAATTTTGCATAAATTTTTAGAGTAGAGTAAAATTTTCTGGAGACTTACTCTGTCTACATTTATTATATTAAATTCATTTGTAACTTGTTGACTAGTTAATGTTTTAAGATTATTTATGCATTGGGCCCAACATATGAGATTATTAGATTCCCAATTAATGAGGGTGTTATCATGAATTTTCTTTTTAAATTTCTTTGATGTATTAAATGGTAATAACAGTTCAAACCATACTTTTATGTCAGGATTTGAGTTTATAAAGGATCTGAATAAATTATAAATATTATTCAAATATGATAGATTAATAGGTTTTGTTATGTTATTTTGAAGATTAATGCATAATATATGCCAAAATCTATTTTTGTGAATATAGTGTGATGTATTATTTATTATTTTGTTTTCATTTAAAAATAATCATATGCAGAGATTTCCAAGCAGAAGAGAAATTTGGATTTACCCAGTTTAAAACTAGTTTAAAATGGAGGCTTTGATATCGTCTCTATATCTGGAAAATTAATTCCCCTAATTCCCATGGTCTAATGTGATGAGAAAAAGCAATTCTATTCCTTTTGGATACCAAAGAAAACATAATAGGCTTTTGCTAATTTCTTTCAGAATTTTTATTTGGAATTATAGGTATTGCTAGTGCTATATAATTTATTTGTGGTAGAAGAATCATTTTTATTAGCTGCAATCTGTCCTCAAATTTTAGAATCAATTTATTCCAATTTTCCGTCGTGTTCTTATTGAGTTTAAAATTTTATTATAGTTTAGTGTCAGAGTAGTATCTATTTTATCAGATATAATAATTCCTAGATATTCTAAAGTAGAGACTTTTTCTCCAAGTATATGATATCTACTCAAGTGAAAGTCCCCCTTTCTGTTAAATAAAATATGTTTTGATTTAGATTTATTAAAACAAAGGCCAGAATTTAGAAAAAAATTTTCCACTTGCATTTCTAGTTCATGAAGAGATTCATTATTTGGTGATAAAGTTAGTAGTATATCATCGGCAAACAACATAACCTTGGAGTTAAATTTATTATGAATACTTAAGCCTTCAGTTTTGAGTCACTGCGTATTGTAATTGCAAATAGCTCTATTGATAAGGCAAAAGAATGGGAGACATAGGACAACCTTGTTTAGTGCCTTTAGTTATTTTGAAAGCTTCTGATGTAAATGGACCTAATTTTACATAGGCCAAATTATCTTTATATATATTCTTTATCATATTAATAAAATTTAGAGGAAACTCAAAAAGTTCTAGAATTCTAAATAAGTAGTCCCAATTCACTGAATCAAATGCTTTTTCTATATCTAGTGTGATTATGAGAGCCTCTATATTATCTCTATTTAATATTTCAATAATGGTTAGGATTCTTTGTATATTGTCATAAGCATGTCTGCCATAGATGAAGCCTGTTTGGTCCTCATTTATGATTTGAATCAAGGATTTTTTAATTCTATTGACTAATATAGACATAAACAATTTGTAATTGTTATTAAGTAGAGAAATCGGTCTATAAGAGCTACAATGGGAGGGGTCCTTGTTCTCTTTTTTTATTGGAGTAATTAATGAATATCGCCAGGAAGGTGGAATTATGTTTTGAGCTTGAATTTCATTTAGAGACTTATGAAGTAAAAAAATTGCAGAATTTGGGAATATCTTCTATAATTCCATTATTATTCCATCTATTCCTGGGGCTTTATTATTTTTACTCTCCTTAATTTTGTCATTTATTTCCTTGAGGGAAATGCGTTTTTCAATATCAATTTTTAATTTTTCAGGTAATTTATTTATTATAGGATTGATAATTTTTGACTCTATTAAAATAGTATTGTCTTTATTGTTTCCAAAATGATTAGTATAATGAAATTTAAAAGCTTCTAGGATATCATTTATGTCTGATACTTTTTTATTACCTTTTCCTTCATGTATAATATTTGTAATATTGTTTTCTATATTTTGCTTCTTTATTCTCATTGCTAAGTTATGTAAGTGTTTTGGAGATGTTGAGAGTGAACTAAATTTTAGTTTTTCCAAAGCCAAATTAGTCTTATGAGTTAAAATTTCATTATATTTTTTATTTAAATCTTCAATTTCTTTTTTTTTTTTTTTATTACCTGGGAATTCTTTACGTCAGAAGTATTTGTATTAATTTCTGTTATTTGTTTTTGGATACTGTGCAATTCTGATTCCCATTCTTTTGTTTTGTTTTTAAACCAAGATATGATCCTACCATATAAGAAGGCCTTTAGAGTGTCCCATATTATTATATTCTTTAGATCATCAGTAGAATTTATTTCTAAAAAATATTGAATTTCTGAGTCTAGCCATGGTTTAAATTGTTTTAATTTAGTGATGTAAGTTGGTATTCTTGAGGCAAAATTTAGTCTTTTAAAATCTATTTGTAATTTAAGGATTAGGGCATTATGATCAGAGAGTGGGCATGGGATGATAGAAAATTTTATTATCTTCCTATTTAAGTCTGGGGATATAAAAATTTTATCTATTCTTGTTTTAGTATTAAAACGATAATCACTATGTGAGTATAATAATGAGTTAGATTCTTTGAAACTAAATGAATCAATTAATTTTAAGTTTTCTGTCCATTTCTTAAGGTATTTACCTGTCGAAGAGAGACGTAGGTTCCTCTTGTTGGTTGTCTCAGAACTATCTAGAATACAGTTAAAGTCTCCTCCTACTATTAGAATACCTTTATATACCCTATTAATTAGCTCTATCTGCTTTTTAACTGTAGATAGTCCTATTCCAGGAATCCAATACACATTTACCAGTGTCCAAATTCTATTCTGAAATTTTATTATTACAATTGAAAGTAACCCTTCTTTATCCTCATAGTTGTAAATAATTTGTGGGTTAGTTACACTTTTCTTCCATAAAATTAAAGCTCCCCTAGTTTTTTTTATATGAGGAGTGAGAGAGAATTAAGTAGTTATTAGGTATCCAGGTGAAGTGGGATTCCTGTAGAAATATAACTTGCGCTCTCTGTAATTTTAGATATCGTAGTAAATTTGATCTTTTTATAGTATTATTTAAGCCATTGACATTTAAAGACAACAATGTTATGTCTGTCATTTCTATAGGATATTATATTATAATTTTAAAAGAATACATTGGTAAAGAACTAATATTTATGAGGACCTGTGAAAACATATATGTTAATTTTCCCCTCTTTTCTCTAAGAAGAACACTGAAATGAACAAAACTGTTTCTTTGATAGTTTAACAAATGTTTCAGTTTGGGCCACTGAAAAAAATAAAAAGTGAAAAATATTGTAACAACATACTTTAATTGACTGAAAAATAACTTTACTACATAGTTCCACAAACATGAAGTGCACAGCACTTCTAATCTGATTGATCTGATAAGATCAAACAGATTTTCCCTCAACGTCGACAATCGCATGAAAAAGGATATTCGAAGTTGAGCTCCATTAATTGGATCCTGAAGATATCTTAAAATATTAATATTTGATGAAAGAGTGTATCATGCATTAGTACTATGTTCCTTGCTAAATCAACTCAATAAAGTAATTAATCTTTTACTAGAAGTTTGTACTTATACTAGAGTTAATGTTACTTTTTTAATGAATGTTCTAAGTAGATGTCTATTACAGCTGAAGTAAATATTTCAGCTTATCTTCCCTCCATAAATGTGGTTATGTTACATGAAGTATGTCAGTTGACCTTCTCTTAACAGACATAAAATGCATAATAATATATACATTTAGATTATATTTGCATTTATTTTGTTGAACTTCACATTTAAAACAGGTTATTAGTGTGACAGATAGTATTACTATCTTATAAGGACTAGTCCTCTTTTTAATTCTTCCTTAGTTACTATTCTAAGTAAATTCTATATAGCCTCTCTGTGTACATATGTATAAATATACTCCTATATCTACACCAAAACATTTTCACATATAAACACACATAAATATTAAATAATCTCAATGGGTTACCTAAAAATGTGTGCAATATAATTGAGAATTTGTGTGAGCACTCTTGAAAGGGTTGGTACCTTGTTACTGCTGGAAGATGCCTATTTACTGACCTTATTAACCTTATTAGTAGATTAAGTGGCCCATCAAAAGATGCGTGAATATTGTGAATGAATATTCTTAATTCTTATCACTAAATCTTACAGCAATTAGTGAAGAGTACCTATATCATTTAACTATATTATTTATGAAGTTTCTTAGGAGTGTGATGGGAGTACACAACATTTCAGACTTGGGGTTGTTGAATATTCAGTAACAGGACTCAAGATTGTTCAATACTTGTTGTAACACATCTTAATACAGTTAATGATTTGAAATAACATGTGCATGTCACAAAGAATCCATGAATACATAAATACATGAATACATGGGTCTCACCTCATTTACCAAACCCATGTCCAATCCAATATCAAAACAGTCAAGATCACTACGCTGAGGGTAAAAGCACCTCAACCCCTAAACCCGTTAAATAACTAAACACTAATAAACCTACTATTTTAAAGCTGCTAATATTCTCTAGTAATTTGTATAAAACTAAAGTAATTATATATAGCAACTCCAATATTGCCTTGCAGTGAGACAAGCATAGATTTACTGATCATTACTGAAGTGCCGTTAAATCTAAAATGCTATGTAGTGGTTGACTATATCTTGCTTATTACTATACCTAGTATAAGTTCTGCTAACACTTCTATCAGGTATGGTGTGAGGAGGTACGTTATTACTATAGACTTGCACATTACCATCCCACACCATACATAACACTGTTACTGTTTCCAATAAATGAAAACCAAATCTCATGCTTTCAAGAAGTCAATCTCAACCAACTAACACCCAACAAAACACAAGTTCAACAAATGAGGAGAGACCCAAATACATACATAGTGTACTGTTTATGTAAACATTTCTCTAAAACTTTATAAGAGCAGCTCATGGATGTGTCATAGTGTCTCCCAAAAAATGTATAGTGTGCACATAAATTACATTTGACCCTACCATATTTCCTTTCCTGTTTTTTCCCCATCTGTGACATAAAAGGGAAAAAAAAAAAACTGTTGATGTTACTGTATCATTGGGAATCACCGTGAGCATTTATGGCATAGTGGTGTACCCATTAACTGTTAAGGTAAAGGGTAAATACAGCAGATTGTGCTTATCTTCAAAAATAATACAATTTATACATAGAAGTTAGCACTGCACTTATAACTGCAGAGAATGCACATAGCAAATATTGTTACGTAAATAGACATGTTTCCCAATTGCAGGATGTTTTGATTATAGCTTTATTTTATATTATTGGTGTTTTACTAATTCAATTTTAAGGTCCGTGTAAATGAAATTTTGCCAAAATACCAAAATAGCAAAGTCAGTTCCACATTGCTGCAGGTTAATGCTAGTCCATTATACAGCTCACGATACTAACACTATTTACTAAATACTTGCAGTATAGGTTACAAACAAAGCAAATTCAGTCATTGCTAAAATTAGCACTAACTGTCAAAACTGATAAAACTCTCATCAATTAGCTTGCTCTAGGTTATTAAGCTGTAAAGGAAATTAAATTACCCATATGAGAGACAAAAAAAAACAGGTAAAGAGGTGATATACTACCAACTGTTCATTACTGCATTCGGATGCTTGTAGGAATCTAAAAGCGGAATATGCAGAAGTATGCATGTATCATTCCTGTCAGGTACTGCATTTATAGGCATTTTTTAATTGATAAGTGGGTAAGCTTACCTGACCTAAAATGCCCTTTTACATGGATGACCCAAACACAGTCTAAATAAGAAGTTCAGAGTCACACAGTAAGAAAATGGGAGCTATCAAAATCAAACCCTGAGCTACAGTCAGTAACTAATCATGGATACAATCTGGCAGCTCCACTACAATGATTAGTTGGGATTTTATCTCACTTTTAACAGACATAGCGCAGTTGAAAACTGAATTTATGTATTTGCTTGCATTAGTTAACTACACTGCCACACTTTTGGTATTTCCCAACAAGAAGAAAGTAACTAAATGGGCTTTTTTATTTATTTATTTATATATATATATTTTTTTTTTCCCTTTATTTTAAACATGTGTAGCATACTTTTTCTTTATATGTTATACATTTACCTGTTCGTACTTTTGCTAAAATCTACTCAATTCTTGAACTACTCAGCTTCTGGAGAACAGATTAAAACATAAAGGGGCTAAGAAGTCAGGTCACAGTTAATATTTTCATTGAATGTTCTAACTGACAAAAAAGACTCTGCAAAAGTGCGCGAAGCGTACCACTCGCAAAACTAATGCAGTGTTCTACAAACCTCAGCTTATAGACATGTTTCTTAACTTTTAATGGAATGCTGGGCTATGTTAGTGAAGATATGAGGTAAAAAAACTGACTAGAAAGCTCGAGGGTATACTATGAAGCAATAATAGTCTCCAACTGTCAGTTAGAATGTTGAAACGCTAGAGGGCGATTTTCTGCCTTTTTTTTTTTTTTTTTCTCTCTCTTCATTACCATTCACTTCCTTCTTACTCTATACAACGCTCTCACATATTCCTGAAGAAATATTCAAGGAATGCCCTTTTTTTTAGACAGACTATAAAGAATTGGATTTAATTTAATAAAATTTTGCACAGTAACTATTAATCAATATGTTAATAACTTTATAATAATAGTGGCCTTTCATTTAAATGCTAATACTCTTGTGAGAGTTTAACTAAAGAAAGCTGGAACAAACAAAAAAAAAACACACACAACTCTAGCATCTGAAGATTCTATCAAATCACTACCATATTAATATGTTAACATACAGATTATGATACTTCCTAAATAAAGAGAAAACTAATTATGTGACTGAAGTGTAATGAAATTAAGGCTATGTATAAGAATCATACCTTAGTTAATGCTTTGAGAGAAATTGATTCATCAATGTTCTTAACATCAGTTTTTTGTTTTTTTTTCCTCACATCAGTCCAAGTGTTTTTTTCCGAGGTTCTCTTTAAGGAGGTTGAATTTGACCAGTCCATTTCATCTGGTAGTAGGATTATATTGTTGTTTTTAATGAAGGAAGTGGCTTCTTCAATGGTGTTGAATGATCTCATGTCATTACTATGCTGAATTCTAATTTTGGCAGGATATGCAAGCTGTGCCTTTATTTTGTTTTGTTTTAAGAATTTCACTAAGGGCCATGTTTTCTTTCTTAGTTCCAAGAGTCTTGGTGAATAGTCATTATCAAATCTTATTTGGGATAGCTTGTAAATGACTGGGTTTTTCCTCCATGCAGTTCTCAATATCAGTTCTTTGTCCATAAATGACAGAAATTTAACCACTATAGATCTTGGAAAAGATTTAGTTGAGGCAGAAAGTGGTTTTCCGATGGCTCTGTGTGCTCTTTCGATTCCATATGACAAGCCTTCTTTCAGCCCTAAGATTTCAGGTAGCCATGAATTCAAGAATGAAATGATGTCTTCCCCCTCGGTCTTCTCCGGGACTCCAAAAATTCTTATGTTTGTTCTTCTTTCCCTA
This sequence comes from Protopterus annectens, assembly GCF_019279795.1. Lineage (NCBI taxonomy): Eukaryota > Metazoa > Chordata > Ceratodontiformes > Protopteridae > Protopterus > Protopterus annectens. Next base: position 587,188,193 of record NC_056736.1, on the reverse strand, counting down.
TTCTCCATATCATCTATTTTATTTATTAGCCAAGTATTCTGTTGTAATAGAAATTCACTATGAAGCTCTTCTTCTTTTAGCCTTCCATCAATATCATTTAGAGATGACTCAATGTCAGTTATTTTTAATTGTTGCTGCTGCAGAATTTCCTTAAAGACTTCAGTTTGTTTTGGGCAACTATCTTTAAGGTTTTCTAGGTTTTCAGTAAACCTGTCCATCTTCAGAGATAAGTCTTGAAGAGTAGTTGATATCAGTTGGATTTCTTTCTTCAGAGAAGAGTCTGAGTGAGAATTCTTAGAGTTACTCATTACTAGACAGCTTTGTTAGTCTTCAGGTTTTTTTGACAGGAAAATTTCGGAATTTCTTCTCCAAAGTTGGTAATTCTATTGTTAATAGTTTCACATATAAGATTTATCAAAAATTACTTAGTAATAATAAGATTTTCCTGTTATTTCTAGTATAAATATAAGGAGCTCAAAAACTTGCTGCCATCAGTTAGGCATTAGGCTCCGCCCCCCCAAGTGTATTTATTGATAGACTTAATTGATTAATTGATGTGAAGTGAGTAATTGGTGTCTATAAAAACTTGTTGATATTCATTTGGTTTGTTCTGAAGAAGTTTCAGTGTATATTTTGAGGGACAAAGCGCTTAACCAATCTGTATTTAACAATAAATATTTATATGTTTTTAAGTACGTTTCTGCTGTGAAGGTTATAGTGTTGGTAACCCTTAAGAACTCAAAAGAATGCAAGCACTTGGTATAGTCAAAAGTGTAACACAACCATCTGAATGGTGTATGCCAATGGTCCCAGTCATGAAAAAGTTTGGCAGTATGTGAATATGTGTTATATGAAAATGTTTAATGACGCAGACATGCAAGAAAGGTTTATATTACATACACTAGGGGATAAAGCACTAAGCTGGTTGACGATAAAGTGTTTTCCATATTAGATGCCTCAAGTGGGTTTCTCTTGTGGAAGAGAGTTTAAAGCTGACAATCTTCATTACTTCAGTGGGAAAGTTCTGTTTGAAGAAACTGCCATTTGGTATGCCTTCAGTGCTAGAAATATTCCAATGTGCAGTGAATAATTTGTCAAAAAGGCATGAAGGTGTTGTTGTAATCATGGATGATATACTGGTGTCTTGGTCCAGGTAAAGAGATAGATGATTTGAGATTAGAAGTGGTACTTCAAACATATGTGAATTAATATTTGAAACTAAGTAGAGGCAAATGTTGCTTTGGAAGGATTAAGCTTCAATATTTTGGCCACAGCACTGATGTTCATGGAATCAGATGAGATGCAAGCAAGGTCAGAGCAAGAGTCAAGCTAAGGAGTCCATCCTACATGACTGAGTTAAAGCAAGCCCTATGCGTGACTAATTTCCTGGGTACCTTTTTACCAGATCTGTCTACAGTGCTAGATCCATTGAGAGGCTTGTTAAAGAAGGAAATATGCTGGTCATGAGGATGCTCAAGCCCAAGCCTTTAGCAGAATGAGAGGTATGTTCACAAGTCATCCAGGACTAACATACTATCACACTATCAAGCCAGCAACAGTGACTGCTGATACCAGCAGCTGTGGTCTAGGTGCAACCTTATTCCAAATGGATGAAGCAATGTTACATCCTGTTGGTTAGTGCCCCAGCATGCTCAATGATGCATAGGCTGAGAAGAAGTGCCTTGTGAGTGTGTGGACATGTGAGATATTCACCAGATACCTAATAGGGCTAGAGAGTTTGGCCACACTCCATTAATTCCACTGATCTCTTCCTACTGTTTAGACAAGGTACATTCCAGGTACAGAAAATTGTTCATAAATCTGAGACACTTCAATACCAGAGCAATTCATGTGCCTGGAAAACAGTTAACTATAGCTGACACATTTTACAGAAATCTTAATACATGACCCAGTGCAGTCAGATACCAAAGAAGATGTTACTACTCACTTAAAGAACATTATGACTGCTACACCAGTAACTGCAAAGAGACATGAGAAGCTAAAAAAAGCTACAAGGAATGACCGTAAGTTGCAAACTGTTAAACATCCTAATAGATGGCCCAAATGCTGAACACAGACAGAACCTCTCATGTATAAGTGTTACACAATTAGAACCCAAATATCAGAACGTGAGCTGGAATGCTATACCAACAAGACGCAATAATAATGCCTGAATCACAATATGTGAAAGTGTTAAAGCAAATACATTAAGGATATCACAGTCTTAAAAAAATTAAGTGAAAGAGCCAAAATATCAGTGAGTGACTGAATAGCTTTCACCAAAGGGCCACTCATGTACTATTCATAAACCATCTCAAAGAAGAGAGCCATTACTGCTGACAATGTTATTACAGGGTCCTTGGCAAAAGATACTTGCTGGCTTGTGCAAGTTTGAGGGGAAAAAGCTCCTTAATATTAGTGGACTATTACTCTTGTGACAAAGTTATCACATGTACCGACTATGACCAGCAAAGAGATAATAGCAAGGTTCAAGACCATGCTTATAAGATATGGGAATGCCCACACAACTGGTCACAGATAGTGGTACTTGTTTAATTCTACTAAATTCCAACACTTTACTGATGACTAAGTTTTTCCCGTACTAACTGAAGTCCTCAATGTGCTGAATTGCATGGAGTCACTAGGGAGCAGTCAAAACAGCTACAAAGATCCTGAGGTTGCCAGGTCTTCACAGAACTCTCATGTCCAATTGAGTTACTGCACACAGTACTACAAGATTAAGCCCATGGACTGCCACGTCGATGCAAAAATCCAAACTTCATCCAATGACTATTCCACATGAGTCCACGGTGCAAACAGACCAAAGAGCTAAAGCTTCCTACAAAAAGTTCTACAATAAACAATATTGTACTAAACTATCCTTTAATCATACTAACCAGTGTGCCTTAATTTAGAGAGAGAAAAAAAGAGGTATCCAGTAGGTTTTGTAGACCTGGAAAAAAACCCAATGAACTAAGGTCATACATGGTGCAAAATGGAGAAGGCACCATAGTTAGATGCAATTGTAAGAATACATTAGTAGTTCTAAATAAGCCTTAAACTGGATGCCACATTCCTGAGAATCAGTCCCAAGTATTTGAACCAGGGATAACTAGATCATTAGCTAATAAGAGTGCTGCTGTTTCAGCAAAACAGTTACCTTGTCCCAATACCCAAGACAAGAACAGTTCCTAAGTCGAGAATGTGTAAAACCACCAACCCTAGTGTAACTGTTTGTGATCCGTCTGAGACTGTTATGCAAAGTGACTCTAGACAAAATGCTGTTAATTATAATTGTTTGTCTAACCATTAAACTTCCGCATTTTCCAGTACAATTTGTGTGACATCTACAGGAAGAGAAATTAAAACTCTGATCTAATTTTGAGATTGCATTCAAGTAATACAGACTGATTAATCTTAAATTGCTCTAGCTACTTCTGTACAGCTCTCTGTCTTCCCCACACGCTACTGAGGACATGAGGACATTGGTTCTGCTGTTTTGCTAATAACATCAGTCCCAGGCTATTAGCATTCCCACAGCTTTTATATTCTCACTTTGTCTCCATCCTTTAAGTATTATTGTCTTGTACAGCTTCTGTAATAATAGTACAAACAATCCCAAAAAATTCTGGAATTCCATCAATTCCCTCTTACACCCAGGTACTAAATCCAATCTCTGTCCAGACAACAATAAGACTGACACAGAAATTGCAACCCTCTTCAACTCCTTTTTTACCAGCTCCATAGCTGAACTGACTAAATCCTTCTCCACTTCTACCCCCAGCCCAAACCCAAAGCCTTCTTCACCATCCTCCCCTCACTCCTGCACCCATAAACCCCCTCCCACTTTTATTCTACAACCCGTGTCTACCACCAGTATCAAAAAACTTCTTTCCAAACTCAAACCATGCTCCAATGCCCCCGACAATATCCCATCACTCTTTCTCAAGCTCCCAGCAGACGGCATCGCCATACCTATCAGCATTCTCATCAATAGATCCATCCAAGAATCTTATGTTCCCAAACTTTGGCGAGCTGCCCACATTCTGCCCCTTCATAAAGGAGGCAAAAATAATAGCATTTCTAACTTCCGCCCAATAGCCATTCTTTCCCCAATTTCAAAAGTCCTTGAAAAATGTATCCACCGGCAACTCATGCCCCACCTCCTCAACAACCAACTCCTCACTCCTACTCAACATGGGTTTCGGCCTGGTCACAGTACCATAACTGCTCTCCTTTCTTTCCTAGACATTGTCAACCATGCCCGTGACTCTGGAGATATTGTCTCCACTGTTCTTCTTGACCTTTCCAAGGCATTCAACACAATATCCCACACACTCCTTCTCAACCACCTTTCTAACCTCAATCTCTCCCACAATTCCCTTTCTTGGTTCAAAAGTTATCTCTCAGATAGATCCCAAGCTGTGAAATGGAATACAGGTACCTCGAACTTCTTACCTACCCCTACCGGAGTCCCTCAGGGTTCTATTCTCGGACCTCTGCTCTTTAATGTCTTTATCAATGATCTCCACTCTGCAATTCCTCATTCTCAAATTGTACAATATGCAGACGACTCCACTGTTATCTGCTCAGCCCCTAGCCTTCCTGAGCTCCAAGCCAAAACTCAATTGGCCTTCACAACCACAGAAAATTGGATGCTTCAAAACCATCTTTCCCTTAATGCCAATAAATCCCATATCATTCTCTTCTCCCCCTCAAAAGCTCTGCCTCTTGATAAGCCATCCTTCAAAATCTCCAGCCTCTCCCAGTCCCCAGTAGAAGTTGTTAGTTGTGCAAAATTACTCAGAGTTACCATTGATGAACACCTGAAATTTAATACTCATATTCAACTAAACATAAAAAAAACCCATCAGAAACTCGGTATGCTTTACAGAAACGCTAACTTTCTTTCTTTAGCTACAAGACAAACACTCGCCACTACCTACCTTCTCCCTTCTCTATTGTATGGTGCTCCTCTTCTAACCAACCTCACCGCTTCTATCTCCTCAAAACTTGAAAGTTGCTACTACAAAATCGCCAAATTCGCTACTAACTCCACTCATTCTACACACCATTGCATTTGCCTCCGTAGTCTCCAATGGCTAGAACTCCCTAATCACCTGGATTACCTCCAACTTACTACTGCACACAAACTAATTTTCAAACCCACTGCTTGCCCTGCATTATCTAACATCTTGCCCTTCTACACTCCTCTCAGGCCCCTAAGATCTAGTCACCAAAATCTTATTTCAGTATACAAACCCAAACGACCTCCTGGCCACCTCCTACTTTCTTATACTACAGCAAAAAAATGGAACTTGCTTCCTTCCCTTCTAAGACTCACTACAAGCTATGAACAATTCAAATCTCTTCTCCATTCTCACCTCTCCCAAAACTGGAAATGTAATTGTACACTTCCTACCTAGATCTTAATACATCCCAGTTCCAATATTCCCCCTCTGGTCCCCCTTCTTCAAACTCTCTCCTCAGCTCCCCTCCCTCTACTTCTTTATCTCCTCTCTCTCCCCTGCTTAAACTCTCTATTTATTCCTTTTAAATTGTCTCCTCCCCACTGCCTACATGCATGTCTAGTCTCACAAATGTATCTTTTGCCTTTTTCATAAGATGTACTTTTAGACTCAAACATAAAATGAATCTTAGTCTAACTGTTCTTTTTTTTTTTTTTTTATTATCTTCCTCCTGGCATCTCTTCTCCTTTAAATTCTTTGCATCTCCTTCACTTCTCCTCTGTTTTACTTCTCTTGCATTCAAGATCTATGTATAATTTCTTTTTATCTCTCTCTTCTATGCTAACAATACAGTCGCATAAAAATATTAATTTCTTATGTATACTGCCAAATGTACTATGTTTTTGGAAATTGTTAAAGGTGTTATGCTGTTAGAACACAGAGTGTTATGTGTGTAATGTATTATTATTATGGAGCTTTTCTCCCCGGGCCTCCACTGAAAACGGGCTTTCGGGCCCTGTGGACTTCCCCGGTTATCAAACTGGAAATAAATAAATAAATAAATAGTATTTCTGTCTTAGTCAGTTTCACTATATCATTTGCTTTACCTTCTGTTGATTTTCAGGTGCATCCATAATTAAGTAGACGCAGGTAATCTGATTTCATCCCTCGTGCCCAGTAACAGTTGAGCTAGTGAGAGACTGAGTCCCTAAAATAACATATCCCTATATTCCCGAAGATCACGAGTTTCTTCCATACAGATTTTGCTGCAACTCTTTTTCATGTGATTCTTCATTGTTTTGACAATTCTTTTTACTGGGTCCATGTTCATCGCAGTCCAGTGGACTACATATTCATACCATTCAGCCATGAGACACATCCCTCATTGCAGCTCACAAAAACACCTGCACTTTTGGAAGAAGGTGATTTATGCATTGCCTGATGCTGTTTTAAAGCATAACTTCTTAATTATTTATGAAAAAGTCAACAAGCAGCATAACTGAAATGGATTTGACTCTACTGTGCATTTTATTGCTACTCTCCAGTATGATAACGTGTTACACATTTTGCCACTTGTCACAATTTTTTCCGGTGAAGAAAAGTTAGAGTTAATGGCAATGCTCTCCATCTGAATCCCTTGTAATGGACATCTCTTTTGAATCCTTGACTTCTGTTCTGAGGACAATTATCAGAAATGACAATGCCAGATATCCACTTTCTCCAGAATACAGGCTTTAGTGCAATAGTCTCAATTTCACACTTGTACTTGTTGAGTCTGTCAGACTGATTGCTTCAGGAAACTTGGAATAATTCATCGATTCATAGACTGTTACTAGGCTAAACACCCAAGAAGCCTTTCTAAACCCAGACAAGTTTTTCTGAAAGAATAATGATGTCTTGTACCCAGTTAGGACATTGAGAGCCAGGCATTTATACTCTGTCCATAAGGGACATGGGTGCCAGGCCCGGTGTAAATTTCCTATTCCCCATCAACTGGTCTAGGTTGTGCTTAAACTGGGTAATAGGCGATCTCAGCTTAACATGGTTTGGGAGCTTGTCCCATAGGAGGGGCAGTCTCTGGGACACATATCTGTCTCTTCAGCATGTTCTGTGTAAGTCACAGACAAAATTCAGGTTCCTAGATGTTGTATTTCTGGTACTTCTTGACATACAAATATGAGGGAGATTCATAAGTGTGGGATATGCATTTGCCTTGTAAGCCAGGCATAGATCACCCCCATACCTCTCAACTTCTTAGTGCAAGAAATGTAGACAAAGCCTGACAAAATGGGGGGACAAAGGGACAAAAATAGGGACAGATTTTAAATATTGCAATTATGCAATTAGAAAGTTGCTAGGGTAACAGGGCTTGTGTTAGCATACACTTTCTGAAGGATATGAAGTCTGAAACTCAAATGAATGTCATTATTTGGTGACTTCAATCCTCAGATCATCCCAGTGATTTGCCAGAAAACCACAAATTTTATGAGGAACACACCAAAAATATGAAGCAAAAATCTGGACATTCTGTAAAAATCCATACAGTTGAGATGTGCGATAAGCCCTCAGCAATCTGTAGGAGACTGAGCAGAGGGAAAGGGCTTTAAGGTGCTCTGCACAAGGCAGGTATGTCATGCCTTGTATTCTTTTTGTAAGGAGCCTTTGAGGTCTCTCTAGTTCTGCATTGCCAGGTTAGGTACATACCAAAGGGAGCACTGTACTCTATGATTGGGCTGATAAGGGTGGAGTACAGTGGAATAATGACTTTTTTAGACCTAGATGCCATGCCCTTACTTATAAGTTGTGCAACATAAAAGGATTGCCTCATGACTGTGGCCACATGGTGGTTGAAGTTAAGGCTGCTGTCAATGCGCGTATCCAGATCCCTGACCACTGGGCCAACTCTTAAGGGGTTATTATCTGGTAATTAGCCAGAATGGTTGCCTTGTCAACTTCTTAGCAGTGCGTTTAAAACCATGGCTTTGGCACTATTTATTAGTCAGTGATAGACCATCTTGAAGAATGCTAGTGTCTGCAGGGGAGTTGATGATAACCCCCAGCTTGCAATCATCTGCAAACTTAGTCAGCCATAAACCTTCAGGATTTAGTTCCATTTCAGAGAAATAGATGCTAAAAAGGATCAGGCCCAGTACTGAGTCCTAGGGGACTCCGATAGTGACTGGCCTCTTGGTGGAGGTGGCCTCAAGTATTTTGACCTCCTGGGTACTATCAGTGAGCCAGTTGGCTATCCATCAGGTGATAAAAGGGTCTATACCTAAATTAATGACCTTGCCTATAATTCCTGAGTGAGGTATTGTATCAAAAGCCTCGGCCAGGTCGAGGTAAGCTGTGTCCACATTCTTACCGTCATCCAGTGCTTTGGTAACCCTCTCAAAAAAGTCTATCAGATTTAATAGGCATGACCTTCCTTTCAAAGCTTAACTGTGATGAGTCCAGCATTTGCAGGTTACTTATGTCCTCATTTATCATGTCCATGATGATTCTTTCCATGGTCTTACATATGAGGCTGCTAAGACTTATAGGCCTGTAGTTACCCAGATAAGTGTTTGGATTTCTTTAGTGCATGGGGAATAACTGTAGCCATCTTCCACTCCTTGGACACAAAACCTGACTGAAGGCTCCAGTGGAAAAGTGATTCAGGTGGACCAGAGAGGTCATGTGTCATGCTATTTATTAAACATCCCATTGATGAGGTGTTTTTGCCCTTGGAAAGTGTATTGATGACCTGTTCCCTAGTAATGGTTTGGGGATTGTGTTATGTGGTATTTACTTAGGACTCTCAGGTGGGAGTGGGGGAAGAAATTTGAGCTGAATGCATCAGCCAAAGGTTGGCAATGGCCTCCGGTATAACGTGGGTGATGCCATTTAAAATAAGTTCTGAGCATTGTTATATATTTTATCTGAGGTAAAGGCATAGCTGTAGAAAGCTTTGTGGATGTCCTTTGTCTGAGAAGCTATTTTTACTTCAAATTTGGCCTTTGAAGTATTTATTTACCCTCTTAGCTGCCTGTTTAGATTGGTCAGGGGGCTTTTAGTGTGTATGGCTTTGTTCCTCTTATGTTTGACCAACATTTTTTTCTTTTGTTGTATAACCGATTGATATTGTGATTCCACCAAAGTGACTTGTCTTTTGAGTTTGTCTTATTCTTAATGCGAGTAGGCACAGCTCACTCTATACAGCTATCAATATGGCTGTACAGAGATTTTGTAAATAGCTCAGTGTATTCTATGCTGTTTCCCGCTGTTGAAGCGTGCTTGGAATTTAGCCAAGGTATTGCTTAGTAGAGAGAGAGAGAGAGTTAATAGTTCCAAAAGGTTTTTGGTTTTGCTGGATCCCCAGATTTAATTTTTATTTCAAGTAATACTGCTTTATGGGCATATCTGACAAGTGAAGATATTACACTGGGTGAGGAACATCGGTCCCCCATGTTTGTAAATACAAGGTCAAGGAAGTTTATACCCTTGGTAGGAGAATGGATCAACTGCTCTAGGATGTTGGTATTAACAAAGTTTAGGAATCGCTGGGCTTGTGTATTAGAAGTGGCTTAGAATTCCCAATCTATAGATGGGTAGTCAAGATCTCCCATGAATATCATATTGGGTTGAATGGTGACAGACTCTAGTACATGGAGATAGGTAGTATGGACTTCCTGGGACATGGAGGGGAACAATATGTTGCAAAGTTCGGCTTTGTCAAGGGCAGATCCTGTCTTTTGAACCTGGTTGACTTCTTTGAAACAGTCACCAAAGCCATAGATGAAGGGAAGGTAGTTCACACAGCCTATCTGTACCTTGCAAAGGCATTTGACACAATACCCCACTCGGGCATCATAGATAAGCTATCCAGTTTAAATATAAACCCCTATGTCATAAGATGGGTTGCAAACTGGCTCAAAGACAGAACCCACAGAGTGAGAGTTGCTGGAGCCATGTCAGACTCGAAACTGGTCACAAGTGGCATCCCACAGGGTTCTGTCCTGGGACCACTCTTGTTCGGTATATACTTTTCCGAGGTACAGGCAAACGTGGGAGGACTATGGCTCACCAAGTTCGCAGACGACTGCAAACTGGGCGCCATAATCGACTCTGCAGCTGACACAAACATCCTTCAAAAAGGTCTCACAGAGACAGATAACTGGTGCCAGCGTCATGGTTTAAAGCTAAATGCCAAAAAATGTATAGTCATACCCTTTGGCAAAAACAATGTGCCCACAAATTACCACATAGGCGGAAACCCATTAAGTACAGAGAAAGTTAATAGGGACCTGGGGACCCAAGTTGATAGCAATTTCTCCTTTGAAAACCACATTGCCAAAGTGGTTAGAAAGACCTTCTACATAGCCCACCTCATCACGAAAGGTTTCACATCTAGATCAAGAGAGGTAATCATGCCCCTTTATTCATCCCTCATCAGGCCCATCATAGAATACAATGCCCCTTTTGGGATGTACCTTACCCGACACCTGCAGCAATTAGAAAGACCCCAAAAGTATCTCACCAAGAGGATCAAGGGTCTCAAACAGATGCCATATGCTGCTTGGTTAAAAAAACTCCAGCTCTACTCAGTTGCATACCGCCTACTTCGAGGCGATCTATGCCTGACATACAAAGCTATGTCAAATCCAGAATTAATGGACATGCTCCACCTCAGAAAATCTAAATCCCTTAGAGCCACATGCTCGAGGGACTTGAACCTCAGCACAGAAATAAATAGAACTTGCTGGAGGGACAGGTTCATAACCCAGAGGCTCCCTTCACTCTGGAATAGAATTCCAGTTCATGTGAGGCAGAGCACCTCACTGAATCTCTTCAATAAGAATCTCGATAGGTGGATGGGGGATCGTAGGTTTGTCCCAGGGATTACTCCTGTGTCACTATTAGACAGAGGCACAGTAAACTAAACCTTAAAAAGGGCACAGTATACTCAAATCAAGGGGTGGCATAAGCCATACAGAATCAGGCTAGGCTTATAATTGCCCCAGGGCAGATAGCCTAGTATGAACCTATGAACCTATGAACCTAAAGATATGCTGCAGCACCCTGTTTATGGCGAGTTGCAGATGTATGAGTTCCAGTGGTTCATATACTTTAACTAGTCTGTATGTGAGGTTGGTTTTAAGATAAACTGAGACTCCTCCACCTTTAGTTCACTCCTGTGCAATATCTGGTCTAAAGGTGTGAAAGGAATTATAACCTTGCACTGTTGGGGTACTCTCAGTGACTTTAAACCATGTTTCCTTTACTACACAGATGTCTACACTCTCCAGGGAGAGGAAGGCTTCCTGAGAGTGGAGTTTCGTGTTAAGGCTTCTAGCATTGAGCAGTACCACCTTCAGATATTCCTTCATAGGTTCAGTTAAGTCAGTAGGTTTATCAGTTTGGCATTGCCTAAAAAAGGCACTATTGTCACTATCCAAAAGCCTAGAGGGAACAAGTGTAGACTATCCTGGACAAAACAGTGTGGTCCATCAACCATGTCCTCCCAGGCCATCAAATAATGTACCAGCTGGATTGAAACCAGAAGCTAAAGCGGTTGTTAAAATCAATGATTTTCTGTTGGTAACATGGCGTCATCCTTGGAGAAAGGGGTATACTGCTCAGTGCTAGGCCCATACCTGCCTAAGACACATAATCAGTGAGCTTGATCATGTCTTGCTTCATGTAGTCAAGGGAGGCACATCTCAGGTCATTAACACTCACATCTACTATGACAGAGTCATACTGGTGTCTGTGGTTCAATAACCTGAATCTCTGTTTGACCTGACAGATCCTAGCCTCAGAGGGGCAGCTAACTGTGACTCTCTCCTTACTCAGTCTGGTGAGAGGGACATCAGTGTGCCTCACTATAGAATCCCCACTGACAAGGAAATTTGGCTGTGTGCTGGTTTGCCTTAAAGGCTTAGCAGTGGACGCATTGAAAACAATGTTGGTATGTGTAGCTGTGGGTGGTGATTTGACAGAGTGCTTACATGATGGCTGAGGACACTTTTTTTGATTGTGCTGTGCAGGAGATCCTAGTGTTTTAGGAAGGTTACCTGTAAGTGCCTCAGCATAAGTAGTTTTATGTGTGGGGTCTTTACTCTGTGCAGCAGGCATGGTGCAAGTGTCACTGACAACCTCTATAGGATTAATTTTGGTTGTATGAAATAGTTTTGCCTCTAGTGCTAAAGTGGTATTTACACCTGTCACTTACTGTGCCTGTTTTATTAAAAATAAGTGGGCTGTCAGTGTACATGAGGCAATTGCCACAATGTCTCAGAATACCGTGTCCATGGCCACTGATCTACCAGGGAGGAGTGAGGAAAACTTAACGACTGAACAAATCAGTAAAACAAGAAACACAATGAGCAACAACCAGCTATTAGCAAACTAGATGGTCTGGTAGTTTAAAAACTTCTGTCTGGATAGCAATGCCACAAAACTGTTTGGAGCCCAAGTGCTTAAACCAGAACAATGCCACTTAGAATAATAGGCACAATAAGCGCTCACCAGCAATTCTCAGCTTAGAAGGATGTAGACTATACTAATTGTCACAAGAGTCTACAACACAAACCTTCCGAATGGAAAATAAATGCTTTGGAGCCCAAGTGCTTAAACCAGGACTAAGACCCTTTTAGAATAACAGATAAGCCTTCAACCAGCAGTTCCCAACTCAGAAGAGCATATGCTATCTTTTCCTGCTGCAAGACCTTCCTAATGTAAAATAACTGGTTTGAAGACCAAGTGCTTAAATAAGAACAAAGACACTTAAAATAACCTGCACAATAAGCCTTCACCAGCAATTCCCAGCTCAGAAGGATGGAGGATATCCTCTCCACCTACAAGAGTGTAGACCACAAACCTTCTTAATGTAAAATAACTTGCCTGGAGCTCAGTTGTTTAACCAAAACTAAGACACATTTGGAATAACAGACACAATAAGCCTTCAATCAGTAATTCTCAACAGAGAAGCGTGTGAGCTACCTCTTTTGCCACAAGAGTGTAGACCTCAAGCCTTCCTTATTCGATTTAACTAGTTTGAAGCCCAAGTGCCTAAATTAAAACTAAGAGGATTAGAATAACAGTTACAATTTAATCACTAACAATAGTAATAAATGCAGCAGATATGCAGCAGATTAAATGCAACTGAACACTTTAAGTATGTGCAGCAAAAAGCCAAATAAAGTAATTAAGAAGAAGCACAGATACAGTAAAAGCAGCTGAATAAAGAGCAATTTTTTAGTAAGTGGGAAGGGAGGAAACAAAAGATAATTCACGTTTAAGAGACTGTGGGGGGGGGGGGGGGGCCTTCCCAGCTAGTCTCTCAGTGCTCAGTTGGATAAGCTGAGCGGGAACTGGGAGAAGTGTCCAAAATCAGATATATAGTAGAGACGGACAACTCAAAAGCCACCAAGTTTAAAAGTATGATACCAGTAGTATGCCTGAGTAGTTGAGAACAATCAAATGCAGACAGATCAGCAATAGTCATTCAGAGAACAGGAAGTCAAACAAGCACTACAGCTATACAAAGATGCCTCTAAATACTTTCAGATAAATGAGGAATGCTATTTCTCAGCTCTTCCCACTAATTGGTTGGATGTTATTCACTGTCTGCAAAGAACTCCTTTCTAACTTTTCTAACTGATCCTAGTTAAGACCTCTTAAAACTCCAAAAAAACAAACAAAAAAAAAACAAACAAAAAAAAAAAAAAAACAAATGCAATATAAGAAAAAGATAAAAAAAGAGAAGTAACCAAATATTAAATGAATAACTTAAATCCAAAATAAAATGCAGGCAGATATCAGAAATAGTCAGGCAAAGTGTATTGATAAGTGGTACATGGTTTTCTTTTAATGGAGCAATTCAGTCATCTCCTGATTTTGTGGATGACCTAGTGTTGCATAGGTTAGCATCTTTTTTTGGACTGCTAGTATGGCATAATAAATGGAGAGCATATTGGACTAGTAGAATGCTAAAAGGCATTCAAAAGTCATGGGTTCAAGTCCCACCAGAACTGACTTCCTGGACACCAACTGACAGGCTGTTAGCAGAGAGGACTAAAGCTTTGTCCTGTTAATGAACTGCTTCCTGGACTAAGGGTACATGGTTTGAATCTTTCTACCTTCATTTGCCAACTACGTGACCTTGAGCAAGTCATGTAGCCAGACTGTGCTTTTGGGTAATTGAGATTTTGTACTTCCTGGTTAAAATGTTATGCATTTTGCTTTTTCTTTGTATTTTACTAGTTATAGATGTGATTCATAAACGCTGAACACAAATTACTTCTTCCCCAGGAAAAAGGCAATTTCTTTACTGATATTTTTTCAGGCCAATCTTTGCCAGTAGTAGCCTTCAGTAACTGCATTTCTAAAAAAAGCATTGGTAGTTGTTTAAAATGATTTTATTTTCCTTCAGTCATTGGTAACACCGTTATTAAAAGTACATCTCTTTTTTCTAACAATATTGTACTGCACGTCCTTGCTTGGTATGCAGTTCACTTTAACGTCATACTTCTGTTGATTAAGTTAAATCATCTGCAGTCTTGGATGTGCTTTGCAGAATGATTTTCTGAATACGCATCGCAAGGATATGAGGTGCATTTCCGATTAAACTTTTTTACTGTAGACATTCTTGGAAGGAACTCATAGTAAATCACTGACACATCTAAAATGTGAAATTAATTTTTTAACCCAAAAAAAAAATACTATCTTGTTTGCTCGTTTCCTGCCTTTCCTAGCTAGTATAGTCCATATCCCAGGCTTTGCTGGTTTCAGGACTTTATTTTCTGTGTTCAGAGCTATCCAGACCTTGCTGTGGTAGAGGGAAGTCCTACTGCTTATCAGTGGGAGTGGTGAGCACTGTACTGTCTATCTAACACTACAGGAGTGGTTTCCAGATCTGAAATTGTAATCTTAGCCTTTTTGGGCTGATTTCTATCCCTTTCAACTTTCTGGCTTACAAGCATGCGTATCTGCACATTTTTCGCATCGTGCAGCACAGTGGGGCTACGGTTAAACTATTTCAGGTGCCAGAAAGTCTGCTCGTCAAATTTTCCTTTAGAACTAGCTGGCTTCTCAGTAGTTCATAGGTTCATAGGTTGGTACTAGGCTATCGGCCCTGGGGCCTATACAAGCCCAGCCAAAAAGGTACCCTAGCTTTTGCCAGCCAAGAAAATTATCTTCCTGTGTCACTGTCGAGCAGAGCCACAGAGGGGATGCCCGGGGTGAATTTCCTATTTCCCATCCAGTCATCAAGATTTTTCTTGAAGAGTGCTAATGAGGACCTTTGTTTGATATAGATAGGTAGTTTATTCCAGAGTATGGCAAGTCTCTGGGAAAGGAATCTGTCCCTCTGGCATGTTCTGTTTATTGTGGTGACAAGGTTTAGGTCTCTAGAGCGTGTAGCTCAGAGGGATTGGGATTTCTTTAAGTGGAGCATGTCCAACAGCTCTGGGTTTGACATAGCTTTGTATGTTAGGCAGAGATTACCTCTGAGTAGGCGATATGCGATGGAGTAAAGCTGGAGTTTTTTGAGACGGTCTGCGTAGGGCATCTGTTTGAGGCTGGTAATCCTCTTTGTGAGGTATTTCTGCGGCCTTTCTAGTTGTTGTAGATGTCTTGTGAGGTACATACCAAAAGGGGTGTCATACTCTATAATGGGTCTAATGAGTGTTGAATAGAGTGGAACAATGACCTCTTTTTTTCTGGATAAGAAACCTTTTGTGATGAGGTGTGCCACGTATAAGGATTTCCTGACCACTGTGGCGATGTGATTATCAAAGGAGAGACTACTGTCCACCTGTGTCCCGAGGTCTCATCACACATTCGGTGTTAAGTAGACTAAGTATAGTAGCAGTAAAATCTGAGCCCCTGTGACTTGCACTTGCTCTAGAACCTGCTGGAAAGCACTAGGAAGCCTTAAACTGATACAAGCACTCAACTCTCCTTGTTAATAAGGAGAAATTAATCATAGGCACTAAACAGTCTATAATTTCAAAGTACCTTGCCAAGGTAAGGGAAAACAGTTCTTGTACTTTACAAAAAAGCGCCTAAACAGGCATGTCCAAAGGTCAGCTTCTGGTGATTTCTCCTGTCCACCTGGTGAATCTGGGCATACTGAGGCAATGCAGCAACTGCCTCATGGACACAGATAACCCTCTCCTCCTACCACCCAACACTACAACCTGCGAGAGATGCACTTACATAGCCAAACTGGAAGCAAAGCTCTCTCCACCCAAGATTGTGCTAGACAGTCAAAAGGAGAAGGTTAACACCTGCACTACACCTCAAGCAACACATAGCCCTTCTAAACCCACACCATCAACACCCATACATAGCAACACTAAACCCACATATGCAGAGACCCTTAACATTAACCTGCCCAAGCAACAAGGACCTCCAAAGCTGAAATGCAAACAAACACCAGCCACAACAAAGTGACACATAGCTCACAACACCAGTGTGCCACCCAACAACAGCCCCTAAGGCAAGACAACGTACCCAGCACTTTAGTCATAGGTGACTCTATAGTCAGGTACACTGATGTTCTGCTCACCAGGCTGAACAAGGAGAAAATTATAGTCAGCTAACTGGCGGGTGCTAGGAACTGCCACATAATGCATGCATTCAAGTCACTCCACAACAAGTACAAATACGACTCTGTCATTGCCCATGTTGGAGTGAATGACTTGAGATGTACCTCCCTGGACTGCATGAAAAGAGACATGGAAGAGCTCTTGGATCATGTGGTCCAGCCAGGTATGACCCTAGCCCGGAGTAGCATCCTGCCTTCACCCAGAATTATACCACAGTATAAGGACAAAATGACTGACTTCAACAATTGGCTAAGCTTCTGCTGTCATTCAAAGGGGATCCAGTATTTGTCTGCCTGGGACAACGTGATCGACAAACCACGATGCTTTGCCAGAGATGGTCTGCACCTGTCATCCCTGGGATTTAGGTTATTGGCTAAAGCACTTGCCACCCCTATAATACTTTTTATCAAAGGTTCAAAGGACAAAACCACCACTGTAACAGATACCAGCATGCAAAATCTGAAGATAATGTTACTCAATGCTAGAAGTCTAAACCTCAAAATGCACTCTCTCGAGGCACTCCTAAAAATTGAGAACATCGATATCTGTGCAGTAACTGAGACCTGGTTCAAGGCTCCAGAGAGCAGCCCTGCAATACCAGGCTACAACTCTCACCACACTTTTCAGCCACCAAACCAAGACCGAAACACTAAAGATGGAGGAGTGTCCATATTCACCAAGGAGATTCACACCTCCAGGCTAGTTGCCCAACACAATGCATCTAACATTCTCCAGGTGCAACTAACACTAGGTAAGACTGCAATCCAAATTGTAGCTTGCTACAGATACCCCACCATGCCCCAAGATTCTCACTACACCTTTCTAAACATACTGAAAAATATTAAGATACAACCAAACACCCTAATACTGGGTGATTTCAACTACCCTGCCATTAACTGGGAAAACTACTCGGGTACCAACACCTTTTCCCAATGGTTCTTGGAATTCATAAATTCCAATGCCCTGGATCAACTAATCCATTGTCCCACCAGGGGCTCCAATATCCTAGACCTGGTCATTACCAACATGGAAGATAGATGCTCCACCACCAGTGGTCACCCCCTCAGTGGTCAGGTCTGACCATAAGCAAATCACCCTTGACATCCACATCCCACCCTCACCCCCCAGTGAAGAAACCTCTGTAAAAAACTTCTCCAAAGCCAACTTCATGCTACTCAAGTCAGAAGTGACAAACTTCATGACACCCATGCAGACGGGAGCTGAAAGTTCGACTGCTGAATCCTACATTAAGGCACTGTATGAGCACATTCACTCATGCATGAATCGTGCTATCCCAAATAGAACAATGACGCTGTCCTCCAAAAAAAGGAAGCCAATCTGGTGGTCCCCTGCCATAAACAAACTATAAAACAGAAGAAAGAAACTGTTGCAGAAAAGAGGAAAATCCCAAGATGCAAAAAACTCCCTTACTAGCCTCAGTAAGAAGCTGAGATCCCTCATAAAATCCTCCAAAGCTAGTTACGAAAATAAAATTGCCAAAGATTCCAAAGACAACTACAAGGCATTTTATAGTTATGTCAAGAATCTAAATGGCAATGCTCAGATATGCTCTGAGCTACAACAGAATGGCATTAAATATGCTGATTCCCAAGGATATTGCCAATATCCTGGCAGATTGATTTAGTGCCAACTTCACCCCCTCTCACTCCCTAAAGGGCCCATCTCAATACCAGAAGATTGGGATTCTGGTAATCATGGCCAAATAGATAGAAACCGCACTCTCCAAAGCTAAGAATACAGCAACCATGGGACCAGATGACATCCCGGGCTGTGTATTACATGAACTACAAAATGAACTGGCACCTCACCTAAGTATCACATTTAATCATAGCCTCACCTCAGGCTTCATGCCCACTGAGTGATGCACAGCTGCAGTTATCCCACTCCACAAGGGGAGGGGGGATCCACCTTGGATGCCAGGAACTACTGTCCCATCAGTCTGACAAGCCTGATCTGCAAGGGCATGGAACACATTATTATGGAACTTATAAACAAAGACATTGGCAACCTTCAAACATTGGACCCCACCCAGTTTGGGTTCATGAAAGACTGATCTTGTCTCCTGAACCTGACTGACTTCTTCAAATCAGTCTCCAGAGCTGTGGACAAGGGTAAGGTGGTCCACACAGCCTATCTGGACCTCACCAAGGCCTTCGACACCATCCCCCACTCTGGAGTCATAGATAAACTTACTAAGCTGGGCATAAATCCCTACATCTCTTGATGAGTTGCCAGCTGGCTTATTGACAGAACCCAGACTGTAAAAGTAGCAGACTCCAAATCCAGCTCCCAACAAGTGACAAGCGGAGTACCTCCGGGTTCAGTCCTAGGACTGCTCTTGTTTGGCATCTTCTCTGAAGTACAGGCCAACACTAAGGGACTCTGGCTAACAAAGTTCGCAGATGACTGCAAACTGGGAGCCATTACTGAATCCCCAAATGATGTGGATATTCTACAAAAGAGCCTTACAGAAACAGATGCTTAGTGCCAGAGCCCGGGCTCAAGCTTAATGCCAAGAAATGTATAGTTATTCCCTTTGGGAAAAACCATGTACCCATGAATTACAATGCAGGTGACAGCACACTAAACACTGAAAGTGTGATGAGAGACTTAGGGACACAGGTGGACAGTGGTCTCACCTTCGATAACCACATTGCCACAACAGTCAGGAAATCTTTCTATGTAGCACACCTCATCATTAAGGGCTTTTTATCCAGAAAAAAAGGAGATCATTGTCCCACTGTACTCATTCCTCATTAGACCCATTATAGAGTACAACGCTCCGTTTGGTATGTACCTCACAAGACATCTGAAACAGCTGAAAAGGCCGCAGAAATACCTTATTAAAAAGAATCACAGGCCTAAAGCAGATGCCCTATGCTGACCATCTAAAACAACTCCAGCTATACTCTGTGGTATATCGCCTACTCAAAGGTGATCTCTGCTTAACATATAAGGCCATGTCAAACCCTGAGCTGTTAGACATGCTCCACTTAAAGAAATCCCAATCCCTCAGAGCCACATGCTCCAGGGATCTAATCCTTGTTATCATAATGAACAAAACATGCTGGAAGGATAGATTCCTGATCCAGAGACTCCCCAGACTCTGGAATAGACTGCCTATACATGTCAAGCAGAGCACCTCCTTGGCCCTCTTCAAAAGGAACCTTGATGATTGGATGGGAGATAGGAAATTCATCCCGAGGATCACGTCAGTCGCCCTGCTAAACAGGGGTCCAGGGAAGTAAATATTGTGGGAAGAAATATCCAGGGAATTGTTATGGCTAGGTTTGTATAGGCCCTAGGGCCAATAGCCTAGTACAAACCTATGAACCTACGAACGTTTAAGAAAAAAATTGAAAACTGAAAATATCATGTACAATAAAAAAAAAAGTATTTTTGTGGATAACCATTTGAAATGTTGGGACATGCTAGAGTGAGTCCAGAAAAACAAAGACTCAATGGCCGAAGGAGCGGACTTACATATACTAAGTTTGTGATGCTATTTCTAAGAATATTCCATTTTCTTGGTTTGAGGTTGGTGTGAAACCGGGAAAAACTGAAAGACCTTTTTTGGTGTGGGTGCACTGTTGTCACACATCATATCCTTCCACCACACTACTGCTGCACACCATAATGCTGCCACAATCCCAGAAAATCAAAAACACTGCAATTCATATTACCCTGCAAAAGGAAGTTTTAAGGAGAAGACCGATTTTTGGTCTTATTTTTTTTTATTTTTATTTTTTGTACTCGGCATTTCAAGTGTTGACATTTCATTAGGGAGCTGTTTTTGTGGGGTGGGGGGATGAAAACGTTAATATTTCTTCAAGCTCCTGCCAGAAATTTGAGTAGAAAACAGCAGCAGTCCTGGCCATCTTTTTAGAATACTGACCTCTCCTATCCCTCCAACATTTCTTCCATTTTAGTGATCTAGGTTATCCCAGGTCATTATGGAATACTAGCTCAGTGTGCAGGGTATACTATAACCCACGTTTCAGAACTTGTAAAAGTATTAACTCTTTCATGTCTTGTGTGAGCACCTTACACAGGCTGCTTTTATGCCTTTCTCCCCTCTGGGGAATGTATTTCCCCTAGCAGCATAAGTAAGAAAAAACAGAGTGGGCTATGTCACTTACCTGGTTACCTGGTGTACTGGTGCTACAGTATTTCAACTAGCAATTTTGTAAACCAGTGCCTTTCTCTATTTTTAAACACATTTGAAAGACAGAAGTAATAACTAATACAGATACTTGTATGATGACTCACAGATTCTGTGTCTTCACACTGAGCATGCTCACACTGATTTCATTCTGCTGGTCTGGAACACTGTTATCTGCTGTGGTATTGCAGCAGTTAGTGCTGTCACCTCACAGCAAGAGGTTCTCCGGTTTGATTCTCGGTTAGAGCATCTTCTGTGCAGAGTTTGCATGTCCTGCCTGCAGCTGAGTGAGTTTTAAAGACATGCAGGTAGGTGCGTGTGTTTGTGTGTGCCTTCTGTGAAGGCTGGGCACAGGGCTGCCAAGTCAACACTATAAAAACTCCACTGCCAATCAATCTGCGGACCAGTGATCCTCTGTGGCGACGCCTAACAGGGAAAAGCCAAAATACTTTTTTTTGTTGTGGGAGCACTGTTGTCACACATCATATCCTTCCACCACACTACTCCTGCACACCATAATGCTGCCACAATCACAGAAAATCAAAAACAGTGCAGGTCATATTACCTTATAACCACATGTCCTGATCCATACCATATCCTTTTAATCAACACCTACAAATGCAGATATACCAGACCTAATTCTTTGGCACAAAAGTTTACCACAAAGATTAAATATAAACGCAAATGTCCGCCGCCATATCAGCATATCACATCTTCTTTGATACTTAGTGGAGATATCCACAACAACCCAGGTCCAGCTATAATGCCTACAGTTACCCTCACTATGACAACACCTAAGCTATCTCCTTCTCACATCCACAGTACTGCCCTGCTGCTAGTTAACATGAATTGTAAAAGCATCCATAACAAAGTACAAGATACACGTGCTTTTTATAACTTTTTACAGCCTAGACATGCCTGTCACTATTGAAATTTGGCTAATGCTGGAAATTAATAATGAAATTACCCTACTAGTCTGCAATATTCTCAAAAAGGGTAGGATAAATAAAAGACCAGATGGTATTGTTATAATTTTAAAAATATCTAGACATAACTCCACATCCTCAATACATCCCTGATTTTAACAATACAGAACGTCTCATCTCTGTACAAAAAATTACTGATTATAAAACTATATGTATAGCAGTACTATATATGCCACCAGGATTTAATACCAGTATAGCTGAAGATATCCTGGCCTGGATATCTCATAATATACTTTCTGAAACAGCACTAGAAAAAAATCTGCATCAACCTGTTTGCTAGCAGCTCTCCTTTATGTCTCACCATCCTGACTAAACTTCATAGCACAAAAAAATAAACTAGACACTAGACAGCTATTACAACAAAACTGCTAAATTTTCCACCAATCTAACACAGACTGTCATCTCACCACCCAACCACCTCCAACCACACCATAAATCTCAGTAACTTCTCCCAATGTATCAATACAGCCAGAAGATTCAGTAAAACTACAGACTATACTTCGTACCTTGCACACACACACACACACACACACACACACACACACACACACACACACACACACACACACACACACACAAAAAAAAAAAAACAAGTCATCTATAAACAAGTATACAGTCTCACAAAATTCACCAAAGAAGCTTTCAAAACAGCCTAGGATAATATAACTGCCATATCCACAGAATTCGGCAACAATAGACTTATACCTAAGTAACGGTCCCTATGTATATTTAGATTATATTGTGCACAGCTGATACAAATATTGTCCTCCTGTCGGCCGCTCTTGCCATCCAGCCCTAACTTGTTTTTGCCGCTTAACTACGACGGTGAAGACCTTGTTTGCCAGGTGTGTTACCCAGAGTCACTACTCTGTCGTATACACTTATGCTTCCCTAAATTAGCTGCTTACCTTTAAACTATCCCCAACTTATTTGCCACCTATCTACGGCTGTGAAGACCTATTTTTTTTTTTACACTGCGTGTTTGCCAAGCATGTTACCCAGAGTCACTACTATGAAGTATACAGTCGCTTCTTCCACATTTAGCTGCTTAACTTTCTTTAGCAGCCCAGTATTTTCTTTCTGCGTTCTCCTAGCATTTGACCCTTTGTTTATACTGCTCGTTTCTCAGGCGTGTTACCCAGAGTCACTACTCTGCAGTATACACCTGCGCCTCCCCAAATTAGCTGCTTATCTTTCTTTTAGCAGTTCAGTTTTCTTACTGCGTTTTCTCTGTAAATTGACCCTTACTTACACCGCGTTTGTCAGGCGTGTTACCCAGAAGTCAGTACTCTGTAGTATTCACTCATGCCTTCCCAGATTAGCTGCTTAACTATCATTTAGCAGTCCATTATTTACTCTTGTGTTTCCTTGTAAAGCGACTCATTCATCCTTACCAGTACAACGTAACTGCATTACTATAGCATGCAATGGACAACGGCCAGCCTGATGGCTAGCGATGCAGTCCACCGGACCAGTGATCAACCAAAGCTTCAAAGCTATTTGTTTTACAACTTCTGTGGTCCGAGACTATACCCTGTTATAGCCCGTCCATTTCAAGGCACGCATAGAATGTAACAAATAGACTCATAAAGAACTAGTTTGATAATTTTCTACCTATACTTCTAAATTGTGCTTATGCAGATTGGATGTGCTTCACCACGCAGGGCTTATATGTTAAAACGTTGGCAAACTTGTTTAGTATAGAAATCCACTTTTCCTGTATGTCTGAACGCTGCCTACCCTGCATATAACTGTTATGTATCACCAGTACTAATTATTTGTGTCTGTTGTATAACACTAGCTGTAAACCAGGTCTTTTGTACTATGATACTGAAGCCTCTACTGTTCTTCTTTTAACCTACTGTTATATTCCTCCTCTCCTCCCACTAGTCTTTCTATAAATCACATTTCTTCTAAACTCATACTCCACTTCATAATGCTCTTTAGACTATCCCTCTCTGTCTCTACCATACTACCCTATTGCTGTACTTCCTTCTGAACTACTGATTTCTCTCTGCATACCACTAATTTACCTTTCTCTCCTCTTACAGCTTGCGTTTAGTCACGTACAAGTGACCCCAAGAAACATTACCCGATCAACTTCCTTCCTGGGTTCCCTACCAGTAAGAACCATCTCTGGGATCGTGTGGTACTTCGGACAACTGTCCCATCTCCTTGCAAGAACCATATACTAAACAGTGTATGTACCTAAATGTATAAGAAATTTGTCCCTTTGGTTGATGTTATAGTGTGACCCAGCGTGCGCTAGCCAGCAGCCCAGCACCGACCCAATCCTCTCTTGGTCCCATAGACTTCTTCCCTTCCTTCCCTGCTAGTGCTGCCCTGACAACCTGTAATTATCCATTTGGCCAGCAGATGGCAGCACCCCTTCATTAATCTACCTTTCACCTCAGTCTGATAAGCTCTAACCTACAAATATAAGCTAAACTTTAGACCAGAAAATTCAATCTCTGCACCTATATTATCCTATACTTCCTTCCACCCTCGACTCACCACCCTGCCCCTAACCCTAGTGACTACTTATCTTACATTTCTTACCTGTGTCTCTTTCTCCTATCCTTACTGATTGTTTTCCATAGCCTCGTCCTGGTCCCCGTCTCCTGGCTCTTCCCTCTCCATTCGCCCTGCGGGCTCACTCCACCCCCCTACCCTGCCCCCAGTTCTCACCAGCCCCCATTACCTCTACATTTATACCTTCACTAGCCACACCCACTCCAATTTCACTCTTCCTTCCCCGCCCCTCACCTCCTGTCTCCACCCCTAACCCACCCATAAATCACCAAGCCTAACCAGTTCCACATATACTATACTCCATCCATACTAATAACTGTACTCAACCCCAACACTAATACCACAGCTATGCTAACCAAATCTTCCTTAACTATTACTCTTCTACTACTACTACTAAGCTTATCCTATCTAACATACATCACCAAACCATTCCACAATACTCACTTCCCCCACTATCACATAACAATCTCAATCCCTGAACAATATAAACACTCCTCCACCCCAATAAGCTCTCACCTTTACTTCTGCAACCCCTCCCTACTCTTCCCCTTCAAACTTATATCCACCTTCAAACATATTAACCCTAGTCTGCCTTGCACTATTCTAACAAAACACACAACCCTAAAACTGTATACTAAACACTCTAATTACCTTTATTTTCATCTTTACATAGTCCTCTCCACCCTACTGTCAGGTGACATACATCCTAACCCTGGCCCCCCTCACATCAACTCCTCAACAAACACACCTTCATCTACAAAAACCCTCACCTTCTCAGCATTAAATGCCCAAAGTATATGCAAGAAAATCCCAAACCTCCATGCCTGGCTTCTCCACAACAATCCTGATATACTGTCTATATCTGAAACATGGCTAAGACCCCCCATAAAAGATTCAGAAATAACTCCCCCCAACTATAACATTATCAGGAAAGATAGAACCCAAAGAAAAGGAGGCGGTGTAGCTCTACTCTACTCCTCTTCCTTTTCTATTACTTCTTATACTAAACCAGTTCCCCAATTTGCCAATGCCGAACTACTTCTAGCCCTACTCCATCTGAGCAAGCACAAAACAATATGCTTAGCCTCCCTCTATATCCCTCCTGGTGATAACATACCAATTCTTGAGGACATTCTCTCTTGGTTCTCCACCAACATCACTAATGAAACTGTCATCCTAGGTGACATTAACATTAACTGGTCCTCGGTCCAATGTCCTACAAATCCCCAAAACATTAACCTTTATAATTTTCACCAGTTAATAGATTCTATAACCAGACCATCTAAGCACACTTCCTGCGGAAGCACCCTAGACTGGATTCTAGTATCGCACCCACACCTTATCTCAAGTAGCGGTACACTCCCTGACCCTCTCAGTGACCACTTTCCTACCTTTGCTTGCCATAACTCTCCCTCTCTACAGCTGTCACACACAACCATCACTGTACGCTCCTTGAAAAACATCAAAACACCTTCTGTGACCTACTTAAACAATCGAACTGGGGTCCCCTAAACACACTACCCCTAGATGAAGCTGTCACCTATTTCAATACATCATTTCTAAACCTTCTCGACACCTTAGCCCCCGTTAGAACAAAAAGAATCAAGAGCAGAACTATCCCCTGGTTAACAAAAGACACCTTAGCTGTTATATGCCTTCATGATAAAGCCTTGAAAAACTACTACAAATACAAAACCCTAGCCTCCCTAAACGAATACAAATTACTCCGCAACAGAGTAAAAACACTTATCAATTCTGACCGCAAATCTTACTATATCACCCTCCAAAATAATCATAACACTAACTCAAAAAAATTCTGGAATAGTATCTCCTCCCTCTTCAACCCTGGCAAAAAGGAAAACCCACAACCCGATCAAAATACTTCTGATACCGACCTTGCCTTCCAATTCAATAGCTTCTTTATTGATTCTATATCTAAATTAACATCATCTTTTAGTAATAACTCTACTCCCCCAGCTACAACTACCCCTCCTAACCTAAACTCCACCACTTCCGACTTCCCTCTCTTCTGCCCCAAACCTATACCCATAAGTACTATAAAAAAACTGCTTCTTAAATTAAAACCTTGCTCTAACGCTCCCGATAATATCCCTTCCTTCTTCCTAAAGACAGCTACTGAAGCCGTTGCCTTCCCCATTTGTTTACTTATAAATCGGTCAATCCAGGAAAGTTATGTACCCCAAATTTGGAAAAAAGCTTACATTATTCCCCTCCATAAAGGAGGTAACAGCAATACCATCTCCAACTTTAGACCTATTGCCATCTTATCCCCCATCTCTAAACTCTTAGAAAAATGCATCTGCATACAACCACTACCATACCTGACCAGCAATCACCTGTTAACCCCAACACAACACGGATTTAGACCTGGTCACAGCACTACCACTGCTCTTCTCTCCTTCCTCGAAACTGTAAATAAAGCTAGAGACTCTAACTATATTGTCTCCACGCTCCTCTTAGACCTTTCTAAGGCCTTCGACACCATCTCCCATTCCCTGCTACTCACCAAACTCTCTACCCTACATCTTTCCCCTTCTTGCATCAACTGGTTTTCTAGTTACCTTTCCAATAGGCAGCAATCTGTCAAATGGAAGAAATCCACCTCCTCTTACCTTAACACTGTCACTGGTGTACCCCAAGGCTCCATATTAGGTCCCTTACTGTTCAACATCTTCATTAATGACTTCCACCACAACATCCCAAATGCTAAAATCGTCCAGTATGCAGACGATTCAACTATTATTTGTGCTGCAAACTCCATTCCCTCCCTTATAAAACTAACTCAAGATGCCTTCTCAACCACCGAAAAATGGATGCATGACAATCATCTTGCTCTCAATCCATCAAAAACCAAACTCATGTTATTCACCCCATCAAAAAGCATGACTATCAACATAAACTCTTTCCTCATAACTAGTCAAAATAACACATCCCTAGAAATTGTTTCCAATGCCAAACTGCTAGGAGCTCTTATTGATAACCAGCTCACATTTGATTCCCATATACAAACTAACATTAAAAAAACACATCAGAAACTTGGTTTGTTCTACCGGCATATCCGCTTCCTCTCCCCATCCACCACATTCCTCCTATCTACCACATACCTCATCCCCTCTCTCCTTTATGGTGCCCCACTCTTAACTAACCTAAAATCCTCTACTAAAACAAAACTCTCTTCCTGCTACAACAAAATCGCTAAATTCACCTCTGGCCTTAGATCCACCTCCCATCATTGTACTGACCTCCACAAACTAAATTGGCTAGAGCTCCCTAACTACCTTACCTACACTCAACTTACTCATGCTCACAAACTCATTTTCAAGCCCTCACTCCGCCCCTCACTCTCCTCAGCCTTCACCAGCCACCACCCAAACAGACCCCTCAGAACCAACACTCAGAACCTAGTCAAACTCCACAAACCAGCCCGTCCAGCAGGCAAACTCTTACTTTCCTTTTCCTTGGCCCGCCTCTGGAACTCACTCCCATCTCATATCCGCAATACCAGCAGCCTTCCAATCTTTAAATCTCTCCTCCATTCACACCTATCTTCTCTCTGGGAATGCTCCTGTACCCATCCTGCATAATACCTCTAGCTACTACTCACCCCCTACTCCCCAACTCTTCTTCCCATCTATGGGAACATTCATATTGTAGTTACCACTTATGTAAATATTCCCTGTGCATACCTACTAGCTAAACTCTTACCTAACACTTTTTCCATTTGCTTGTGTACATAGATAACTAAAAATTTGTCAACTTATATGTATTATTGCATAAGCTTTTTCTGTCTTGTTTTTCATGTTGCATTAACATTGGGCCGGATTCACGAAGGCTTACACGGAGTCTAAGAGTAGTGTAAGACTCCATGTAGCCTTCGTGATCCAGGAACAGCCCAAAGTCCGTGTAAGAGCTACTCTAACACGGCTCTTACATGGAGTGGGCGTGGCTAAGCTAATCAGCCCACTTGCATCCGAATAGCATGCAAATGAGGCTGATCAGCGATCCAGGAAGCCCAGAACAGCCCGTAAGAGCGTGTTAGTTGCAGAAATGTACTCAGTTGACAACTGAGTGCGCTTCTGCAACACGCAATGGAGCCATGTCAGCTCCAAATAAAGGGTGCATATGTCATAGGCAGCATGCCAATGGCCAAATATGTGGCCATTGGCAATGCAACCCCATGCAAAAATATAAAATCAATTTTTTTTTTTCCGCAATTGCCGATGTAAACCCAGCAGCCCCACGCAAACGGGCTGCGCTGCATAAAACATGAAAACGAAGGTTTTAAACCTACAAATGTAGGTGTTATGAATTATATGTAATGTCAATGGAGGGACCAGCATAGGAAAACCAACATGGCCACCGTGTAGTGGTTGCCAAGAGGGGAAGCCAAGTGTAAGAGATGTAACTAAGCGTTAGTAGGCAATCTGATACAAATTAGGTAAGGATACTGAATACCACTGTCACATAGCAAATGAGCACAGTCTGAGTAGTGTAAGAGTTACAGAAGGGGGAGGAACAGAGTAGGAGATAGGTGACATCACAGGGGAAGGGTAGAAAGGATAGAACTCATTGGGAGGTAGAGTTACATGACAGATGTCAGAGAGACATCAAGGAGGAGGTGTGCCCCAAGTAAACATGAGAAAGCCAAGAAATGGAAGGTGTACACTGTTGCCTACACCAAAGTTTCTTGCTGGACGCGTGTATGCGCAGTGCCGAGTAAT
The DNA here is from genome assembly GCF_019279795.1 of Protopterus annectens. Lineage (NCBI taxonomy): Eukaryota > Metazoa > Chordata > Ceratodontiformes > Protopteridae > Protopterus > Protopterus annectens. Next base: position 587,159,186 of record NC_056736.1, on the reverse strand, counting down.
GCCGAAGCAAGCAGTAAACGGTGTGCGTGTAAGGCAGTGTAAGCAGTGCAAAGGCGTGTAAGTCAGACTAAGCATGTGGGAGCGTGTTGGGAGCTGTTTAACACTGTTTGCGCTGGCGCAGCGTTTAAAACTCATTAACCAGTTTCTCAACTGTGTAAGTATCTGTGCCCACGTGTAAGCCACTGTGAGCCTGTTTCTGCTGGTTTGCACACGGCCCCACCCTGAGGAAACAGCAAGGAAAAAGGAAACAACAGATGTACTAGGAAGTTAGCAGGAATACTGCTGGAGCTAGCAGGTGAAAACAATTAGATGCAGGCAATTACACAGGCAGAATACTAGGCCAGCCCAGCACTTAAAACTCTGCAAACAGCAGTGCAGAATGTTTCTCTCAAGAGACACTGCAAGACAGGAGTTCAGTTATCAGAAGTGAAAACTGAAAAAGCTGAACTCAGAGCAGAAATGTTAGGGGCTGCCATAGCTGTCATAATGAGACATAGGCGACTTGCTGAGGGTGGTGACAATGCAGATGGTGCCAGACAACCCGCAGTGAGGAGACGGAGAAGAGTGTACAGGCCCAGGGTCACCTACCATGGGTTACATGAGCTGGAGATAGTAGAGCGCTATAGAGTGGACAGAGACCTCCTGCAGCAAATAGTGGAGCTGTGCAGGCCACGCCTCACACACAGAACCAACAGAGGGGAACCCATCCCAGTGGAAACCAAGGTATGTGTTGGCCTAAGAATACTAGCAACAGGTACCTTCCAGAGACCAACTGGCGATATGATGGGGATATCACAGGCATCAGCTTCCAGGGTACTGCACCAGTTCCTGGATGCCATGTCAGCACATGTCGGTGATCATGTATACTTCCCCAATGCCCGTGAGGTATTGGCCAGCAACATGCGTCTCTTCCAGCAAATAGCGGAATACCCTGAGGTACTGGGTGCCATAGACTGCACGCACATACGCATCAAAGCACCAGCAGGAGAGCGGGGTAGGGCCTACATGAACCGCAAGGGCTTCCCCTCCATCAACTGCCAGGTCGTGTGTGATGCCCAGGGCATAATAATGAATGTGTGTGCCGGCTGTCCTGGGAGCTACCACGATTCCCACATCTGGCATCTGACGCAGCTGTACCAGACATTTGCCAATGGGGACATCCCACATGGACACCTAGTGGGGGATGCTGGATATGCACTGGAGCCGTGGCTGATGACACCCATCAGAAATGCACACACACCTGAACAGGAACGCCATAATGAGGCACACGCACAAACACGGAATGTAATAGAGCGTGTGTTTGGGCTGCTCAAGTCACGGTTCCGTGTCTCGACACATCTGGTGGAGCCTTGCAGTACACACCAACTACATGTACCCAAATTGTCATGGTATGTGCTATGCTACATAATATGATCATGCGAAACAGCTGCAGCAGGATCACCATAGGGCTGGGCCAAACAGCCCCCCACCATCGCCAAGGCCACCACAGGCACAGCGTGACTTGGAGGAGGAACAACCTGAGCCTGCCCCAGTAGGCAGAAGGAGGCGTGCCCAGTATGCCCTGGCTCTGGCAAAGAGGCAACGATAGCACATACATTGGCTCAGTAGGAACCATGGGAATGATACCCCTCACCGACTCACCATATAGTAACAGGGATGCCTAATGTGACACAACCTGTTCACAAACATGTACAGGTAAGTGTAATATGTGCATCCGACAGAGGCAGCCCTGCAGCACCACCTGAGGCATGAATGCTGTGTGTCAAGTAATGTAACACCAAGTACCATATGCACACCTGAGGACCCCGTCTAACATCCTACCCTCAACAAGCAGCACGCCACAACAGGACAACGAGATGATGAAGTGCAACAATTACCGGAGTAATGCAGGTAGGCAAAGGGGACGAACTGTGTGCCAGTCTGGGATGACATGCTGAGCATGACATGATGCACCACCTGCCAGGACTGGCATGCACCTATCAGTGCAGGCTGTATGGATACTGGCAAAGGCTGTTGTCATGCACAGTGTGCCCTGAATAGGAAGGTGCAAAACACAAACCGATCTCCCCAGGTACCAGAAGGGATAAGAATCAGATAAGGGATAAGGTCAAACAGCAAGATGCATGCAGACTAAGCCCACCCAGTATGGAGAATGTTGATAACTGTGCTGTAACAGAATACCGAGGCAAGGCTCACAACAGCACCCTAACACCACCAGGTCACACCTCAGACTGTGCTGTACATCCTCAACACTTGGAACAAGCTACAAAAGGAGGGTGACCATCAACAATGACAAGGATAACAACACCCCCATGTTGGTACCACCAGAAAAAGCAGCATGGACTAGCCATGCACAAGTAACAGTGGCTAAAACCGCCCACCAGTGTATAGCCTGCCACAGAGTACTGGCCCAACACCAGAAACTGCATTGCGCCCATGCTGGAATACATGAATATGTCAAGTCCTGAAAACCACATTATAATTGCTGACTGCAAATACCCAGACACATAGACTGGGAGAAGTATACCAGCTGCAACAGTGTAGGACAAAAGGGCATTAAACCATAAACCAAAAGGCCCAGGAACAACGTAGCACACCCACAAGAGGGGCAAGCATACTGGATGTGATAATCAGCAACATGGGTACGGGATGTTAAGATGAGAAGTGTATTGCACATTGGTAACACCAGACCATATAGTAATCACACTGGATATACAAACCCTGACCAGAGTCCCTGTCCGGGAAACACAGTGGAAAACATGTGCTAAGCATTATGCACACCTCCAAAATGATGTAGAAGCCATGAAAGTTCACGCGCAGGTGCAAAATATGGGCCACGCCTCAGAACCTGCAAGACAGCCACGCCATGAACACCACCAGGAATGCTTGGATTATGCAGTCCCAAATTAAAACAAGACACAGTGCCTAAATCTGGCATGGTGGACTCCAGCCATAACCAAAACATGCAAGAGAAAGAGGAAGCTACTACATGATAGAGCAAGCATGAACAATGACGTAATTACTGATCAGTAGTATGGCAATGTAATCTGTCCACACATGCAATCCAGTAAGGCCAGGCTCAACAAGTGGAATCTGTGAACCCTGTGCCAATGTTACACCTGCCCCAAGTACACAGACAACCACCAACTCCACCCAAGAAATACAAATATATGTGAGAGATGCAACCATCCATCCAAACCGGAGGCAGAGCTCCCCCAACTCAGTACACCCACAACAAGTCAGTAGGAGAAGGTAACCACACACACCACAAATACATACCCACATAGACCTACCACAACTGCAAACCAAACACATAAACACAGAAAGACATTCCCAGAGGCAGAAATCACACACACAGCACACCAACAGAGGCCAATAAAGCAGACACCCAATGAAACATCCACCAAACATAGCACATGCACAACATAGCACACAAAGCTGGTGTGCCAAACAGTCACAGGCCAGAAGGAGAAACAACATGCCTGATACAGTTGTAATAGGTGACTCCATAGTCAGACACACTGCTGTCCCGCAGCAGACTGAACAAAGGAAAGGGTACAGTAAGCTGCCTGTAGGCCGCCACAACATGCCACATAACACAAATATGAAGGTCACTCCAAAGCAAACAGAAATATGATGCAGTTATAGTCCATGCTGGTGTGAATGACCCGAGGTGTACTGCCCTAGCCTACATGTAAAGAGACACAGATGAGCTATCTGATTATGTAGTCCAGGCTGGTATGACACTCACCGCTTGCAGCAACTTACCCTTACCAAGAATAATGCCACAGTAGAAACATGGAATGATCAGTCATAGCAAGTAGCACATCTACTGGTGTCAGTCCAAGGGGATCCAATGTCTGTCAGGTTGGGATGTCATGCTTGACAATCCATGCAGCTGCCCTTGGTATGGCCTGCACCTGCTACCCCTGGGCGCCTGAATAGTGGATAAGGCCTTGGCCACCTCCACACAGCCTTTGTAGGCAAGGCTGAACAGACTGACCCGCCACCCGAGAAAACATAAGTGGGAAGAAACATAAGGGAAATGATGACCGATGCCAGATGTGTACACCCCAATATGCATGCCCCCTAGGCCATCGCCAGAATACAGAACATCGATTTCTGTGCAGTGACAGAAACCTGCTGCAAGGCTCCTGACAGCACACCAGCACTACCAGGTTATACCATGTACCATGTGTCATGGCCCCAAAACCTGGAACACTACATAAAAGGAGGTGAGTAACCATAGGCAGCACAGACACCCAGACGTCCAGGTAACTGACAATGTACAAGGCAGTGGAGTTCACCCACGTGCAACTAACTGTAGGCAAGACTGCTGTGCAGTCTGCAGTATGCTACAGACCGCACTCTCACACACAATAACCCCCCCCCCCAACCGTCTGGAACACACTGGACAGTATGAATGTCCCACCAAATACCAGACAAGGCACCACGAATACCACAAAGGTGGTAAACCATAATGTATGGAAGGTGTAACCAGGGACCAAGGGACACAAGTGAACAGTAACCTGTTATGTGACACCCACATTGCCAATGTGGCTAGGAAGACTGTGTACATGTGACACTGTATTAGGAAAGGAGTCACATCTATGGCAACAGAGGCCACTGTGCCCCTATAATGCTATCCCAATCACACCGATAATCCAGTACAATGACTCATGTGGGATCTACCTTACCTGACACCTGCAGCAGTTAGGAAGACTGCAAAGCTACCTTACCAAGAGGAGAAAGTGTCATACATATATGTCATATGCTGCTAGGCTGTAGACACCCCAGCTGACTACAGTTGCAGACTGCCCACACAGAGGCATTGCATGCCTGTGGTAGGAGGCCATGCCTAACACAGGAGTGATGGACCTGCTCCACCCCAGACAACACATATCCATTGAGCTGCGAGAGTGAGAGATGTCAACCCCAACACATAATGAAATAGGATGTGCTGGTGGGACAGATACATAATCCAGAGGTTCCTCACACCCTGGACCAGACTCCCACCCCATGTTAGGCAGAGCCCTCACTGACATTGTTCAACAGGAATCTTGGCAAGTGGATGGATGATTGTAGAGTTACAGTGGGGGTCTTCACTGTGTGATGTCCAGACAGAGGCACAGCTAAGCAAACAATACATGGCCATAATATCCAGATAGCAAGGGGTCTCAAAAGCCACACACACTCTGGCTAGCCTAACAAATGCCCAGGGTGGATAGCCTAGTATGAACCTATGAACCTATGTAGATACAAATTGCACAGGACATGAAGGATAATCCAAAGGCTTACACAACTGATGGTAGGAGCCATCTTGTGAATTCACAGATATGGACTGAATCACACAAACACCACAAACACACACACATATTGCCAACATACATCCTGACAGGTGCAGTGCAAACCCACACACCCCCATGTATGCAGAATATGTATCCCAGCAGACAGCTGGCCCCCTGACATAGCAGATGCTGAGGTAACAGACAACATCTCCAAAGCAAAACACACAGCAGCAATGGTATGAGATGGTGACCTGGGCGATGTGCAACATGGAGTCTAAGATGAATGGAATGCCACACCACACTACTGCTCAATGCCAGCCGTACCACAGAATATGTACCCAAAGAGCAGTGTACAGCAACAGTGGTCCTTCTCAACAAAGGTGTTGCCTGAGTGGATACTGAACAGTACTACCCCAGAATCCTGAGAAGCCCAGATTGCTCAGCTATGGAAAGGAGCAGCATGTACCACAGAAATATGGATGTCGGGACCTACTGACACCGGACCCAACACAGTGTGGCCCTCTCAAGTGCAGATCCTGTCCCTAACCATGTCGGACCCAATTGAAACAGTCATTCAGGTCATTGATGAGGGCAATGTGATCCACACAGTGGATCTGGACCTTGCAAAGGCGCCTATACAATACCCTACATGTTCAGTATAGATAGGCTCACCAGTGTAAATATAAACCCACATGTCAGTAGAGGGGTTGCAAACCAGACCAAGGACAGAACAGACATGGTCAGACCTGCTTCAGCCATGTCAGACTACAAACCAGATATAACTGGCATCCCACAAGGCTTGGACCTGGTATCCCCTCGCCTGGTATATATGTCCCATAGGTACAGCCAAAAATGGAAGGACTGTGTCCAAACATGTTGCGAGAGGACTACAAACCGCTCACCACATATGATCCACCAGCTGACACATGCATCCTACAAAAGGGCCACATACAAACAGACAACTGGTGCCATAGCTATGTCAGCAAGCTAAGTGCAGAAATGTGTATAGTCAACCCCCGTGGATATACAGTAAGTGTCCACCAATTACCACATAGGTGTTAACCCATTATGTAGTTAACATGTAATGAGAGACCTGGGGACACAGGGTGATAGATATCCTGCACTGGACAAACATGTGCTGTAGTGTTTACAGAAACATACCATACACCCACCTAATCATGAAGGATGTCAGATCTACACAAGGTGAGGTCATTGTGGCTCTGCAGTCCTCCTGCATCAGTGGGTCAATCGACTACAATAGCCCCTGTGGGATGTACCTCAGCAGACACCTCCATCAACTGTAAAGTCCCCAACAGTACCACATCAGGAGTATCAATCAGCCTACACACATGCCATGTTCTGCATGTGTTGCTGGCATCAATAAAAATGCTGCACATAGTACAATCTGAATGGCAGTGAGCTATGCACATGACAGACCTGAACCCCAGCACTGACTTACATGGGACAGGCTGTACTGTGTGATCCATAACACAGAAGCCACCCCACCCATGAGTGAACCCTCAGCACAGGCTACCCATAGAGTCACTTATCAATCTTCCTCAATAGGAATCCTGATGGGTGGACGGGAGATGGTAGGTTCATCCAGGATATCACTGTCATGTCACAGGTAGACAGAGGCACAGTATACCAACCATTACATTGGTCATGGCAAACTCCACTTACAATGTGTGTGGAAGGACAAACACACTCTCCAACTTGCATTAGCCATGGACTAGGGCACAACGCTAGTGTATGCAATTGTACACCTATGTTGTGGGATACACTAACAATGTTGGGCAAGTCTGGTGTAAGTAGTGCATATCAGAACAGAATGCAACATGGTCAGATGTACACAACTGGCCCCAACCAGGCTGTTGTGCCCATGATCAGAATGTAAAGCAGTGATAGCAGTAAAGCCCAGGTTACTGTCCACCACAGTCAAAGTACTGCCAGTACACTATACAGTACTACAGTGTTAGGTCAGTGTGAAAGGATGTTGACGACTGCATGCAAAGTATCCCATGCAAACACTGCAGGCACAGTATAATCCTGTTGTGTTGACACACAAAGCAGTTGTACAGTAACTACACAACATGACACACAACCCACAACCATGAACGGGTGATAGTTTGTGAAGTTCACACACATCCACAAATGTGGTGGGCTGCAGAGTCCAACATATGGAATAATCACACTGGGCATGCTCACACACTTTGACAACATGCCATGGGAAGGCTGAACTGGGCATGCTCACACACTTAGTCCAAATCTTGTTTTAGCAGTGGGACACACGTATCTGGTATTGTTATGTGTTATGCCAGGGTCCAACCACATTACAGCAGTCTGCCCAGTGCACACAGTGAAATGACTACAGAGACATACGTGATATAGTGGATCCCTCCCATATGCAAACAGTTTCCACAGATGCAGAGGTTGTCCATACCAACAGGGAATGCTATGGCAATAAAGATATGCAAACAGTCTATTAGCAACAAATAATGTGCATTTGACAATTAAACATAATGGTGTAGAGGTCAACAATAGGCTGTTTGCCCTAGGGAATGACAACTTAGCCATAGTGTGCTTGGTGTCCGCTTCCCCACAGGATGCACATTCCCTTTTCCAAACACAGATGATGTCAGCACCCTAGAAGTACAGCAGGAGAAATGAAACTCCCCAGTAATCTGAATAGCGTGCTCCGCTAATGCGTCCGTCTCAAGTGTCATGACATAGTTAGATAGGGGTTCAAATCCTGCAAGTGCTCAGTGTGTGTGTGTCTGTCTGTGTGTGAGGTTGGCGTGTGTGTAAGTTTGTGTGAGGGAAATGTCCCTTTTGGCAAACAGGAAACGACACTCAGGATGCACATTCCCTTACTAAACACTGCTGATGTCAGCATCGTATAAGTAGAGCATGAGAAAGGAAAACTCCCAGTAATGCGAATAGCGCTCTGCTAATGCGTCCGTCTCAAGTGTCATAACATAACTAGGTAGGGGTTTGATTCCTGTGAATGGCAAGTGTGTGTGTTTGTGTCAGGGGGGTTAGTGTGTGAGGGAAAAGTCCCTTTTGGAAACTGGGTGAACAGACTACAGGATGCCCCTCCCCTTTGCTACACACTGCTGATGTCAGCACCCTATAAGTAGAGCTTGAGAAAGGAAAACTCCCAGTAATGCGAATAGCGCGCTCTGCTAATGCGTCTGTCTCAAGTGTCATAACATAACTAGGTAGGGGTTTGATTCCTGTGAATGGCAAGTGTGTGTGTTTGTGTCAGGGGGGTTAGTGTGTGAGGGAAAAGTCCCTTTTGGAAACTGGGTGAACAGACTACAGGATGCCCCTCCCCTTTGCTACACACTGCTGATGTCAGCACCCTATAAGTAGAGCTTGAGAAAGGAAAACTCCCAATAATGCGAATAGCACGCTCCGCTAATGCGTCTGTCTCAAGTGTCATAACATAACTAGGTAGGGGTTTGATTCCTGTGAATGGCAAGTGTGTGTGTTTGTGTCAGGGGGGTTAGTGTGTGAGGGAAAGGTCCCTTTTGGAAACTGGGTGAACAGACTACAGGATGATCCTCCCCTTTGCTACACACTGCTGATGTCAGCACCCTATAAGTAGAGCTTGAGAAAGGAAAACTCCCAGTAATGCGAATAGCGCGCTCTGCTAATGCATCTGTCTCAAGTGTCATAACATAACTAGGTAGGGGTTTGATTCCTGTGAATGGCAAGTGTGTGTGTTTGTGTCAGGGGGGTTAGTGTGTGAGGGAAAAGTCCCTTTGGAAACTGGGTGAACAGACTACAGGATGCCCCACCCCTTTGCTACACACTGCTGATGTCAGCACCCTATAAGTAGAGCTTGAGAAAGAAAAACTCCCAGTAATGCGAATAGCGCGCTCTGCTAATGCGTCCGTCTCAAGTGTCATAACATAACTAGGTAGGGTTTGATTCCTGTGAATGGCAAGTGTGTGTGTTTGTGTCAGGGGGGTTAGTGTGTAAGGGAAAGGTCCCTTTTGGAAACTGGGTGAACAGACTACAGGATGCCCCTCCCCTTTGCTACACACTGCTGATGTCAGCACCCTATAAGTAGAGCATGAGAAAGGAAAACTCCCAGTAATGCGAATAGCGCGCTCTGCTAATGCGTCCGTCTCAAGTATCATAACATAAGTAGGTAGGGGTTTGATTCCTGTGAATGGCAAGTGTGTGTGTTTGTGTGAGGGGGGGTTAGTGTGTGAGGGAAAAGTCCCTTTTGGAAACTGGGTGAACAGACTACAGGATGCCCCTCCTCTTTGCTACACACTGCTGATGTCAGCACCCTATAAGTAGAGAATGAGAAAGGAAAACTCCCAGTAATGCGAATAGCGCGCTCTGCTAATGTGTCCGTCTCAAGTGTCATAACATAACTAGGTAGGGGTTTGATTCCTGTGAATGGCAAGTGTGTGTGTTTGTGTAAGGGGGGTTAGTGTGCAAGGGACGTGTCCCTTTTGGCGAATAGGATAGGACACTACAGGATGCCCATACCCTTTTCTAAATACTGATGATCTCAGCACTCCATAAGTATAGCAGGGGAAGAGAAAACTCCCAGTAATGCAAATAGCGTGCTCAGCTAATGCGCCTGTCTCACGTGTCATAACAGTCAGATAGGGGTTTGAATCCTGCAATTGGCAAGTGTGTGTTTCTGGCTGAGGAGGTTAGTGTGTGGGGACAATGTCCCTTTTGGTAACTAGGTGAACAGACTACGGTATGCACAGTCCCCTTCTACACACTGTTCAGCAGACGGCCATGGGCCTGGCACAAGTTGTCTGTTGCTCTGATGCCCCTTTGGAAGATGCCTGTGCCAGCTGGGTAGTCGATTATGTTGTCCAGTTTGCAGTCATCTGCATATCTGGACAGCCACAGTTCATCCGTGTTGGCCTGTACCTCCAATAAATATGTACCTAACAAGAGGGTCCCAGGACTGAGCCTTCTGGGACACATCCTGGAACTGTTATGGGGTGTGGCATGGCTCCAGCAATGCTAAACATGTGTGTTCTGTTCATGAGCCACTGTGCAATCCATCTAGTGACATACGGGCTCATATTCAGGATGGTGAGCTTGCCTAGAATGGCCAAGTGTGGTATTGTTGCCAAGGCATTTGCAAGGCCCAGGTAGGCTGTGTGAACCACCTTCCCCTCGGCAATGGCCTTGGTGACTGTAGCAAAGGAATCAACCCGGTTACACCCGGTAGTGCTGGTGTGCCCCCAGTAGCCCTAAACCAGGCATCTGTTACTGCACACATATCGATGTTTCCCCTGCAAAGGAGTGTTTTGGGTGCATGCATGTGGAGGATTAGACATCTGGCGTTATGCAGCATTGCTCTTAGTGTCTTAACCCTTGTGATACCTATGAAGGTGGGTTTGTCATGTGAGCCCTGCCTAACATAGCCACTATGGGGGTAGCAAGAGGCTTTGCCAATATCCGATAGGCCAGGGGTGACAGGTGCAGGCTGTCCCTAGCAAAGCAGGTAGTTCAACAGGAGATGGATGTGCGAAGGTGTAGTGCCTGTGACTACCTAGCAGTAGCATACATGACTGCTCACGTGGACACATGTCAGGCAGGTCATATGCACTGTGTCACAGTCAATGTACATGTAAACAGGTCAAACAGTAGCAACCTCTCAGGTGGGACACGGCCATACATACAGTAGGCTACACAGATGGCACTAGGAGTCCACAGAAGCCCTATAACTATGCATTGCAGGTGTGATCGGTATTCCAGGATAATTGCAAGCAAACATGCATGCAAACAAAGGTACAGTGAACAGTGCTCCATGTACTCCATTGTACAACAAACAAGCTGTACCAGTTCCATAAGGTAACACTGCACATATGCAGGCGCTATGCACATGTAAATGGAAACACACTGGTCAGATGGCCAGGGTCCAGTCTCAGTGCACACAAGTGTACGGAACATGCATGTACTGTCAGGATGTACAATAACTGGATATAAAGCCATGTGCCCGTACCTGCAGTAATACACATGTCAAATAACAGACACCGATCCTTCTCACAGTGGTGCCATACTTAGTAGGATTTATGCTCCCTGGCTTGCCACCACACTATCCCTGACATGTATGGGGACTCTCCTCCCGTGACAGTTTGTTATGTGTGTTGGGGCTGTCTAGTATGGTAGGAGGTGTGTGCATGCAGTGCTAGTGTGCACCTATGTGTCCCGTACCACTTGTGTAGTTATGCACACATATCAACGTCCTCACACATCTGCATTGCAGAGTCCAGTGTGGCCAACATGCCACTTGCAATTTACATGTCCATCATTGTGTGCTACTACAGTCATTACCCATCCCCTGTGCTACCTATGTATGTAGGCTGCTGTTGACATCATTACCACTAGTATGCCAACATGTGCAGATGATACACTATGTTACTTACCATGGGTGTAGACAACAGGACATGACAATCACACAAATACTGCATCAGGCATGCTGTGATATACCCACAATGGAATCAGCACACAGTACTGTACAACACATGATACTATTACTACACATCTATGTGGTCACCCTGTGCATCAGTAACATGTTAACCTGTACCTGCACAGTTGTTACAGACTGCAGGAGGTGGCACAGTTTCATCATATGCACAGGGTGTGAACCTGGTATACCTGGGTCAGCCACCCATACCACCAATTGACATGTATGTGTATGTGTGTTGGTGAGGGACAGCAGTAGAAGGTGGGGCAGTGTTGCTGCAGTGTGTGTGCGTGTATCGTTAGCCCTAGGTGTTGTTATATTGCATGTGTGTATGGATGCACACAGTTCCACCTCATGCCTGCCATTTACTGGTGTTTGTGGACAGCCACAGACTGTACCTGCCAGGCCATACAGATCAGTGTCTCTGGGCACGGACACGGTACCTGTGCCTTGCAGGGGTGCTACGGACCGTATCCGGGACCAAACCAGACTGGGTACTGTCATCGGAAGCAGGTGTTCGCTGACTGGACACAGAGCCCTGTCGGCCCTGGCCAGAGCCACGTGCACGTGGTCTCCTGGGGCGGTCTGATGACAGCACAGAACCAGCATTGCTGGGGCTGCTGCTGGCACTACGGGCGACCGGCCCTGTTGTCGTCCATGCCGACTGCGAGCTGCCGCTGTTGCTGGCATACAGCCACGTCGACGACGCAACCGCCCACCATCACCCTGGCTCATGGGCATGTAGTTGTTGAGACGGTCTAAGATGTCCCCACAACGTCTGTCTACGACGTTGGTGAAATCACGGATGGCGGCCGCAATGTCACGCATACCGTCGGTCATGGCTGTGCGACATGCTGTCAGCTCCCTCAGACCCTGTCTGGTGTACCGTTCCATACGTGACTGTGCCTGCATGACAGTCCGGAACATAGCTGAGGTTGTAAGTCCTCTGTGGGCATGTCTGCCAGGGGCAGTACGCCCATGGATGCTCCCACGAACCCCTGGACAACTGTCTGTGTGGTACCATGTGTGGGCCATGCCCATGGCTGCTGTGTGGGGAAGCATGTGCCGCAGGTACCACACTACCCTGGTCGATGCCCACTGTATGCTGTCCATCACCTAGGGACAGTGGTGACAAGGGGTGTAATGGCAGGATAACTGTGCGCATGGATGGTGTTGACAGCTGTGTACTGTCAATTGGCTGACCAATGGCGGACCCTGGCATACCGTCCTGTGCCACTACAACAATGTCATCAGTAGCAGTACCCACGGCACCTGACTCAGTTTCCCTGCTAGATAACACCAGAGCAGCAACAGAACCTGTGGGAAGTAAACAGGAAACACAGTTTACAATGTCTTCACACTGCCAGCGATGCACACATGCACACATGCACACATGCACACATGCACAGGTGCACACATGCACACATGCACAAATGCACACATGCACACATGCACAGGTGCACAGGTGCACACATGCACACATGCACACATGCACACATGCACAGGTGCACAGGTGCACACATGCACACATGCACACATGCACACATGCACAGGTGCACACATGCACACATGCACACATGCACACATGCACACATGCACAGGTGCACACATGCACACATGCACACATGCACACTTGCACACTTGCACTTGCACACTTGCACACTTGCACACATGCACACGTGCACACAGTTTCACACAATTGAACAGTACTCAGTATGCGTGATATTGACACACAGACACAGACACACCTACATGCATACAAGGGGCACCACTAAGTGTGCCAAAAGGTACTATTACTAACAACATCTTAACAGGTAAAGTAAATAGACACTCACCAGCATGGATAGGCTGCACTGCAGTGATACCAGAGGGTCCTGCAGACAGGAGGAAACTAATGTTAGTGGGCACAACTGTGCCAATATTACGGAGTATGATACAGGTCAGGTGAATCACAGTCGCCTTTAAACGGTTTGCAGCTAATATTGCGGATATCACACTTGCACATTTAATACTATGGTTGCAGCTACAAACAAAGGACACACCACACACATGCATTAACTACCAGTGTACACAACAGTCAACTACACATGTGACATATTACCTGCACGCTCAGTGTCCTGCTGTGCGGCTCCAGCCTCCATCATGACACATGTCTGCTGCTGTTGGTGTTGCAGGTGGACTGGAGCCACTACACTCAGGAGCAGTCCCTCCAGTCTGGTGAGTGGGGGATGTGTAGCCACCCCACCACCTGTGGCGACCTGTTGCCTGTGGATATCTGATGCACGCTGACGGACATGTCTAATCAAATCACTGCAGTGATGTCGTACCTGCTCATATGTCCTATTATGCATGCCTATATCATTTACCCGCTGGACAAGGTCCTGCCACAGTGCAGCCCTCACCTGCTGATTCTGGCTGGTGCGGGAAAAGAGTGTTGCATAGTCCCGCACCAGGCTCTGGTGTATCTCCTCATCCTCAGCCACGGAGTAGGTTGCGTGTCTCGGGTGGGCCATGTACCTGGGAATAAAGATAACATGGTATCAGCAATCTATGTTGGCAGACCTTGGCACACATAATACACATGCTACTTGACTGTCATAATAACACATATCACACATATGTGGCAGCTGTCTGTCTATTGGTGGATACACATGTAGATGGCCAGGTAGCAGTGCTCGGCCATCAACTGTTGTACAGTACCTGCCAGGCTACGTATGACATACTACTGGACAGCAGCAGTCAGAACACCAATTCGTGAGGCGCACCTCCTCACTCTGTGTGTTTGTGTCTAGGTACTGTATGGCGACATCGGCGACTACTGTGAGCTGACAACACCCTGCTTGCCCTGGATATACATATCCCACCTCCACCACCAGCACAGATGGCTACAGTGCACAACATTACAGATACAGGCGTTACACTTTGTAACACTGATATGGTGTCCTTACAGACCACTGGGCCAGTGTCAGAGACATCAGACAATGCTGACCCTACACAATTGCTTTCTACAGACATCTCCAAGACCACATGGCTCATGCATTCCCATATATGTCCAGGACACTGTCCACAAAGGGACAGCATCCTGTCCGTCGAACCACAGCCATATACTGATTGTATCACACTTGATGTAAGCTACTACGAGACAGAGCATCAGTCTCTGAAGGAGGGAGGTATGTCTGAGCAGCACTGGTAAGGATCTATTTCCCATCACACTGACCACATGGGCAATGTTGAGTGGGACATCAAGCGTGATACTGCAGATGACCAGGAGGCCTACCTGACCTATTTAGCGACCTGGTCAGGAACCATCCTCTATGCCCATGGTTAGTACACTACACATATTACACCTACACCACAGCTAGACCACATTGTGGCGGACAGGGTCAGTGCAGGTGTCACCCCACCCTCCCCCTGTATTAAGGCATGGGTATCCCTGCTGACCCTAACCTCAATGCCATCACAGTTATCCAGGTGAGAGACACCCTCAGGTGAGCAGACTACACGACATGGACGGGACCTGCTGGTATCCCCAGTTGCATGCTACATACCCTCTGACAGGCGCTAAACACACATATACAGGTGCTATGTTACACTACCTGGACTACAGGGTATGTACCTGTACACTGGAGCACAGCACCAGTGGTTCCACTCCATGCAAGAGGCACCTCACCATACCAATACAATACAACACAATACATGACATTGTAATCCGATACTGTGCAATATGCTAATGCCCCGTGTCTACAGCAGCGTACTGTTCTGCTAACCTGACAATTGTGACACATGTGGTGTGATGGTACCTGCTGCCGACACACAGTTACACAGGGTGACACATATGGCATATTACCTATCTCAGTGACATGCAGCAGGGGTATGTGTGACATGTACACATGGGGAGTCTCGCATCGTAACACTGTGTGGTGTGTTGCAGGGTGTGTCCTGTCAGTGAGTCTGAACCCGCACTACACATGTGCACTAAATTGCAGTGGCACAGGCGACACACAGCAGACAGGTGGGTCGTGTATGGTGGCCGTGGTACACTGCCTGTTGGACATCTGTCATGGGTGTGAGCTCCATATGTGCATCTGGGGGTGGTAACCTGTGTGGTCGGCATCACGTGTACTCTATGGTGGTGACAGTCACTGTGCAATGGTACTGTGTTTGGGTGCATTGTCACCGTGTTGTACATGTCACTGTGTCCTTCTACATATCTGTTGCTGTCGTGTGAGGTCCATACCATGGCATACCTTACGTGCTGTGCGGGGTACACTGACCTACATGTCCATGCCTGACCGACCATGTGGGTGGACACATACCATGTGCAGCTGTTCCAGGGATAGTGTGCCACTGTTACTTTCATTGGGGCCACTATTGTACACATGTCTGACCCTGACCACCCCTGACACATGCAGTGGTGGGCGGACACTCATTTATATGGTGGTTACCTGTGTAGGTGGTCTGGACTGTGGTATGATACTCCGGATGTGACACTGCTGTTCACTCCGTGCCTTAGTCCCCAGGCACCAGTTGCAATACATCTGTACACATGTGCCTCACTCCAGCTCTGTATACATCTCTCTCACTCTCTCTATACATATATCTATGTATTAAGATATGTCTATATGTCTATGTCTGTATACATGTACATATGTGTGTATGCATTTGCACAGATATATATATTGCTGTACATATTCTGCTGTAGATGTGGGGGGGGCACAGAGGGGGTGTGTGCGACAGGGGGGGCAGGCTGTGTTGCAGGTCAGCATATACAATCATACCTGTCGGTGGTCAGATCAGTCTGTCTATGTATATGTAACTACATATTTCTACCTCTGCGTGTGTGCATTACATAGTTATGTCGCTACAACATTCTATCAGCATCTGTCTATGTGGTCCTACATCTCTCTCTCTGTATGTATGTATACATATGTGGATATCATATGTACACATGTACATATAGGATATCTACACATACATATGTTGACATGACTACATAGCCATATGTTGGACAGGTATGTCAGCATATATGTCTACCTTACTGTATACACACACTAACATACTGCTAAGCATACATAGCTCTGTAATGTAATTAGTACATGGCAGTACAACCTACAATCAGATGACATATATATGTGCACATAGATGCTGACATACAACTGTATGTACAGCCTTCACTGATAGGTGCTGTATATCCCCTGCCCATTACACATCTTCATATACATATGGATACAGCCCAATAACACATATGGAGGGTTCACAGTATGTACACCTTGATAGTATTACTTTACAGTACCTGTGTTAGTCACAGCTGTGTCTGCGAATGTCTGTCTCACTGTCCTGCTGCTCCGGTTCACTGTTGCAGCTTCCAGGTAGCTGTTGCTGTGATTGCTGTCTGTCTGCTTATTCACAGTATAGTTCTGGGTGTGGTTGTCCCTTTCACCCTCTCTCTCTCTCTCTCTCTCTCTCTCTCACTCTGTCTCTCTGTCTCTCTGTCTCTCTCCAGGTGCAATGTAATTATTGCATGCGTGGACATGGACTGCAGCATACTTTTGTAGGTATCTGCATATGCCCATGTGATGGCCTCTGCACCAATTGTTAGCCAGCATTTGCTAATTGCATGCAGCCTGTTGTGTACTGGTTGCAGTTCTCACTGTGATTGTAGAACTGTGCTATAAAAGGGTGTGTGGAAGGGGCGTAGCCCTTTCAGATGTTAATGGCAGGGACCATGCTGTTATGCTGTGGACAACATTCTGTGAGTGTAAAGGTTGGTATCTCTAATTTTACTCTGTGGGTTGTGGGTTAACATTCCTCCATTCATTTCTCCAGTTTCCTGTACTGACTGTGTATGTACACTAACAACTACTACTATTGTTGATGTGTGCATGTGTGTGTGTGTGTTTTCCTTTCACCTTTGCTTGCATTCTGTTGCTACACGTCTTGATAGTTGCCCTTCACTGTCAGTACTGGTGTGCCTGCTAGGTGTCTTGACTGTTGTGTGCTGCTGTAGCTTTCCTATTTCCCATGTACATTCACACCCTGGAATGCTTGCTATATCTGCTAGGGTGTTACAGCATGCAGTGTGGTGTGGCCATGGTGTGGGCCTTGACATCTATTAGCATATGTGGGTATGCTGCTGAGCAGGCCCCAGAGGCTTTCAGGTTCACTGGTTATGTGCCTCATGGAATGGTACATATCAGTGGTGTGCACCCATTAATATGTCTGGTATGCTGCAGGTGTGACTGTGGGTTAGCATGAGCATAGGTATTACTACACCTTTTCTGCCATGCGAGTGGTGAATACTTTCGGGAACCCATAGTTGCCATTGCATGTGTTACACCTTTCTGCCTACTGTTTGTACATTTCACATGTGGTCTGTGGAGCATCTCTGTACGACATTCACTGTTGCTATGTCTAGGGTCTTAGCTATTCAAATATGGTGGTGTTGTACCCGTCATGTGTACAGATATTTGCAGGCTGTCCACATGTCTGCCTCATAATTTGGTCATCATCTCATGCACACCTTTATCTGGCAGGTCATTCTGGCCTCAAGTCGGGATATGGTGACAAACATTCGTGTTCCAGACTGCGTACCCTTGCAAACATCCCACAAGGTGTAGACCCTGTTACTTTCTGAACTGTCTGCATTTGTTGTAACTTCATTTGTAATGTGTCCCTGGTTTTGGCCCTTTGCTCCACATATGTTATTACTTGGTCCCGATGTGTGTTCCTGTAAGGGTTGTGGGGTATGGGCAGTGCTTATCCTGCTGTGAGTATGTGTGTGTCTTGCAAGGTGCTATGGTGACATTATTACCTAGTAGCTTCCAGCTAGCATGGCTGTTTCTGTTCACACACTACTATTATGGAAATCCACCAGTTTGGTTTGTGAGTCTAAATGTCATGCTTTGTGTACTACACAGCTATATTCCCTTTACATTCATTCCTACTGTTAAATGATATATTTACTTTAGCACAGTGTTTCTATGTAAGAGTCATGGCTTAGTGGTAAGTCATGCAGACTATAGTTGCCAAAGTCCGGGGTTCGGGACTCACAGTGGGATTTTATTTTTCTTTTGAACTGAGTACAGGACCTGTCAATCAAAGTGACTAAGGCACTCTTAAGCAGTTGTAACGGGTTAGCGCTGGTTTTATGCGGAGCTCACGCATGCGCACTGGCGGTTAGCTCCAGCACAAAGCCACACCAGCGCTTATTTTCTTTGAAAGAAAAGCGGGGAGACAGGAAAGTGGTGAAAAGGGGTCACAAAGAGGGTAAGACAGTAGGGAAACAAGCTTGGGATGTGCAGGAGGGATGTAGGTAAGGCCCATAGCTGCCCATTTCTTCAGCAGCAACAGCTGTGCATATGTATATAATTTGGTGTGACATTTGAAACCTTCCACCACTGAGAGAGGTGTCAGGACAACAATAATACCTGTTGTACAGCCAATTGGAATTGATGGGTTCCATGTCCAGTGGACATGTGTGCGGAATGGGCAGCTATGTATGGGCGTAATTTTTTGTGGGTACAGAGTGCCCTTTTTTTTTTTCAGGTGAGAGTGGTATGTCAGGTGAAGGTAGTCGGTACAGCTGGGAGGTAGGTTGGGTAGGTTAACAGACAAGACAAACAAGGCGCATACAGGGGCGGTGTATGACACGTGTGGGGGGTTACACAAATGGCGGGGATGGAGGTTGGGATGTCCAGAGCCCATGAGCCCACAGATGGCAACAGTGGAACTGATATCCCCACCATAGGCAGTTGCCACTGTTCCTTCACTGCCCAGGATGGGGCTGTGCTGGGGCTGTGTGGGCGGGGCAGCGGGCAAGCCCGTTAGTTCGCCACCCGTGCCTCGAGCTGGCGTAGGGGCTCAGGACAGAGTCCCGAATCTCCCTCGCACCACAGTCCGGACGTTACGGAGGGTGAGTGGTGGATCTCCTCCGGCCACACTTGCAGAGGGGCGAGCCCCGTCCTGCAGCGCTTCCACCGCAGGTGGCACAGGGCCACCGGAGGAGGGTCCGACTTCGGCACTAGTGCCAGGTGCACTCGCCAGCTGAGGTGGGAGAGGTGGGTCCGCGGAACCCGCCTTCCCTGTCGTTCTATGTTTTGCATTATGTCATTACAGTTCGGGTTAGTGACATATAAAACCATTCACAGTTAGTTTTAACAGCATGCATTAGTATTCCCATTAACCACACACCCAGTTATTCACACCATTGAACAGCATGCAAAGCACATGCATAATTTCAACAGTAATACACAGTCCAACAACATGCAGGGTTGGTTGATGGCAACAGGCCATCAGGTGTGGATGTATGAGCGGGCGGATGCATCAACAGACATGCAAATATATATGACCCAACAGGACGGATGTCCAGGGTGGTAATTGTGATTGCACATACCATTTTCCGTGGAATGGGTTATAGATGGTTAGA
Source organism: Protopterus annectens (assembly GCF_019279795.1). Classification (NCBI taxonomy): domain Eukaryota; kingdom Metazoa; phylum Chordata; order Ceratodontiformes; family Protopteridae; genus Protopterus; species Protopterus annectens. The sequence continues at coordinate 587,139,016 of NC_056736.1, read as the reverse complement.
GGGTGGGGTAAATCAGACATATTATTAACACCTTCAGATACACCCACATATGCTGTACATTTCTAATAGCTACAGTTATATACACACTACTGTTCTGACTACAGTGTCCTATATATTAACTGCCTAACCTTGCAGATGGGACTGTTACTGCAACATAAGTCTACATTTTATTGCTGTTCATACACAAGTCATATCGAAATTTGTGCAGATACATCTCCTGTTGACTGTTAGTTCTATAACTGTGGACAGGTGTGGATGTTTAGAATATCGGACAGTCATCCTATCTGCATATTTCAGACTGGGAGCAGCATATACAGATTTTGGTGTACACATTCCACATGCAGCAACACTTTGAACAGATGTTTCTGTTTGATTTTGGGTCTCACATGCATTTAATTATGTCCTGACTGCAGTATACTTTATTCAGAGGTTATTACTACTGTAGTGCTGTATTCCTGACACTTTCTCACACTCTCTCACTTGCTTTCATTTTACTATTCAAACTGGTACTTCTAGGCTTTATTGACATGTTTTAACAGAATTATTGCAGTTCTTTCCAGCACTCTCACTTCTGTCATGTTTCAGGGTTTCCACATGTATTCATCTCACACAGGTGGATTCCTCCTCTTCTGCAGCTATGCTCTACCTGCTGCTGCTGTTTGTGTACTAATGTCTTACAGGCAGTGCAGTTTTATTTACAAATATGTGTTGGACAGTCTCATGATTAGTTTCATCTTACAGGCTGGGAACTGTTGTAATCAGGCAATACTTGCATAAACATTCACACTCTGTGAGTTGCAGATTTAATTCCTTCCTGGATACACTGCACTCTTATGCTAACTGTCATACATTTCTACATATTTACAGTTACTAGTTGTGGATTACTGACCTGCCTGGTGGCGCAACGCACCAGCCTATCAGCATAGGCTCTGCGGTTCGCAGAACGGACACCTGCAGCTGTAATATAAATGAAGTAATATTGGAATACACATCTCCATGATTTCAGGTAGTTTAACTTTCTACAGACATAATTAATTTATACTTACTCAGTGGTGGGCGTTGGGTGATTGCCGGGCCTCCTGGATCCAACGGTTCAGTTGGTCCTGCTTACGTCTCTTCAGGTCCGCATGGTGGTGACGGACCTGCTCACCTGTCCTAGGAATTCCTGTGGCACTGGTGAGTTCATGAGCCAACTGGTCCCACGCCTCAGCCTTGTCGCTCCCCAAAGGACCTGGCCCTGCATGAGTTGGGCCTCATGGTTATGGACTAGGAGCCAGGCCATGTACCTGGACTCCTCAACACCCCACCTCTGCGCCGGGCGACTACCCTCACCTACACCTGACATTCTAACTGCAGGTCTGTTCTACAATCGTTTATGCTGTGTATTCCGCCTATGGGGCTTATATAGTCCGTTTTTCCCCACATATCTGTGATTGGCCAGTTTGGAATTGTATCAACTTCAGTAAACCTGCATTGTCATGCTGTTGTTTGTATTCATTCCTATATATGAGCTGATATAGCATTTCTATGACCTGCTGTCATGGCTTAGTGGTTCTGTACCTTGACTTTGGTGTATAGTATCCTGGGTTCGAACCTGGCCACTGCTTTTTATTTTCAGGACTGTCTAGACATGTTGAGGGGTGTGTCTGTGTAAAGGCATTTTGGATACGGCTTGCTCAACGTTGACCGTCGGTTAGCTCGTTGGCGCGGTGCACTCCGGCATAAGCGAAGTGCCAGTTTAATACTGATTTGGCTATTGGCACGCATATGCCGCTTAGCTCAATTAGGGGCACATATATTTAGCGTGGTAAACCACTGCTCGGCTACAGGCACTCATTTTGCACCAGTTAAACCTATGCTTATCTACGGCCACATAATCTCACTCTGTTAAACTGTAGCTCAGCTATGGGCATATCTGGCAGTTTATATTAATTTCTTGGCTCACATTTATTCAATATAAATAGGCTATTACATTGCATTTTACCTATATTCTGGTTTTATGTACATATATGTGTCAGGGACTTGTTTCCTGCTTATTTTGAGAAAAAAAAAAATTTGTGTTGTGGGGGCTCGAACCATGAATGCCTGCTTTGCAGCCAGCATCTCTACCGCTTCGCTATTGCTTCCTGGCTTATTTTGCATATGTAGTTCTTATATGCTTTCCACTGACTGCTAACTGTAGCTGCGCTTCTGGCACGCCGCAAGCGCAAGCAGCGCACTCACGGTTAAACATCTTTACAATTTAAAAAAAAATTACATGTACATTTATATTTCTTTTATGTTTAATAGTCTGTAGGGGCATGTGTTGTGTTGTGTTTATTCACATTTGCGTGGACTCTGTTGTGGGTGTGTACTTTGGACACTTGTTGACTTCTGGGGGCGTGTCCGCTTGCAGGGCTCAGCCTACGGACACGCCCCCTACTGTCTTACACGGCCGTGTTAGACTTGGGTGTGATTCAGCATGCTCTCATGAATATGCAGAGCATGCTGACATCACTCAGTTTAACTGCAGCCTCCGTGTAAGAGTTATAACTCTTACCGGAGGCTTGTGAATCCTGGGGATTATCTTGTGCTTATATGTACTACTTCTGACACTCTAACAAAATGCTATGTTACATTTATACTACTGTATTCTATTTTATTCTTAATTGCATATTTGACATTGTATCTGTGGAGCCTTTCTCCCCAGGACTCCATTGAAAATGGGCTCATTCGGCCCAATGGATTATCCTGGCAAACAAACTTCAAATAAATAAATAAAATAAATAAAATAACAACTTTTCACAAAAAAATTTGCCCATTCTTAACTGTTAAAATACCTCATAAAAGTTAACTTCCTGTCCAACACTCAATGTGATTTACATCCCAAACATTGTACCACAACAACCCTTCTCAATTTCAAAAACACCATAAACCACATAAGGAATTCTGGTTAGTTAGTATCATCTGTTTTTATTGTCCTATCAAAAGTATTCTCCACCGTCTTGCACTAAAATCTACTTACAGAACTTTCATCCCTCAACCTCACTCATTCAGCCCTGTCATGATTCCATAGCTATCTCACAAAAGGACATTGGGTGGTAAAATGGCACCAAGACTTCTCACCCCTTCCTACCTGTGTCCATTGGAGTCCCATAGGGTTCCATACTTGCCACCCTCTTATTCAATATATTCAGCCCCCAGTCATGTTGCCATACTACAACATGCAGATGATGCCACCCTCATCTACTCTACTCTAACCCTCTCACAACTTAATGACCTCACCCAAGACTCCTTCTCATCAACAAAAACAAGGCTACGAAAATCTCACCTTTTCCAAATAAAAAAAAAACAAACCTCCAAAACATATCATATTCCAAAAACAATCTTTTAAACTTCTCAAAAAGAAAGAAAACCACAATAGAAATAGCAAAGCTACTGAAGTCTAATTGGTGAATATCTAAAATTTGATCTGCACATTCTCCATGTTGATAAAAAGACACAAGAAACATGTTTATTATACAGAAGTCAACACTATCTCACTAACAGTTGTAGAAAAAATATTGCATCGACCTATTTACTACCACCTGTCATTTATGCCACCCAATCCTGACTAACCTTCACAGCAGAAAAGTGAAACTAAACACTACACAGCTATTATAATAAAATTGGTAGATTTGCCATCAATCTACCTGCAAAAATTCACAACTGCATAGCCTTATAACACCTACACTGACTTGGGCTCCACAATACCTTACTTACTCACAATTACTTATTGCCCATAAAATAATATATAAACCAGAAAAACTGTCAAGCACTACAAAACACAATAAAATATTATTCCCCAGGCAGGAGGTACACTCTCAATGTAGGTCACTTTTACTCACCAGCAAATGTAACAACACTGCTGGTGAATCATGGGATTTTATTTTCTTTTGAACTGAGTACAGGACCTGTCAATCAAAGTGACTAAGGCACTCTTAAGCAGTTGTAACCGGGTTAGCGCTGGTTTGCACGGAGCTCACGCATGCGCACTGGCGGTTAGCTCACAAGACACAAGCGCACACCAGCTATTTTCTTTGAAAGAAAAGAAAACGGGGAGCCAGGAAAGTGGTGAAAAAGGGGTCACAAAGAGGGTAAGACAGTAGGGAAACAAGCTTGGGATGTGCAGGAGGGATGTAGGTAAGGCCCATAGCTGCCCATTTCTTCAGCAGCAACAGCTGTGCATATGTATATAATTTGGTGTGACATTTGAAACCTTCCACCACTGAGAGAGGTGTCAGGACAACAATAATACCTGTTGTACAGCCAATTGGAATTGATGGGTTCCATGTCCAGTGGACATGTGTGCGGAATGGGCAGCTATGTATGGGGCGTAATTTTTTTGTGGGTACAGAGTGCCCTTTTTTTTTTTTTTTTTTTTCAGGTGAGAGTGGTATGTCAGGTGAAGGTAGTCGGTACAGCTGGGGAGGTAGGTTGGGTAGGTTAACAGACAAGACAAACAAGACGCATACAGGGGCGGTGTATGACACGTGTGGGGGGGTTACACAAATGACGGGGATGGAGGTTGGGATGTCCAGAGCCCATGAGCCCACAGATGGCAACAGTGGAACTGATATCCCCACCCATAGGCAGTTGCCACTGTTCCTTCACTGCCCAGGATGGGGCTGTGCTGGGGGCTGTGTAGGCGGGGCAACGGGCAAGCCCGTTAGTTGCGCCACCCGTGCCTCGAGCTGGCGTAGGGGCTCCAGGACAGAGTCCCGAATCTCCCTACGCACCACAGTCCGGACGTTACGGAGGGTGAGTGGTGGATCTCCTCCGGCCACACTTGCAGAGGGGGGGCGAGCCCCGTCCCCTGCAGCGCTTCCACCCGCAGGTGGCACAGGGCCACCGGAGGAGGGTCCGGACTCGGCACTAGTGCCAGGTGCACTCGCCAGCTGAGGTGGGAGAGGTGGGTCCGCCGGAACCCGCCTTCCCTGTCGTTCTATGTTTTGCATTATGTCATTACAGTTCGGGTTAGTGACATATAAAAACCATTCACAGTTAGTTTTAACAGCATGCATTAGTATTCCCATTAACCACACACCCAGTTATTCACACCATTGAACAGCATGCAAAGCACATGCATAATTTCAACAGTAATACACAGTCCAACAACATGCAGGGTTGGTTGATGGCAACAGGCCATCAGGTGTGGATGTATGAACGGGGCGGATGCATCAACAGACATGCAAATATATATGACCCAACAGGACGGATGTCCAGGGGTGGTAATTGTGATTGCACATACCATTTTCCGTGGAATGGGTTATAGATGGTTAGAGGGTGGGGTAAATCAGACATATTATTAACACCTTCAGATACACCCACATATGCTGTACATTTCTAATAGCTACAGTTATATACACACTACTGTTCTGACTACAGTGTCCTATATATTAACTGCCTAACCTTGCAGATGGGACTGTTACTGCAACATAAGTCTACATTTTATTGCTGTTCATACACAAGTCATATCGAAATTTGTGCAGATACATCTCCTGTTGACTGTTAGTTCTATAACTGTGGACAGGTGTGGATGTTTAGAATATCGGACAGTCATCCTATCTGCATATTTCAGACTGGGAGCAGCATATACAGATTTTGGTGTACACATTCCACATGCAGCAACACTTTGAACAGATGTTTCTGTTTGATTTTGGGTCTCACATGCATTTAATTATGTCCTGACTGCAGTATACTTTATTCAGAGGTTATTACTACTGTAGTGCTGTATTCCTGACACTTTCTCACACTCTCTCACTTGCTTTCATTTTACTATTCAAACTGGTACTTCTAGGCTTTATTGACATGTTTTAACAGAATTATTGCAGTTTTTCCAGCACTCTCACTTCTGTCATGTTTCAGGGTTTCCACATGTATTCATCTCACACAGGTGGATTCCTCCTCTTCTGCAGCTATGCTCTACCTGCTGCTGCTGTTTGTGTACTAATGTCTTACAGGCAGTGCAGTTTTATTTACAAATATGTGTTGGACAGTCTCATGATTAGTTTCATCTTACAGGCTGGGAACTGTTGTAATCAGGCAATACTTGCATAAACATTCACACTCTGTGAGTTGCAGATTTAATTCCTTCCTGGATACACTGCACTCTTATGCTAACTGTCATACATTTCTACATATTTACAGTTACTAGTTGTGGATTACTGACCTGCCTGGTGGCGCAACCGCACCAGCCTATCAGCATAGGCTCTGCGGTTCGCAGAACGGACACCTGCAGCTGTAATATAAATGAAGTAATATTGGAATACACATCTCCATGATTTCAGGTAGTTTAACTTTCTACAGACATAATTAATTTATACTTACTCAGTGGTGGGCGTTGGGTGATTGCCGGGCCTCCTGGATCCAACGGTTCAGTTGGTCCTGCTTACGTCTCTTCAGGTCCGCATGGTGGTGACGGACCTGCTCACCTGTCCTAGGAATTCCTGTGGCACTGGTGAGTTCATGAGCCAACTGGTCCCACGCCTCAGCCTTGTACGCTCCCCAAAGGACCTGGCCCTGCATGAGTTGGGCCTCATGGTTATGGACTAGAGGCCAGGCCATGTACCTGGACTCCTCAACACCCCACCTCTGCGCTCGGAAGCGACTACCCTCACCTACACCTGACATTCTAACTGCAGGTCTGTTCTACAATCGTTTATGCTGTGTATTCCCGCCTATGGGGCTTATATAGTCCGTTTTTCCCGCACATATCTGTGATTGGCCAGTTTGGAATTGTATCAACTTCAGTAAACCTGCATTGTCATGCTGTTGTTTGTATTCATTCCTATATATGAGCTGATATAGCATTTCTATGACCTGCTGTCATGGCTTAGTGGTTCTGTACCTTGACTTTGGTGTATAGTATCCTGGGTTCGAACCTGGCCACTGCTTTTTATTTTTCAGGACTGTCTAGACATGTTGAGGGGTGTGTCTGTGTAAAGGCATTTTGGATACGGCTTGCTCAACGTTGACCGTCGGTTAGCTCGTTTGCGCACCTCCGCGCAAACGGGGTACGCCAGTTTAACACTGATTTGGCTATTGGCACGCATATGCCGCTTAGCTCAATTAGGGGCACATATATTTAGCGTGGTAAACCACTGCTCGGCTACAGGCACTCATTTTGCACCAGTTAAACCTATGCTTATCTACGGCCACATAATCTCACTCTGTTAAACTGTAGCTCAGCTATGGGCATATCTGGCAGTTTATATTAATTTTTTGGCTCACATTTATTCAATATAAATAGGCTATTACATTGCATTTTACATATATTCTGGTTTTATGTGTACATATATGTGTCAGGGACTTGTTTCCTGCTTATTTTGAGAAAAAAAAAAAATTTGTGTTGTGGGGGCTCGAACCATGAATGCCTGCTTTGCAGCCAGCATCTCTACCGCTTCGCTATTGCTTCCTGGCTTATTTTGCATATGTAGTTCTTATATGCTTTCCCACTGACTGCTAACTGTAGCTGCGCTACGGGCACGCCACAAACGAAGCACTCACGGTTAAACATCTTTACAATTTAAAAAAAATGACATGTACATTTATATTTCTTTTTATGTTTAATAGTCTGTAGGGGCATGTGTTGTGTTGTGTTTATTCACATTTCGTGGACTCTGTTGTGGGTGTGTACTTTGGACACTTGTTGACTTCTGGGGGCGTGTCCGCTTGCAGGGCTCAGCCTACGGACACGCCCCCTACTGTCTTACACGGCCGTGTTCGACTTAGGTGTGATTCAGCATGCTCTCATGAATATGCAGAGCATGCTGACATCACTCAGTTTAACTGCAGCCTCCGTGTAAGAGTTATAACTCTTACACGGAGGCTTCGTGAATCCTGGGGATTATCTTGTGCTTATATGTACTACTTCTGACACTCTAACAAAATGCTATGTTACATTTATACTACTGTATTCTATTTTATTCTTAATTGCATATTTGACATTGTATCTGTGGAGCCTTTCTCCCCAGGACTCCATTGAAAATGGGCTCATTCGGCCCAATGGATTATCCTGGCAAACAAACTTCAAATAAATAAATAAAATAAATAAAATAACTTTTTCACAAAAAAAAATTTGCCCATTCTTAACTGTTAAAATACCTCATAAAAGTTAACTTCCTGTCCAACACTCAATGTGATTTACATCCCAAACATTGTACCACAACAACCCTTCTCAATTTCAAAAACACCATAAACCACATAAGGAATTCTGGTTAGTTAGTATCATCTGTTTTTATTGTCCTATCAAAAGTATTCTCCACCGTCTTGCACTAAAATCTACTTACAGAACTTTCATCCCTCAACCTCACTCATTCAGCCCTGTCATGATTCCATAGCTATCTCACAAAAGGACATTGGGTGGTAAAATGGCACCAAGACTTCTCACCCCTTCCTACCTGTGTCCATTGGAGTCCCATAGGGTTCCATACTTGCCACCCTCTTATTCAATATATTCAGCCCCCAGTCATGTTGCCATACTACAACATGCAGATGATGCCACCCTCATCTACTCTACTCTAACCCTCTCACAACTTAATGACCTCACCCAAGACTCCTTCTCATCAACAAAAACAAGGCTACGAAAATCTCACCTTTTCCAAATAAAAAAAAAACAAACCTCCAAAACATATCATATTCCAAAAACAATCTTTTAAACTTCTCTCAAAAAGAAAGAAAACCACAATAGAAATAGCAAAGCTACTGGGAGTCACAATTGGTGAATATCTAAAATTTGATCTGCACATTCTCCATGTTGATAAAAAGACACAAGAAACATGTTTATTATACAGAAGTCAACACTATCTCACTAACAGTTGTAGAAAAAATATTGCATCGACCTATTTACTACCACCTGTCATTTATGCCACCCAATCCTGACTAACCTTCACAGCAGAAAAAGTGAAACTAAACACTACACAGCTATTATAATAAAATTGGTAGATTTGCCATCAATCTACCTGCAAAAATTCACAACTGCATAGCCTTATAACACCTACACTGACTTGGGCTCCCACAATACCTTACTTACTCACAATTACTTATTGCCCATAAAATAATATATAAACCAGAAAACTGTCTAGCACTACAAAACACAATAAAATATTATTCCCCAGGCAGGGAGGTACACTCTCAATGTAGGTCACTTTTTACTCACCAGCAAATGTAACAACACTGCTGGTGAATCATTCTGCTCCTGTTATGTCTCCAAACTTTAGAAAGCTCTACTACAACACTCACACCTCCTAAGCTCTTAATGATGCAAGAAATCTGGACAAAGCCTGACAGAATGGAGGTACAAAGGCCCCAAAATAAGCACACAATTTAAATATTGCTCTTATAAACTCAGAAAGTTGCTAAAGTAACAGGATTTGTGTAAACATACATTTACTGAGGGATTTGAAGTCTGAAACGCAAATGTATGTCATTATCTGGTGACTTCAATCCTCAGATCATTTCAGTGATTTGCCAGAAAATCATAAATGTTATACTGTACAGACCAAAAATATAAGGCAACAATCTGGACATTCTGTGAAAATCCGAAGAGTTGAGAGGTATGACGATACTTAAAAGCAAACTGAAAAACTAAAAGTTTTCAAAAATCAACAAACAATATTTAAATAACTGCTGGCTATGTTCCTGCTCAACCCTAGGCTAACACTTTAACTGTATGCACCAGAAACTATTGTTTAATTTACCACATACTGTGATGATGTGAAGTATTGCCATCTGTGCCAGGGAGAATGGGGTGGTGCATGTGTGGCGTGTGCCAGCATGGTTGGCTGGAGTTTGGTGGATGGTTTTGTGTTGTTTGACTGTCACACTGACTTGTACAGATGCTTGTGTTAAAATGTATCACGTTGTTATTATAACTGATTAAATGTATATGTTTAAACAAAGAATTCTGGAAGGGAAGTGTAGTAGCTTTTGAAATTGTTCCTTAGCTTTCAGATACTGCAACAGATCTTAGCAAAGCTCTGAGTGTGTATTGTACCAAAGTCAGCTAATCAAATGTGATGTCATTCCATAACCATCACTGAGAGGATGGAACTCTCACAGCAACTTGTTTTGTTTTCTTTGAAGCCTGATATAAAAATCTATGACAGTTAATCACAGTTCAGTTAGTTCAGTTCAATTTCAAGTTTGAATCTCATCACCTTGCCTTGTGGAAGTAAGCATCTCAGCATCTAGTCTTGCCTTGCTGTATTAATTAAGTTAGCTAGGGAACAATTATTCTTTAGACAGGAAATACAGTGAGATTAGTTAAGTATTGTTTTTCTGCATCTGTTTGAATTTGTCCAACTGTGTTATTTTTCTTTCTCCTGTGATTGAAACTCTGGTGTTTATTGTACTTAGATATTTAGTATTCTCATGTTTTTTCTTTTATTATTTATTATTAAATATTTTATGCCTTTCATTGTGCTGGTCTTATGGAGAATACTTCTAATATCTTGTGAGTACTTGTGCTTATTTTAGTGATGCTGTGGCCACTCTAAAAAGCCTTGCTGCTTTGTTTACTCTCTACCATTTATATTAGTATTGCTTTATGCAGTATAATTGGATACACTTGTAAGAGCTTGAGAGTAGTGGACTGGTGGCAGCATGGTTACCTTATAGTCTGGGCAGAAGGGGTACAGCTAGAAAATCTGTACCAGCCTTTCCCAGGAGTGTGTGTGTGTGTGTGTGTGTGTGTGTGTGTGTGTGTGTGTGTGTGTGTGTGTGTGTGTGTGTGTGTGCGTTTGTGTTTGTGTGTGTGTGTGTGTGTGTGTGTGTGTGTGTGTGTGTGTGTGTATGAGAGTGTGTCTGAAAATCAAATACGCAGGTGTGAGTGTGCCTGTACTTGAAAATGGGACACAGTGCTCCAAAGTGAGTCTTGTTTGCGATCTGGAGAGACAGATAGTCCAGTCCCAGGTATGAAGCGTGTTCCCTGTGTGCCCTTGGGGGAAATTGTGCTTGATGCAGAGAGCTGCATCTGAAAATACTGTATAAATTCATTCCTGTTTTAGTGACCATCTCTCATTGGTGTCAGTGGTGAGGACTGAGGCTCCTTGATTACTGGCCCAGGGTAGTGTAGCCATAACATATACTAAGTCATTGCATCCTAATGGTAATATAAACAATTTTCTGCCTCCTACCCCTCACCCTGTTTCAATATATAAATCTCACTTAAATCATTTTTCACTCATTATCTAAGTACTAATCAACTAATATACCTCCCTGTCTCAATTGACCATATCTGTCTGCAGTACTTTTTCTTTTTCTACCTCAAGTTGACCTTTGGCAGCAATTCAAAGTACCCAGTTTTATTAGTCACAAATATTTACCACTGTATTGTATTGTAACTTATGTTTATCCAATGAATATCAATGTAGCTTTATAACAATATTGCAGGATTTAAATTATGTCCATGTACTTTATTGAAAGGTTTTGTTTAATCATATGTGTATTACAATTGTTATCCTATATCAGCTTTATTCTTTGTATTAAGGTATGACATTGTATAATGTTTCTGTGGAGCTTTTCTCCCTGGGCATTTGCTGAAAAGTTTTTTTTTGCCTAGTTGATTTTTCCCAGTCAAGAAATGGAACTAAGTGAATTATAAAAATATATACTCCTGCATCTGGAAATATACCAGTTCTTAAGATTGTGCAGTTGAGCTATATTTCCACTAATGATTACATTTCTATGCTTCCAAACACATGTTCTTGAAAGAAAAAAATGTATTCACTCTGGACAGATACATTATCCAGATCTAGCAACCATTTCTTCACCTTGACATCGCACCATATCAGGAAGCTTAATGAATAATGTACAGACAGACAGGGCTAGGCACTTGGTGATGTAATCATTGGCTCTAGACAATTTGATCAAATTGAGTAATGTTGATGTGATACCACAACCACATATAAAAATGGGAAATGGGGAGTTGCTGATGATGATGATGATGATGACCACAAAGTGTGGTGTAGCCTCACTGAGATGCATATTATAAACAAAAACTTCTAGAAGCCAGGGCTGTCACATGACACGCAAATCACTATAGCAAAATCATTAATACTAATGCTACATACACCTCATATATTACAGGGTACAGAAGGGCACAGCCCCTTGTATAGGAGTGTGTGCACTTTCGTTCACAGGAAAAATGTTTGATATATTTTGCTGCTGGCTTTCTGTTTTGGGACCAATGAGTATTTTGACCAGACTACAATTTTTCAATCAACCTAGATTTCATGATGAAACACTGGAATCTAAGCTGATTGTATATCCAATTCTAGAGATTTGCAGGTCTTAAGGGCTTTCATTGTTTTTCAGAATTCCTACTTTGTCAAATCAATAGGAATATCAAATTCTACTGAGACACCTGGCACAGCTTCAGACCTTTGGAAACCATACCAAGAATTTAGAAAGATGAGTTTGCTGAGCCTATTATAGTAGCTTGTGATATGCTTTAATGTTTCCCAGGGCAGCTTGTGTTGAAATTAATTTTGTATCTCCATTTTACCCTTCTGTTGCATAAATTGCAATTATGATAACTTTTCACTATCAGAAGTTGCCATAATGGCAATTGCTGCAACAGAAGGGTAAAATGGAGATACAAAATTCATTTCAACACAAGCTGTCCTGGAAAACTTTAAAGCATACCACATGATACTACAATAGGTTCAGCAAACTCATCTTTCTAAATCCTTGATATGGTTTCCAAAGGTCTGAAGCTGCACCAGGTGTCTCAGTAGGACTTGGCATTCCTATTGGTTTGACAAATTAGAATTTTGAAAAACATATGACCTAGAGTGCTAACACTGTTCTCTTTTGCAAGGCTGTCATTATGTCCATGTGTAGAAAATCCCCTTTCTGATATTTAGAACTACATACTCAAGGTACTTACTTAAGTGATTACATTTTTTGTCAGTTCATCTTTAGAACATATAAGTGTACATAGTACCTGTAGATAAGTCCACAGATGTAGAAACTTTAAAAAATCAGATGCATGACGTACCTAATGTGGTTAAAAACCTTTCTGTATGGAAAAGTATGAAGATGGATGCCAAAAACTGGGTAGGTAGAAAGAGGGTGGTGCCAGATGAAGTGCAGGTATTGACTGGTCATGCAGTAGGCTGAGTACAACCAACAACTAGTTTTTATTCATTTTTTTTCCCGCCCCTCATGACCTTTGGGATCCTACCTCCACTCCCTGCACTGGCTCCCCCATTCCAGAACAAGCTATTCATTCTTCTTAGGATAAGAGCTGAGCGATAGATCCATCATCAATGAGGGTATTTTTTTTTCTGTTTTAATTGCTATGCCATAACCCTCCTGAACATGCCCAGTAACCCCCCAGGGTTCAATTTACAATGGGCATTTGCAAGGGTGTGCTATTCATCTCTGAAATGGCATAATCCTTTATAACTGCCTGCCCCACTTAAAGCCAGTGTTATCTGTGGTTGGTGGTCTCTACCAGGGACTCAGCCATGAAACTCAGTAGCCTAGAAATATGCCTCCTCACTCTCCCCAATAGAAGTGAACCAACAGAGGTGTATTAGCCCTCCCTTCCCTCTGACGGCTATAGTAGCTACCCAAACTACTAATCATACTCAGGTCATCTGATCATAGTCATCATACTTAGGTCATCTGGCTGTAGTCATCATACTCATGTCATCTGGCCATAGTCATCATACTCGGGTTATCTCGTCATAGTCATCATACTTAAGTCATCTGGCCGTAGTCATCATACTCAGGTCATCTGGCCATAGTCATCATACTCAGGTCATCTGGCCATAGTCATGACTTTATCATTTTATGATATCGGAGCTGGCATGCATGAGACAAATTATCATTTTATGATATCGGAGCTGGCATGCATGCATGAGACAAAACTGTAAGCCTTTGTGAGGGAAGACTGCAGCTGTATCTTGTCTGCTTATATATATATATATATATATATATATATATATATATATATATATATATATATATATAAGTCTTCTACCAAAAGAGTAATGTAAAAATTGAAGAGTCCCATCTTATCTGAGCCACCCAGGTCCACTAGGCTGCATTGTTTCATACAACTTAACAGCAATCTGGAGATTAAAGAGAACCTCAGTCAAACACACACTTCGACCAGCTAATGAAATCTTTCCAACTGAAATCCCTCAGCACAAGTAAAACACTTCTCAAAGGTTGTATAAGAACAATGCATAGAAGTAAAAATGACATAAAAGGCAATGTTATCGCTCCGCTGCCCCTTGAAACAATGTTATTTAATCATACATCCACCACCAGCATCATCAACAACAACCCCATTTTCATATTTTCTTCTGTTATACATCCACTGCTACAACAAATAACACTCTACATAAAATACATCTTAACTCCCTAATACTCTAAATGAATTAAAAAATCAAAGGTAAAGGAACTGAATGAAGAAACACAGAGCCACTTTAAAC
>NC_056736.1:587092048-587117048 GCF_019279795.1 Protopterus annectens | reverse complement strand
CTATGTACCATGACTGCAGTCTCCTCTGCTTACTGGTGCTACACACCATGACTGTAGTCTCCCCTTCTTACTGGTGCTACATGCCATGACTGCAGTCTCCCCTTCTTACTGGTGCTACACACCATGACTGCAGTCTCTCCTTCTTACTGGTGCTACACACCATGACTGCAGTCTCCCCTTCTTACTGGTGCTATACACCATGACTGTAGTCTCCCCTTCTAACTGGTGCTACACACCATGACTGTAGTCTCCCCTTCTTACTGGTGCTACACACCATGACTGTAGTCTGCCCTTCTTACTGGTGCTACACGCCATGACTGCAGTCTCCCCTTCTTACTGGTGCTGCACACCATGACTGCAGTCTCCACTTCTTACTGGTGCTACACACCATGACTGTAGTCTCCCCTTCTTACTGGTGCTACACACCATGACTGTAGTCTCCCCTTCTTACTGGTGCTATACACCATGACTGTAGTCTCCTCTGCTTACTGGTGCTACACACCATGACTGCAGTTTCCCCTTCTTACTGGTGCTACACACCATGACTGTAGTCTCCCCTTCTTACTGGTGCTACACACCATGACTGCAGTCTCCCCTTCTTACTGGTGCTATGTACCATGACTGCAGTCTCCTCTGCTTACTGGTGCTACACACCATGACTGTAGTATCCCCTTCTTACTGGTGCTACACACCATGACTGCAGTCTCCTCTACTTACTGGTGCTACACACCATGACTGTAGTCTCCCCTTCTTACTGGTGCCACACACCATGACTGTAGTCTCCTCTGCTTACTGGTGCTACACACCATAACTGCAGTCTCCCCTTCTTACTGGTGCTACACAGCATGACTGCAGTCTCCCCTTCTTACTGGTGCTACACACCATGACTGTAGTCTCCCCTTCTTACTGGTGCTACACGCCATGACTGCAGTCTCCTCTGCTTACTGGTGCTACACACCATGACTGCAGTCTCCCCTTCGTACTGGTGCTATGCACCATGACTGCAGTCTCCCCTTCTTACTGGTCCTATACACCTTGACTGCAGTCTCCCCTTCTTACTGGTGCTGCACACCATGACTGTAGTCTCCCCTTCTTACTGGTGCTACACACCATGACTGTAGTCTCCCCTTCTTACTGGTGCTACACGCCATGACTGCAGTCTCCCCTTCTTACTGGTGCTACACACCATGACTGCAGTCTCCCCTTCTTACTGGTGCTATGTACCATGACTGTAGTCTCCCCTTCTTACTGGTGCTACACACCATGACTGTAGTCTCCCCTTCTTACTGGTGCTACACACCATGACTGTAGTCTCCCCTTCTTACTGGTGCTACACACCATGACTGTAGTCTCCCCTTCTTACTGGTGCTATGCACCATGACTGCAGTCTCCCCTGCTTACTGGTGCTACACACCATGACTGTAGTCTCCCCTTCTTACTGGTGCTACATGCCATGACTGCAGTCTCCCCTTCTTGCTGGTGCTATACACCATGACTGCAGTCTCCCCTTCTTACTGGTGCTACACACCATGACTGCAGTCTCCCCTTCTTACTGGTGCTACACACCATGACTGTAGTGTCCCCTTCTTACTGGTGCTACACATCATGACTGTAGTCTCCCCTTCTTACTGGTGCTATGTACCATGACTGTAGTCTCCCCTTCTTACTGGTGTTACACACCATAACTGTAGTCTCCCCTTCTTACTGGTGCTACACGCCATGACTGCAGCCTCCCCTTCTTACTGGTGCTACACACCATGACTGTAGTGTCCCCTTCTTACTGGTGCTACACACCATGACTGTAGTCTCCCCTTCTTACTGGTGCTATGTACCATGAATATGCAGTCGTCTCTGCTTACCGATGCTACACACCATGTTTGTACAATCTTCTCTGTGTACTGCTGCTACGCATCATTACTGTGCAGTCTCCTCTGTTTACTGGTGCTATGCACCATGATTGTGCAGTCTCCTCTGCTTACTGGTGCTATGCACCATGATTGTGCAGTCTACTCTGCTTACTGGTGCACTGCACAATTATTTTGGAGGCTCCTCTGGCTGAATGTCTACAGAGCAACACCTAGCGCTCATACTAATTGTCACACTTGTGCTGAACCAAGTCTCTTTTCCTCCCTCTGAATGGGCAAGAAGGGAATAGGTGCTTATTTCTATCCTCCCTATTTTACCTCCTACAGGACTACTGCCACTATAGCCTAGTCCTAAAAATCTGCCATCTGGGTTAGAAGCTGCCTTACCAAAGAATATAAATGCAGAATATAAATGGAGAAAAACTGAGCAGATCTACGTGCCGGCAACCATGTAAACCTGTAAAGTAGGTCTCATTCTGCTTAACAGTATCCCTAGTAAACATGCAACAGCTCTCTTACTAGCCATAACATTCATCCTGCCATATCTGCCAAAGAAAAGTCAATGCCTTCAATCATCCCCTGGTGAGCTTTGCGTGCTCTGGGGCATTGGTTAAGTATCCTCGGTGACTTTCATTTAGGCCTTTATCTTTATCCTAAGCACCACAGAAATTCTCGTCTATTTTATCAGATTATAATACTATTAATACTTAAGTGATGTATATTGCTATCACTGTATTACAGTTTAAACTTGCAAAACCTTAAAAAGAAAAAAGAAAGTACTGACTCCCCATTACATTGCTATATTCCCCCTGATTTATAGGATTTAACCAGCTGTGCTAAACCAGCTTGCTGTATGTTATAAACTGTGGTAGGCCTATTTTCAGTACTCCAGCCAAAATTATTGAGGTTGTACAAATTCACACCTAGTGACAGGACACAGTACCCCTTTGCATTCCAACAGTCTCCTCCCAAATCTAGACCTTGAACTTAAAGTATGGAGGAAGAACAAACAGGGAAAATGAACTTTGTATACTGACCTCCAACAGTGAATTAGTAAATGGCTGTCTACCCCTTCCCTACACACACACACACACACCTTAAGGCTACTCACAGACTCGTCAAGCTAAGCTTAATCCCACACTTATAACATAGGTAAGTACTAAGGTAGCTGCCCTTGTGGGCCATTTTAAGCCTCGCCAATTTCCTCTTCAAAGATGAGAATCAAAGCTTGAACCTTATGTCTGCCAGGTAAACACCTTAACCATTATACAACCCCCCAACATTTGGGGATGTTCCCCAAAGTAGTATGGAAAGAAACAGCAGGATGTTTCGCTGGGGTCCTGTGCAGAGTTAGTTACTGTTTGTCCTTACTAGATGCAAACCAACCTGCACACTGCTTACACTAATGTCCTACTATTTATGGATTAATCAATAGTAAGACTCTGATTGTTGAAGTGCAGCACATAATACAGTGAATAACATCAGACATGTAATAAGAATCCCTTTACAGGAAGAGTAAAGTGCATAGTAAACTGAATGACTATTTTCAAGGTAATTCTCAATGAAATGAAATGTTTTCTCTGCTCCTGTCTCTGGGCTTCACATAACTGCAGAATGTTACCTTACATTGTGTATTTTTTTTTTTGGTCCCCTTGGGACATCAGCCAACTAGCCCTGTCCCCAGTGCCTCACATCTACACCGGATCTACCAGCTCACCTCCTTAACTCCTAGACTTACTTTTGTACTGCTGTGGCTAGTCATGGGCTCTAAGGTTGTTTTGGGGACTCATACCCTACTGACTTCCTTCCACACTCATTGATCATGTCTGAGGGCAGGGCAATGCCCCTCTTTGGACCATGCCTCCCCTTAAGTTAGCGTCCCTGCTGAACACCCTCCAGGACAGGGATGCCCAGCTGTCCCTGCCACTCTGTCAATCACCTGAGCCACTAATCAAATCAGGGTTCACTGGGCCATAATGAGGGCTTTATCCCTCTAAGCTATCGGAGAGAGCACACATTGTGCAATTTTATTCAGCAGTTGTAATAATTAAAACCCATAAAAAAGACACCACTTGTTTCATAATGCACCTGAAAAAAATGAAAATACATCACCTCTGTCAACAGATCTCAGTGACGACGCTAACATGGAGAAATGAGTAATAACCAGGTTCTAATCCATTGGAAGCCTATAACTTAAACTTTCTACCAGATTATAAGTAAATCTGTGCAGCTAAGCTAAAAAGATAAAATACAATAGAATATTTACTGTAAAGAGCAAATGTTAATACAAGTCTGTTAATCAGTGTGGAACTATGCAGATAAATGGAGTTGGCATGTGTGAGACAGAGGAAAATGTGGGAGCAATGACTATTAATTATCTGCTGTTATTAAAATTTGGACAAGTCCTAAGATAACTGCTGTAGAACTACTCTGTGGATGATTAACAATCAGTCTCACTCACCCAAAATTACTTTCTGCTTTAGTAATCATGTTCTGTGTAACATGGACCTCAACTTAAAAAAAAAAAAAAAAAAAAAAGATAGCAACCTAGTACTTCCTCATGCTGAAATGAAAATTCAAAATGTCAAAGGATATAAAAACAAACATTTCATAACCCTTTCAGTGGAAGGTGACCACTGATCAAAGAGCATTTTAAGTATTACGCTTCACATTTATCACCAAGTGTCTTTGATCTTTCAACTGTTCAGTATTAGTACCTACAGGGTTTACGTTTCACAGGACCACCCATTTTTTCTCTAAATGCACATTATAAAATGCAGTCACCATGGTAATCCATAGAATGTGTGTTTAAGTAACTCAAAGAAACACTTGCTAAAATGTCAAAATGCAACAAACCATGAACTTCTCTGCTTAACTTTTCTACATTTGTAGAGCAATCAGTTCTAGAACAATCTACCATACAATCCTATAGATGTCTAATGTAAAGTGCCATATCTGACTTCAGGCCTTAGACTTTCCTTGAAAACTACCCACTGTTGTTTCCCAAAATCACACAAATGGGACTTTCTGTTCCTCCTTGTGTTAGTTTAAAATGAATACCATTGGGCATTAAGATTTTCTCATCTGTAAACAGCAAAAGGTTTAAAACAGTAAATTAAAACCGATAATCGCTATGGTTGCATATTTCCTTTGATGGAACAAAAGAGGTCTCTCTTAGCAAGCCCTTATTGGAATTTTGGGGCTATTTTTGTCCCTATGCCACCTGAATATTAACAAGCCAAATCATTGTGTTGGACATGCCCTTCTGCAGGATACAATCTCTCTACTTTGGACATACATTGGGGGGGCTGAAAATAATGTACCTGCAGGTCATTTTCCATCACTGATATAGGTTTATGAGTACAGTCTCGACGTTCTCCCCATGTTGGCTATCAACTATGGAACAATTCCAGTTACATTGTGTCCAATGTAGGTTTGCATTTCTGCCACATGAAATGGGTGAATAAAATGTGAACACTCCTTGGTTAGGCTCAAACACCAGAGATCCACATTTTGTTACATGAATGCATTTCTGGACCTTTATGAAATAGGCAGTCTTGTACAAGGGGATGTTTACTGTCTTCCTTCATGGTATTTTGGTGTTAGACACTCACTCAAATCTGTTCTGCAGTACCTGTCCACTAATTGTGTAATGTCTGTATGTGTGTCCTAATACTCCATTAAACAACATTCGCATAATGGACGGCTTACTTGCCTCTATGAAATATTTACTCATGCTGTTTTCTAGGAAGTCTAGCATATTAGATGAACTTTCTGTAGCTGGGTATTAGCATATTTCAAGGTATATGTCCCAGACACTACGCTCTCCTCTTACTACATAAAATATACATATTCTACATAGATTCTATGAAGCAGCATGCATTACTTACATCGACCATTCAAATATTATCTTTAACTTTTTGTAGTGCATGAAACACTGCGATTTACTCCAATATCGCAAAAACAGGGAAACCAGTTAAGCACTTCTATAGTGCGAGACCTTATCTTAACAATTGTTAAGCATACCTGTTTCAGTTGTTAAGTCTAGGTATCATGCTAGACAGTAAAACCTGCCACTACCGACCAGCAAACAACACCAACAGAATAAAGAAAAACAGGATTTATTTCTGCCTGATCTCTATGCCACTAATTTTCCCTGACTTTCTTTCTTTCCCTAATACAGGACAACATGCATGCTGTCTTTTTGATAGCTCTTGCTAAGCACTTTACGGCTTAGAAAGCTGGCAAAACACTTTGTGCTTTTTTTCTGTAACCGGTAGTGCATGGAGCAGGTGAAACTTCATGCAATACAAAGAATTATGATTGGGTTTTTGAGTGCAACCATATATTTCCATGATTACGACTGCAGACCTTCTCAGAATCCTCTTTATTTAAACATGTGATGGGCTTTTACATCAAGCAAGATTGTTCTGTGCACATTCCAAAGACATTTTAATGAAAAAGACTCTTCAGTCTTTGGTATGAGAATCTATTTTCAGATTGTCTATATATCTGCCTGATTAAAATGATGGCCAGTGTGCACATCTGTAAGTATTCCTGAGCTGTAGATAAGTAATTTATTCTTTTGTAGGATCGCAGCAGCTCTACAGTTCTGTCTAGTCTCTGATGCAGTGCAGCTGGTTACTTATACAACTGGCTTACTGAATCACAGTATTCTAATGTTGTGTATCTCTAAGCAGTTTATCTATCTATCTATCTATCTATCTATCTATCTATCTATCTATCTATCTATCTATCTATCTATCTGTCTATCTAAAATTTGTTTTCCAGGTGAATTGGTTGGTCACTGTACTCTTTTCAGCCATGATGCAAGTAAACAACAGAAGCACATTTAACAGTCACATTAAAAAAGATCGTGACTTGGTAAAATGGTTAAGGTGTTTGGCTCACATATACCAGGTACAGTGTGTAATACTCACCTTTGGGAAGGAAATTGGTTAGGCTTAAAATGGCCTATTAACAAAGCTAGCTTAGTAATTAACTATAAACTTCTGAAACCATGAATCTAAAAAGATAGAATATAGATAATTATCTACAATCTGCATTATATATACACTTTACATAGCATGTATATGGAAGTGCAGGATTTGACATTTAGCTATACTTACACATATAATGTTACCTATGCTTTACATACAAATTAACACTAATGGAAAATTACAAACGGGTAACAGAAGCAAAGGCAAGCATTTAGTTTGTGGCAATCTTAGTTTGTGACAATTTTAAAGACCCAGAATACTTAGGATGTATAATAGAGAAAATTGGCCAGCAGAAGATATGAGGTTTAAGAACATAATTTGGTAGGCCTGTACGGGTCTACTTCAGATCATTGAAACTCCAGATAATCAAAGACCACATCGTTGAGATGAAAAGAACAGAAACCCATTTCAGTGAAAGACCGGAGCAATGAAGATCTTCCCGGGTTAATTAATCACTCATCCAAAAAGTCACAAAACCTAAACTGCACCATCTCTTACCCACCAAGGTGGGGGGGGGGGGTGGCTATACCCCACACAACCCACAATGTGTGGGGGGTGGACCCCACACACACCCCCCTAACTAAATATACCAACTCCAACATCACACTACAGTTGGGAAAAGGGCAAAGTTCACCTTGTTGGCCAACAGTTTACTTATTTTGGGAAGATCTTTGTCGCTCTGGTCTTTCACTGAAATGGGTTTTCGTTCTTTTCATGTTGACAATGTTGTCTTCGATCAGGAAGTATCAAAAAAGAAACAGTAGTAGGCAGATCATGTCTAACTAAGATATATATTGGAAAGGGCATAGCTTGAAATACCATCTAGAGTAGCCTTAGTGACTGAGCTGAAAAGTAAAGGAAAGATAAAAATCTAAAGTGTGGGTCTGCAGAGAATATAATATGTAGAACGGAGGTGTGTAACCATGTATTAGCTTGGAGGATGAGATATGAGGTGGACCTCAGTGTTGGATGGACTGAGGGATGATGGAGTAGCATTTGCACTAATTAGATGAGATTAAGTGCTCAAGAAGGAGGCATCTAAACGCATCTACATTTTTGAAGTTCCAGATTTCTAGGAATATAAACATTTGTACTACTGGAACTAGTCTAGATCACTGAATGATCATAAGAGAGAACACACCTCACATTCAAGCATGAAAGGTTCTCTGCAGAACTGAGGGGATTGAATGGCACATGGAGAAGTCTTCACTGTTGACATCTGTATTTAAAGATCAATGCTTCCAAGGCCTATGCCATTCACTTCTTTTACACTAATGATTGTACCATTTTTACACACATCAGACATGACATAAAGGTCATGATAAATGCTTTTGCAGAAGCTTACCAAAGTCTTAGACACTTAAACTAAAAAATTGCCACAGTTCTTTTTCAGGCCACTCAAGGCATAGTGAATAATTCTCCATAACTGGACCAGATTCTAGAGATTGTTAAGGAATGTCCTGAAAATTAAACATCATCACTTTGAAGATACAAAGCTATGGAGGTAGTCCATCTAGCTGCTATACATATGTATTATTGTAAGAGGTTTGTTAGTCTCAAGTGCAGGCACAAACAATACACAAGTGCAAACTACATAATGATTCACACAACGGATTTTTACAAGGCTGCACCCCTACTTGAGGGGAACTTTGCCTTTACACCCTTAGTTAATGTATAATAAATCCATGATTTCAAAACCTCATTGAAATGTGTAGCTCCATGAAGTTTCAATATACAGATAATTGCAGCACTTCATTTCAAAGTTATTTTGATGAGTGCTTGTCCCACTACACAAGCTCAGCAACTGGATTTTAAAAATGTGTACATGTTTCATGAGTAAGCCTGTCTTCTTTATAGTAAACATGCATTATGAGACCAGTCATGAAATACAATGGGCTACTGCCTGTTTTGGAAACTACTTCACCGTGTATTGTCCACGTGCAACTTACAAATGGACACCTAGTATACAACTGTCTTACACCTGCCCTCCTTTACAAATGTGAAACCTCAACAACTTAACAGCATTATCTAAAGAGTACAGAGAGATAGCAACAATTGTTCCTTAAAAAAAACTTTTGCAAAATGAAATATGATTATGAGTTTAGTAAGCCAGTTAATATCACTAGTCCCTTTCAAAAATATTCACAACAAATAGAATCAATCGCATTGACAAGTAATAAAACATAAAAGACTATTACAATAACCTTCAAATGGCGAACAAAAACAACCCTAAGAAATTTTCCTCCACCATTAATGGTATACTCAAGCCAGGAACAAAAACAATACCTAACCCATACCCAAATAAATCACCTAATCAATTTGCCACCATCTCTAACACATACTTTATCTATAGCATGCTTAACTTAACCCAGACTAATCCAAATCCACTCAATTGAAAAAACCCATATTCCCAAAAAAATACCAGGAACACTTCACCCCAGGTATATCTACCTTCTAACTCTATCTCATCTTCTCTTTCTACAACTGCTACCTCAGCTCCAAACCTTATACCTCAAAATTTCCCTCTTCAACCAGTCTCAATTACTTACATCAAAAAACCTTTACACAAACTTAAACCAGTCTCAACCTCTGCCAACAACCTCCCTCCCGAAGACCTTAAACAGCTGCTGATTTCATAGCCTTTCCAGTTAGCATTCTCATTAATTGATCGATCATTGAATCATATGTTCCATTATTATGGAAAAGGTCCCACATTATTCCAGTGCACAAAGAAGGTAACAACCGATGTCACTAAATTTTGACCCATAGCGATCCTATCTCTTCTAGCCAAAATATTAGAGAAATGTATGTACAAGCAACTTGCCAAGCACCTTCTGGAAAACTCCCTTCTAACTCCCACTCAACGTGGATTCAGACCTGTCCACAGTACCACAACAGTCCTGTTCTCCTTTACAGATAAAGTTAACAAAGACAGAGACTCAAGGAAATTTGTTTCTGCATTATCCATTGTTCTCTCTAAAGCATTTGATACTGTCTTGCATCCTGAACTCCAACAATGCCTGGCCAACCTATGTCTCTCAATCTCATCACTCAAACAGTTCTCCAGTTATCTATCAAATAGGCAACAATCAGTAAAATGGCAAGGCTGTCTATCTTCCGACCTCTCAAACTCCTCTGCTGTCCCCCAAGGTTCCATACTTGGGCCTCTACTCTTTAACATTTTCATAAATAACCTTCACACAGCATCCTGCAGTAGCTCTTTAATTCGATATGCAGATGATTCCACTATCATCTGCTCCTTTCAGAACCTAGCCCATCTACAACAAGTAACTCAGCAGGCTTTCTCTTCTCTGGAAATATGGATAAATGATGCTCAGTTAGTACTTAACCCAATAAAAATTAAACTCCTTCTAGTTACACCTAAATCCTGTCATGTGGACCAATTTAATTTTAAATTCCAGTCCTGCAACAACACCCTAATCAAAGTTTTCTCATCTACTAAACTTCTTAGTGTAATTATTGACACCAGTCTAAAATTTGACCTCCATATTCATGATAGCATAAAGAAAACACACCAAAAATGAGGTATGCTATATAGACACAAGTCCTATCTAAACATACAGACCAAACTTGCATAAGCCCACACCTACCTATTACCCTCACCCCTCTGTGCTGCACCTATTTTCCCAACCAGCAAGTCTCGCAAGTCAAAACCTGAATCTTGTTACAACAAAATAGCTAAGTTTACTACTAGTTCTAGACATCTCACCCATCACTGTTTCCCTTTTATTCCCTTTACCTACAGCTCATAACTGCCCAGAAAATATGTTTATTTTATTATTTTATTATCAACCCGCTTCTTGCCCACCCCTACTCCCACTTTTCCAAACCTATAATCCCACTACATCCCTTTGATCTGAAGACAAACAATTCCAAAACTTCAAAACCAAAAAATTCTGCTGGAAAAAGTCTCTATTTCTATTCAGTAGCTAAAGCCTGGAATAATCTTCTTGCTAACATCAGACTTAACTCCATCCATTTTGCCTATAAACAAGCTCTAAAAGAATTCCTAGGTAAAGCCTGGATCTGTTCCTGCTCTAAACTAGGTTACACCACTAGTCCAGCTTTTTCTCCTTCACCCTATTAGCCTTCACTTGCCTCATTGGTCCTTTTCTCCCTCCTGTTTGCCTAAACTTACCTCCTCTTTATTCTGACATATTCTTATGTTCTACTTACCTACAAGCCCCTGTCACTGACACTTAATGCTTCAATACTGCTTCCAAGCCAATTATCTCTAGATGTATAATTCATACCCAGTTTTTATAGCGTTCCAAATTTTCATACTGCATTGCATTATACTGGCAAATTTGGATTCCGGCGTGTAGCTCGCGAGACATTTGCCTGCGAGCTACATCGCCGAAACCAAACGGCTGCAGCAGCACTTCGCCGTAGTGCGAAGTGACTGTAAAGCACAGCCGCTGCAACGTTAAGCTATGGGCGGGCAGCTGCAGCCGTACGGGCTGTGTAACGCATTCCTTTTCCTCGTGCACGGAATGCATTTATTTAATTATTTATTTATTTTGTTGATTTATCTTCTTGTGTTTAACCATAACTTTCGTATTAATTTTTGTCAAGTAATTTTTGCTATGCAATTTTTTTAATTACTTTTAGACCTTTTCTTCTCAGGCCTCCTCTGAAAATGGGTACACTGAACCTAGTTGGACTTTCCCAGTTAACACATGTCAATAAATAAATAAGTAATTTCAACGAGCATGAACAATTGATATTCCCAAAAAGTTTTGGGATGTACCTGAAAATGAAGACCACACCTGTTGTCCCATGAGACAGCTGAATCCAGACTGGGCTTCTGGACTGATTTCTTCAAACATCACCTTTGCTGGAATAGGCACTGTGCTCAGATGTTTGACTTTTCACTCCCTGAATATAATTTGGTCTCCCGTCTCACTCTGAGTCATACAGTCTGTGTTGGTCAGAGGAGATGCTAGAAGTAGTTACTGAAGGTGTACCTCAGGAAGAAGGATACTCGCATCATACGTCAGTCATTAGCCTCAATAGTTTTCACAACTTTTTGTTTTCAGACACCTTTATTGAATTATCACTTGTGACATAGGCAAATGTACATTCATATAAAAGTAATCAAACTATATTTAACATAACAAACATTATACTTCACATATATTGCTATCTGTCATATAACCTAAGCAACATTACATAAATTATTCAATTCCTGCCCTTTTTTAAACAAGAAACATCTGTATTAAAGCATCATTTACTACACAAGCAATTATACATTTATATAAATGAAAACAAACCACACAGACACAATCCTAGTTACAAACATTTTATATCCCAAACATACTGACACACTCCCAATTGCAGATATTATACATCACTTATAATATACCCAATCTTTTTCTGTCAAACATTACATAGCTCATTTAAGTCCTGCCACCTTTTAAACCTTATTCCTCCCCTGTATGTATTGTTCCCACAATTCCTACTTTCCTATGTAGTTTGCTCTTACCCTTTCTAAAGATCCCAGTCCCAGTTGCTTTATCTGTTACTATATTCACTAATTCTAATATACTTGGTTTAGATCCTGATTTCCATTTTCTAGTAATTGCTGCTTTCGCAGCCACCATTATTAGACACAGCAAGGCCTTATGTCTAGACAATTCCAATTCTGTATCCATAGCTCAGAAAAATGTTCTCTTTTGTCAGACCAATCTGCCCACCCAGCATCTCCGACAGTGCATCCCACAGGGAATCCTTAAAATTCACCAACACATGCTTCCCATTACTGCTTTCTTCCCTGTCACACCTCCGACATTTGCTGTCTGCCCGAGGAAAAATTCTCTGGAGTCTACTTGGTGTATAGAAATATCTATGTAAATATTTCCAGGCAAAAATCCTAAATCTTCTAGAGTTTGTTGCATATTTTGGAGGCATACGTATATCTTTCCATTGTTTCTTTGTGAATTGCTTATCTAGTCTCTCTTCCCAATCATTACTAACCTCCTCTGATTGATTCTTACAGTTATCAAGTAATATTTTATATGCTGCACTAATTATTCCTTTTCAATGGCAGCTTCTGCTCTAGATTCTACTAAAAACTATACCAGTGCTGATCTTTCATTTAGTACCCCCTATTTCTTTCTCTTTGCCTATACTCTGATATCAAACCCTGATAGGGAAGGGAATTTCTAACCTGAAGTCCAAATAAATTCAAATAAATTCTTGGCATCTTCCCATTCTATCATCTTTGTCTCTCTAGTTATTTGCTGCCAATACCTCAGTTTCTTTGCCAGTTTTCGCCAATAAATTCCAGCCCCCTCTTGCCTATTGTCTATATCCCTAATTGCAGGCATCCCTATCAGCAGAATCTCCTTTCTCCATTCCCATGTTGGGTTAGTTCTTAGGATACGTTCTGTTACTTTATGAATATAATATTCTGCATGATTATTGTTATTCTCCTTAAAGGCCTGCATCCAGAGTCCCAGTCTTGCCTTGTTTCTTGAGCTTCCCTCCTGTTTCATTATCATACCTTTCCACTTTGAATTATAGTTTTCTGCTTGTGCTATATATAGGAGTCTTATATGTGTAACTCTGAAATACCAATTCAAATTGGGTAAATCCAATCTGCCCTGTTCTACTGGAAGAATCAGCTTATCCCACTTGACTGTTGCTGCCCTCCCCCCAGATAAAGTCCTTCAGCTCTTTATTAATTGCTATCCACAACTTTTTCTTTTGTTAATAAAAATATGCCTGACCTGTGTATCAGACTAAAGGGACTAAAACATTTTAACTGCTTGAATCTTACTATCCATATCCATATAACAGAGCTTCCATTTTCTCAGTTTTTGTATTATCTTTTGTTTAGTCTCTTCCCACATATCCTTAGCTGCCACACTAGAATCATTTTTTTAATCTATACGCCTAAATACTTCATTTTATCATGTCGCCATAAATATGGATATTCTTGAACCAACTTGTGTGGGTACATAATTTATCGCCATTGCCTTTGTTTTAGCTTCATTAATTTCGTAGCCCAAAAAGATCTGAAACTGTCTCAAAGTGTTCCACAACAATGTAATGTCTCTTTCTGGTTCTTTGAGGTATCAGATTATATCATCTGCAAATAAAACCAGCTTTCTTGATCACCATACCAATTATATCCTTGAATTTCTGTGTCCCTTATTTTCTTTACCAATGGTTCTAAATATAATGCAAATAATAAAGGGGAAGGAGGACACCCCTGCCGGGTTCCCCTGCTCAAGCAGAAATTATCAGAGAGGACCCCACTGACTTCAATTTTCACCTCCGATCCCACATATATCCTCCTAATCAACCTTATAATTTTTTTTCAGGAAATGCAGATGCTTCCATTACCCTGCTCATAAAGCCCCAGCTTACTCTGTCAAATGCTTTCTTTGCATCAAGACCCACAAACAACAGTGGTATTTTCTTACATTCTGCTTCCCTCTGGATCATCAATGTTCTTTGAATGTTATCAAATGTTTGCCTCCTCTCCACAAAGCCACATTGATCCATATCTATCAATTTTGGCATTACGTTTGCCATTATAGACATGAGCACTTTATTATCATGGTTTAGTATTGAAATGGGCCTGTATGAAGCTGGATCTGATGGAACTTTACCCTCTTTAGGTAATACAGTTACCACTGCTTTATCAGTTTTTTTCCTCCTAGCTTTCTACCTTCCACAGGAATACCATCTATTCCAATAGTTTTCACAACTCTATCAATTATGGGGTTCAACTTAAGAAAAAATGCCTTGCTTTTGAATTGAAAGGAAAGAAACCCAGCCAAGAGGCAACTCTGGCTCATGGAAATATTTGTATTTTCTGTAGAAAGCACCACAGGACTGTATGACTGAATCTTCTCAGTAGGCCCTCAGAGAACCTTTGTAGAGACCAGTCTTAAATCAAGGGATTGACTAAAGAGTTGGATCTACAAACTGAAATACATTTTCAAAACTGTGAAAGTAAACAAGACAACAGCCTTTGACCTTTTAAGCAACGTATTTCTTAAGAAAATGAGGTCAATCACATACAAACAGAGAACAGTTAGCCAATTACCATAGATTGCATTCCAAAATTGTGAAAACAATCTAGGTATATTCTGTTATTAAAGAAAAGAAAGAAATAAAGAAGGATTAAAGGTGGGCCAGATAACTAAATGTATTAGTTTGCTTAATTAACTTGGTAAAAAAGGTTGAATGATAGCTCATACAATTGATACTTACTATCATTAGGAAAAACAGGCTTCTGTAAGCATGATTTCACCAAACTTGATCATGAATTACTACCAACACTTTTTTTTTTGGGGGGGGGGGTCTGTATTTCAATACTTGCTGTCAGCTGCCGCAGTATTACTGGTCTTTTGAAAAACATTTAAGAGGCCAAATCACATAACAGTTATAAAACTGGACAATGGTGAGTATACTTACAATTGAGTAAACCAGCAGATGACTGGCAGAAATATGCTCAATACAGCTTCATTTTCCTGACAAAGAGCCTGATACATTTAAGTGGCCTGATTTTATTTTATCTATGTATTCTGAATCTTGTTTGAGTGCTCTTTTTTCTGAATCTCAGACAAACAGCATAAAATTAAGTGTAAACCAAAAACAAAAGAGGATGAACCAAACCACAGCAGGCAGCAAATAAAAAAGTATTCCATTTAATGGTAAGCGCTTTCGCAGCACATTACGTTGCTTCATCAGACCTCGTCAAAGGACAAAGTAACCAAAGGATATTTAACATAGATAATGTTATTTGAAGATCTTTCCAGGTCACTTAGTGGCACTTGATGCAGAGGATTAAGGAGATGTTTCCTGTGGTCCAGGGTTTGATTCCCTTAGTCTCCATTGCATGCTGTGTGACTCTAAGCAAGGCAGTTAAGCAGACACTGCATACAGACTGCTTCTGAAAAAGGTCCACAGAGATCAGTGCTCTACCCTGGTCTACAAATACAAATAAAATAAATTAAGATCTCTGACTCATTGCTCCAGGGTCTGGGATTAAATCTTGACTCTCGCCCAGTGTCTGTGTGGAATTTATATGTTTTTCTTGTGATTACATTGGCTTTCTCTGGTTTTCTTCTAAAGTTGTCTTGCTTGATTGACAGGAATGTATTGTTCATATATTTATATTGTATTGACCCTTGCCTTTGAGGGTTCCACTTTGTGGTTGAAAAGGGTAAAAGGATCACAGCCCACTTATCCTACTTCTCAACCTCTTAGCACAATAAATCTAGGCAAAGTGAAACATAATGGGCGACAAAAGCCGAGAAATAGGACAGATTTTAAAAACTGCTCTTATAAACTTAGAATGTTGTTGGAACAACAGGTTTTGCATTAGCATGCATTTTCTGAAGTGCTAAAATAACCTTAATTTGTGCTACCAGTAATATAAAACATAAAACTGAAGGGTGTCATGTAGCATTTGATTAATTTAATGTACTCAGGGTGGTTATTTGATAAAGTATGTATGAATGTTTGTGATGGATTATCATAACCTGTGATAACAGAGCCAGTAGCCAATAATTATATAACACAAGAATCCTTAGCTTCATGTGATGAGGCGGGCTATCAAAGAAAGATGTTAACTCTGTAATAGTTCTCCTGTTGACCTTAGAAATGCAAATAGCTTACTGTGTTTGGAATCTCAACTAAAAGCACAGATACACAAGAGCAAGTTGAGGTAAAGGCAACACAGCAGGCATTTGAGGGACTTAACTATTTATTTCCAGGCATGAGTTTGGGACATGACATTAAAAACTCTTATTAGTTGCAGTCAGCAGGCAAGATCCTTTTGTAATCCAGGCTTTCCTGGAAGTGATTTATTTAAGTAAAAACGATTTCCAGGGTTATGACAACTAGTACAGGAGAGCTTTTCTCTACTCTAAATGAAATATCTAGACTACCGAGTAATAAGTTTGCATACTTTAATAATCTGGAAGGGGATTCTTCTGTTTAGGTGTGAAATGACAGTTTTTCACTGATTTGGTAATACTCACAGAGAAGTCATGGCCCAGCTATTCAGGCCTACACAAACAGGTAATCCAAAGAGTGGCCAGCGATATGTTATATTCAAGAAACTAGATGTGAGCATAGTAATGAAGCCACATAACATTGTAGCGCACACAATACTTTTTTAATGGAGTTTTTTGGACATCACAATCATGCAGTCATTAGTATTGCTGCCTTTCATAACAGATGTCTGTGGTGGTTAGGTCCCAGCCTCTGATTATGGCCCAGAAGGGGTATCCTGTGTTCTGGAATGCACTTGAGTTTTTTCCTTCTTACAACATACACAATACTTTGACGAGCTGGCTACTCTGAATTGCACATAGATTTGCTTGCCCCCCCCCCCCCCCACCCAAGTTATGCCTGCAAGAAGGACTTTTGGCTCAATGAGGTTTACATAGTTAAAAAACATGAAACAACTAGAGGCACCAAAGCAGCATGGAATTGTTATGCCTAAAACTGAGCTCTATATTCTGAGACTTATATGTTAGGTTATCATGCTGTCTTTGTTGTCAAGATGTCTGGAAAAGTTGGTTGGCTCACTGTTATGTATTTATATTTGTTTACCAGGTTAGTGCACTGAGATCATTGGACCATTTAAATGTTAAATCACATTAACAAACATGGTTTAGTTGCTGAAACTCGCCATTGCTTTTGGGTAGGCTGTAATACAGCCCCTCACTAAATTAAATTTAATCATATGCGTCTGGAGCATTTCTCCCCGGGCCTCCGCTGAAAACAGGATCTGTGGAACCTAGTCGGACTTTCCCGGTCAACAAATGTTAAATAAATAAATAAATAAATAAATAAAAATATGCTTAATGGGCATTTCCTTACAGCAGTTCTCAGTGATATATTTAAAGGCCTGTTGGCCTGATTTTCTACAGTCAACATTTTACACATTGTATTGTCAGTGTCTGGTTCCAAAATGATTTCCTGAATAAAGGAATTTCCGTCTGTCTAAAATGTTTCCTTTTATCTAGTGATTTGCCACACCTTTACTCATAAATGTTGATAAAAGTTTTTATTCCCTTCTTTCATCACTTTAAAAAAGCCACCAGAAATGGGTATGCTTAGTAAACATACTAAAGTTATACAAGTGCTTAATTATCACATGAATGGTTTCGGTATGAGTGCTCTGCTCACTTTGAAGTGCTGACTTAAACTGTATGTGCTTATTCCTTCACATTTATTTATTAGTTGAGATACATTAGTTGATTATGTCTAATGCATTTGCTTTACATGAATGCAAAATAAATATTTTCCAATATCATAACAATATAATCATTCATATGAAAATACTAAAAAAGAACAATATCTCACCTAGAATTTTTATAACTCATTGAAAACAGCTTAACTAACTAACCAGGCATTACTTATAGACACTATTTACATTTTGTCTACAAATGTTCATTTCCTTACTTTCTCTGATAAATGATTTATGATCTGTAATACCACAGTTGTATGTATTTTGTACCTTTAAACACTGGCTGGATCAATCACAAATTTATATAATAAAGTAGAGATTGTGGAAATATTAAGTTCTGATTGTTTGTGATTTTGGATCTTAGCCTGTGCGATTCATATTTACTTCTTTCTGACAAATATCACGTTCAGCAGCACCCCCTGTCATGTCTACAATTAATAATGCACAAGTTATAATGTGTTCGCACACATTGTAATGTGTTCTGTATTACAAACACTTGCTTATAGATTCCTTGCGTTATTTCATGGTATACATTGCAATGCCTAACATATTCAAGCCTCCCTGCCTTGCCTTGTCTTTGTATTTACTTTGCTACAGTATTCAGTCAAACTGTTAGTTATATTACATCTCTGTTTTGAATCTAGCCTGCCGTGTGTAAAATAAGCCACATACGCACAGTACACATACCCATTAACTTAATAAAAACAAATATATAAATATTTACAATTTATGGAATGCGTGGATGTAGTATTCATTTTTTTAACTCTGATCTTACTTTGGTGGCCAACCTGAGACAGGTAAAAAAATGTAATTTTGCATTGCTACACAGAAAATTTAGATTTAGCCTTGAATATGTGGCATAAATCATCTAAATTTGCAACTATGTACTTAGCTACTCGCGCAGAGACTTATTTAATAGTAAGTGTCTATATTAAACATTTTTGCACAGTTTGACTCTGTCTTCTTTTCCACGTGTCCTGCATTTGATTTATTAAGACAAAAAGATGAAAGAATAACCGAAAACAGTGATGGCAACTTTCTTGAGAAAGATGAAAAGCTGAATATTGAAAAGTATGTTTTATCAAACCAGTGGCCTGGCGTGTGCCTTCAAATTTGATTAGATTAGGATCTAAATCAATAATTTCAGGATCTGGATGCTATCTTGTAATAATGGCATAAATGATTATCTTGGTAAATGATTATAACACTTGTTGCTTTTACAGCAGTAAGTAAAGTGTGAATGATAGAGAAGAACAGAAGGCATGTTCACAACCTGGGGAGAAGATAAATTAGTTTCCTTTTATTCAGCAGAATATAAAATAAAAGGGGCAATGTGCATGCAGATGTTATTTTTCAGATTATTACTGATTTTCAAAAATGTATAAGGCAAACTAGACACAGTTACTTGTGTTCAACACCAAGGAGATAGTTCTGGTAAATAAACTTGCACATTTGCAATGGCACCTGCAGGTTGGGTTTGGTGGGATGCATGCAGGTGGGGGCTGGTGGGATCATATTTAAGGGTGAAGTCTGATTTTTTTTTCTACAGTTACAAAGTGTTGTTACTTTTGTAACATAAGCAAGTTTGAAACAATAAAATACACATTCCAACAGGCATACAACTTAAAGAGAAATCACTTCAGAAATCATACTTGTTCAGAATACAAAACAAAAAATAAAAAGTGATAGCTAAATGAAGTACATTTCTCTAACTTTGCACTGGTCTATAAATATTTTCCCAGAGAATCTTATTATTTAGTAAAGTGACAATGAACTGCTTGTCTGTTATGCATAATACTTTTTAATAAATAAATTGGCACAGGTGAAAACTTCATATATTATTTAAAAATGCATAATATTTAATATGTTGCATGGATTTTAAAGCTCAATCTGTATCAGAGGCTATATTACAATTATAGTGACTGCAGGCTGAATAAAATGGTAATCCAGACAACTGAGCTGTAAGCAGGGTCAACAGTTTTCTTCATAACTGGTGAACAGAAATAAGTAACATTAGGTAACTGGTGCTGTTTATCAACATATCATAGGTGCTGTCAAGTGTTAAATTACTATTCAGTAAAACTCAAATATTTATACTTTAGCACCCAGTCTGTTACCAAGATTGCAGAGTTAAAATGCTTATTACTAAAGCTATTAAAAAGAAGTCTACTCCATTTTCTTTTTAGATATATTATTTAAGTTTCTGAGTCACACATACAATTATTTTAGTTTGTAAACATATTTTGGACACTGAAGAATGTGATCAGAACAGAACATAGCTGTAATAATGTCACCATGCACTCTGATACAAACATTTTGAGGAGGAGAGTTGTTATGGTATAGCCAGTACTAAATCCATGCTGACACAGTCAAAGACAACCACTTGAGTCTACTAAATACATATCAATCAAATCTGAAAAGTCTTGACCAAAACAGATAGCACTACACTGGGTTTACAGTCGTTCTTCACTTTTTTTTTTTTTTGCTGAACAGTTTTCCCCTTAAACACAATTAAAAAGATCACCTCTTAACACACAACCACAGAACAGGCATAAATAGGTATGAAGCACCTACAGCAGGTGTGTTACACATGCAGACTGTAGACCAACCAAACAATTCCATCTTAATAAAGCCAGTCTGTATAATCAGGACAGTGATTGGCAGATGTGGAGTACAATTCGCTAAGCTTTAGTAATAGGGGAAAAACAGAGTGCTGCAGTGATGCTTTCTGAACAATGTTGTTGTAATCGATAAAGATTACCTTGGCGTTTATTTATTTATTTGCATTTCTTTATTGGGATAGTCTGAATGGGTCAGCAGAAGCAACCCCCTTTTCAGTGGTGGCCTGGGGAGAAAAGACAAAGTACACAAAAGAGAAAAAATACAGTTATTTTTCTAGCAGAATAAGATAATTCATAATGCAAGCTTATTAACAAATAGTGATTTGCACTTGCATTGATAATTTATCACAGCTACATATACAAAGCAGATTCACGGTAGAGGAATATTAAAAATCGAGTCATATTCATAAAACTGCATAGCAGTATTAGAACACAATAGGGATGATAGCTATAATGCAGTACAGAGCATAATTAATTAAGGGTTAGTGGAAAGGCCTTCTCTGGTAATAGCCAGATGGACGGTGTAGGGACTAGGCAAGGAGAGAAGAATCTAGGTATAGAGGAATTAGAATAAGTGGATTTTATTTTATTTAACATTTGTTTACCAGGAAAGTCTGACTTGGAATGAAGCCAATTTTCAGCAGAGGCTCAGGGAGAAACTCATCAGACGCATGTCTTTGTAACGTGGGAGGAAACTGGAGCACCCGGAGGAAACCCACACGATTGCAGGGAGGACATGCAGACTCTGCAGAGAAGGCGCCCCAGCATCAAACTGAGGAACGTCTTGCTGTGAGGTGCAATGCTACCTCTGCACCACTGCGCCGTCCTACGATTTGAGAAAGAGAAAGGAAAGAAATTAGAGTGGGAACGATTAGGAAAAGAACAAACAAGATAGCTGAATTGTTAAGGAAGGACAAGGAGGAGCAGAATAAAGTAGGCAGGAAGAATCTGAGTGTAGAGTACGTGTAAGAACAGAAAAAAGAAAAGGAGAAATAAAACGTAATAACGACTGGCTTAAGTTAAATTTAATAGCGTTATAAAATATTGTGTGAGTGGGGAGAGGAAAGAAGAGCTAGGAAAAGCAGCCTGAAAAGGTTATGACAGTGCAGGGCTAGCTTGCTGCAGAACAAGAGCTGAGCCGTGTATCCACGAAGTATTGTCCGACTATAATTTCGAAAGGTTTGTTATTGTCATTTTGTCTAAGAAATAGGGCAGGGAGTTCTGTACTCAGGACACAGAGAAGGAGTAAAGAGATTCTCCACCTGAATTATTAGGTTATGTGTAGAAGTATTTTGTTTTAGTGGAGTTGAAATCCCCCTGTAGAAAACTTTGGGTTAGCGACTGCATGCTTTATTGTCAGACCTAAACACATCCCTCATAGGTTCATAGATTAGTACTAAGCTAACTGCCCTTGCGAACCATTTTAAGCCTAGCCAATTATCCCTTGTGAGACTCAAACCCTGCACCTTGTGTTTGTAAGGCAAATACCTTAACCATTAGGCTGCCCTCCCAACCCTAACTCAGCAGCGCTGTAAATTTAAACATAAATCTCACACTAGTTCTAACCATAATAGTAACCAAAACCAAGTCTTTATCTCTAACCTCACTCCAAATTATAGCTGTAACCCTAAAATCACTGAATTTTAAAGTATTACAACAATCACATGTGATAGAAAGGCATTCAGTTTAATGTAGCATTTGACCAAGTAGCATTTCTAAGTCAGCATTCATGTAAACCAAATCTAACCACAAATACTTGACCATATACACCGAGGACAAGGGGCCAAATCTGCAATGGAAAGACAAAGTAAAGATATGAATTGGAGGGGACTGTGTTATTAGGAATGCAAAATGGAAATATATAACTTATAGCAGTGGTTTGATGGAGGATGATTTTGTCAAACACTGTTGATAGCCGAAACTGTCTTTCTTTTTTGCAAAGGAGAGGGAGGTGTAAAAGAAAACTAACCAAATACATGGAGAGTGAGATAAAAGGGTGCATACACAAAGCAGATGTGATAGGAATTACAACTGTCATTGGGAATCAGGACATTTGGGAGAAGACAGAAGGTATCATTAGAACATTATGAAAATGGAAATTAAACTAGTAGAGAAGAAGTCATGGCATCTGTTGGAATTCCGAGGAAAATGTAAAACCTGACATGGAAGAAACACACGTACATATAGAAGAGGGGCTTAGGCAGGTGCAGTTTTATTGGTATAGCAAAACAACATCGTTTTGAAACAGTGAGGCAAGATGAAGAAGGAAAAAAGAGACAGAAGAAGAAAATAAAATAAAACTATTTGGATAGTGAAACAAAGAGACGTAGGAAAGAAATAAGAATTGAATAGAAGAATATTAAGTGAGGGGATGGCATTGCCCACTTGACCTGTTAAACGTACGTGTCAATAGTTTAGAAGATATGAAGCAGAGGGTAGAAGCTTTAGGCTGGTTTAGGAAGCTGAATGTAAAAAGGTTATACTACTTCACTTACCTGATAGAAAAACAAGTAATGTTAAGAGTAGATAAATGGAGAGCATGTGACAATGTGGATCAAAAGAGTTTAGGAGAGAAGCTAAGAGGTGTGGGGTGACATATACAAATAGCTTGGGGCAGTACCAGTGGGAGAAAGGCCTCACTGAGACCAACGACTGGTGTCAGAACCATGGCCTTAAGCTCAATGCCAAAAAATGTCTCGTCATTCCCTTTGGGTAAAACCTGGTCCCAATGAATTACCACATCGATGGTAGTCCACTGAACACAGAAGGCATTATAAGAGATCTAGGAACACAGGCTGATAGCAACCTCTCTTTTGACCATCACATTGCCACTGTGGTCAGAAAGTCCTATGTAGCACATCTGATTACTAAGGGTTTTGCATCCTGGAAGAAAGAGGTCATCATCTCCTTCTACTCTTCCCTCATTAGGCCAATCATCGAGTACAGTAACCCATATGGCATGTACCTCACTAGACACCTACAACAACTGGAGAGGCAGCAGAAATACCTCACAAAGAGGATCTTAGGCCTTAAACACTTGTCCTATATGGACAGAGTCAAAAAACTCCAGCTATTCTTTGTCTCATATCAAATGAGGAGATCTCTGCTTGACTTATAAAGCCATGTCTAACCCAGGTCTGTTAGAAAAGCTACATCTAAAGAAATCCCAATCCCTCCGCACCACATGCTCCAGAGACCTCAACCTCATTACCACAATCGACAGAATGTGTTGGAGGGACAGGTTCATAGCCCAAAGACTGCCCATGCTATGGAACAGACTTCCCATACATGTCAAACAGAGCACCTCACTGGATCTCTTTAAGCAAAATCTTGATGAGAGGATGGAAAATAGAAATTTCACCCCGGGGATCACTCCAGTGGCTACTCGACAGAAGCACTGAGAACTAATGTCAGGTGGCACAATACAAGGATAATCCTATGGGCTAGGCTTGTAAAGGCTCCAGGGCAATTAGCCAAGTACACACCTATGAACCTATGATATGTTTCTATTGGGTATTGATGTTGTCAACCATTTTTAAACAATGTGCACTTGTTATATTACTTATTAAACAGTGTGCACTTGTTATATTAAGGAAAACGTAATCACTCTTGCTGTAGCACAAACCAAAGGCACAAATGTAGCAGCAATGTTTTAATAACTTAGGTCAGAATAAACACCAGTAATATAACAAAAATCTATAAAACTTCCAATGAAAACCACAGTAAAGCACTTTCATCATCAAGACTTCATCAGAACTGTGTGCAAAATTCAAAAATACATCCTTATATAGAAAACACTCCCACTATTTAACCCCTTCCAATGAAAATAGTACTACAACCTTTATTCCCATTAAAAACATTTACTAAAATAACCCAAATGAATGGAAACTTAATGCCAAAAATAATAGTGTAGAACAAGAAGGAACATTTTAATATACAGTCTAGTTGCTCTAAATTTTAATTCAGATTTAATAGAAATATTATCATTAATACCTGGGGCAACTGTGGCATTCAGCCTTAACTGCCACCTCATTTCAGCCCCATCTAATCTGTTTTTCCACTCACCCCCCCTAAAATCCTTACCAACCACTTCCAATATTCCAAAGGAAAAACTGTGGTCAGGGTTAGTTTTAATATGTCGAAACAGTGTGTTGTTGTCGTCCTGTTTGTTAATACTATAAAGATGCTCATAAATCCTTCTACTAAACCTCCTCTCAGTTTTCCCCACATAAAAACTTTGACAAACCTGACAAACAGTGATATAAACAACATCTG
>NC_056736.1:587047048-587087048 GCF_019279795.1 Protopterus annectens | reverse complement strand
AGAGACAAGATGGAAGGGCAGTGCAGCAAAGCCACTTGGCTTGGGATCCAGACGTTATTACTCAGGAGGGGGACAGGCTAGTAGGAATTGTGGTGAGAGAAAGGCTTCAGAAGGCAGTGAGGGATATCATCAGAATTAATGATAGACTCATGGCAGTCAGACTCCAGTGTAATGATAGGGTAGTATTCATAATCTCAACCTATGTCCCGCAACAGGGTTGTGATACTGAGGAAAAGAGTGTATTCAGACAGCAGTTGCAGGATCTACTAGATAATGCAGGACAACATGAATTGGTGTTGATAATGGGTGACTTGAATGCACATATCGGGACAGACAAAACAGGAAATGAGGACTGCCTGGGTCCACATGGGTAGGACAACATGAATAAAGAAGGTGAAACCATTCTAGACTTCTGTCTGGAAAATGGCTTAATAGTAGCCAACACATGGTTCAGAAAGAGAGACGGTCACAAGATCAAGTACAAGAGTAGCCAACATTCAACTTAGGTAGACTTCCTCCTAGTAAGGAAAAGGCATTGAGGTAGAATCCATAATTCAAAATCATCCTGAGCGAAACAGTTGGCCCACAGCATAAACCACTAGTTGTCACAGACAGCTGCAAGCAATGGTCAGAGAAGGCTCTAAGGTCAACAGAGACCAAGCTGAAAACCTGGAAGTTGACTGCAGAGAAAGTACAACAGTTCAAGGAATTACTCAGGGCTCTAGCACCCCAAGAAGAGGACAAAATAGGTGGAGTTGAGTAAGAATGGCAGCGCCTAAGAACAGCATGTGTTAGGAATACAGAAAAGATATGTGGCCGAGCCAGGTATGGAAATAAGGTACATAAGGAAAGCTGGTGGTTGAATGCAGAAGTCCAGAAAGTCATCAAAAGAAAGAAGGAGTGCAGGAAGAAGTGGGAGACAGAAAAGACTGACCAGGCTAGGAAGGACTACTGGTTGGCTAACAAAGAAGCTAAGAAAGAAGTTACAATAGCAAAGAATAGGACATCGGATGCACTCTACCAACTTCTGGAAAGTGCCTCAGTAAGGGGCACAAAGAAACTGTATCAGGTTGCAAGGCAAAGATAGAAAGATAAAGAAGACAGTCAGGCACCCTTCATAAAGGATGCCAGCAACAACCTGCACATCAATCCACAGGATATCAAAGGCAGATGGAAGGAGTATTTCCAGCAGCTTCTGAATGAAGAAAACCTCACAGAAGCTGTACTGCCTCAGAAACAGCCTACAATGAGAGAAGAAGAGGAGCCCACCCTAGAAGAAGTAAAAACAGCACTAAGGAAAATGAAGTCATGGAAAGCAGCAGGCTCAGATGAGGTCATAATAGATATGATAAAGAGGCTGGGTGAGATAGGGGAGAAATGGCTCCTGAGGGTACTATTAGCAGTGTGGAGAGAAAGGCGTATCCCAGATGACTGGAGAATAAGCATACTGATGCCAGTGTACAAGAACAAAGGGGACATCACAACTTTGGGCAGTGCAGAGGCATCAATCTCCTGTCACATTGCATGAAAGTTCTGGAGAGGGTGATTGATAAACGGATAAGCAGAGTAGTAGAATGTAAGATGGGAGATGAGCAGTTTGGATTCAGATTTGGATGCAGCACAATTAACCCAATGTTTGCAGTGAGGCAGTTACTTGAGAAGAAGCTAAAGACGAGGGGAGAGTCCAACTGGGCATTCCTAGACTTGGAGAAAGCATATGATAAGGTCCCAAGAAAGTCAAATCCAGAAAAAGAAGTGAATTCCGCTAAAGAACGCTCAGCAGAACAAAAAACAATGTAAATATTGGAAGAGCGTTGCATCACAGGTGTTAGTATTTTATCTGAGTATTCAAAACTTGCTAAACAACCAAAATGGCGAAAAGAGAGCTTCAAAACAACAGCTTCACAACAACAGCTTCACAACAACAGCTTCAAAACAACAGCTTCAACACAACAGCTTCAACACAACAGCTTCAAAACAACAGCTTCAAAACAACAGCTTCACAACAACAGCTTCAAAACAACAGCTTCAAAACAACAGCTTCAATAACAGGCTTTTACCATGTTGAGTCCACAATATATGAAATATAAAGCTTTTCTGTTGTAAAAGTCAAGTAGTGTTGTAATTCCACAGCTTTAAAACATGTGGATGTCATAAAAACAGAAAAAACGGACATAAAAGTGAAGAACCCTTCTGATGTAAACAATGGGCAAGTGCTTTCAGCTTTTTCAAGCCTTCTTCAGATCCAAGTAGGTAAGCTGGGTTCAGTGTTTAAAAGTTGGTATAATCTAGTGAAACAACCTCAGTGAATGATGAATGTTAACCAATCAAGTTAGTCCATTGGTACACACCTCCATAGCTTGAAGTTAAAACTCTTTATTTACAACTCTTTGTTTAAAACAGCATGACAGCTTGATGTTTCTAAGACAGACTCAGACATATTTTCAGAAGGAATATTAGTAAAATCTTTTCAGTAGGTTCTAGTTAAAAGAACAAGCTCTGCATAAAAGCCAGGTTTTGGGAGAAAAAGGTGAAAAATAAAAATAAAAATAAAGATGGTCATTTAGGGCGCTTCTTTTTATTTCATTTCAGCAGTTTCTTTGGGACATCAGAGCCTAAGTCAGTATACCTAAGGTTTCTGGCAACGAAAACAGGCAAGTGAGCATAGCTCATTGCTCGTCTATTTTTAAGAAAAGGTTTTAAGGGAACACAGCCATTAAGGCCAGGGGGGTTATCTGCCCTCAGCCGCATTATCCATTTGGCTTCCTCTCTCTCAGTCAGATTGGTCAGGTCTCCTTCTCTGGAAGTAAAATGTATCTTGGAAATGACCATGACAACAAAGCTATGTCCCTCATGCTCACGTAAATGAAGGAAAAGATAATTTGTTTCCTTTCTGTTACGTATATCAGATTGATGTTTGATAATTCTTTCCTTTAGCTTCATATTAGTTTTTCCAACATAAAATGCTGTGTAGGAAGTGCAGGTAGCTATGTAAACAATATTGCTGTTTAGGCAATTAGCTAATCCATGAAAAACAAATGTCTGTTTAGTAACCGGATGCTTAAATGTGTTGCTACAATTGATTACATTGCAGACCTTGCAGAAACCACATTTCTTTGTTCCCGATGAATTATTATGTACGTAGTTGTTACATATCCCATCATTTGAGCATTAAATCCTTTTGAGAGGTCCCAAGAAAGCTGATCTGGGCAGTACTGCAGTGGTTTGCAATCTCAGAAAGATATGGTAGAATTAATGCAGGCTATATACAAGGATCCAATGACTGAAGTATGAACAGTGTTCGGCCTCACAGAGGGGTTCCCAGTGGGAGTGGGAGTATACCAGGGTTCAGCTCTGAGTCCACTGCTGTTCATACTGGGCAACATTAGCAAACAGGTTGGAGGGGACATATCAACAAAGTTACTGTATGCCAACGATGTGGCATGAGCAAGAACGTCAGCAAAGGATAGGAGAATGGAATGCAAAACTAAAGGCGCATGGGATGAAACTAAGCACAGATAAGACAGTGGTAATGGCAGCATACTGGGTAAATCAAAAGAAGCTGAGAATAGAGATATAAGAGAAGATAGTGGTCTGGTAAACAGCTTCAAGTATCTGGGAGGGGTGATTGAGAAAAAGGGAAGTCTGAATGAAGAGGTCAAAGCTAGAATCAGAGGGGCTGCAGCCAACTGGCATAGAATTTCAGGTGTAGTCTATGATAGAAGAATGCCAAAGAAGTTGAAAAGTAAGGTGTACAAGACAGTGGTGCAACCAGTACTACCGTATGGTACAGAAACCTGGGTAGTAAATGCAGAACAGTTGAAGAAGCTAGAGGTGATGGAAATGAAGTTCCTGAGAAGGGTGGTAGGATGCACATTGTAGGATAGGTGAAGAAAGGAGGGCAAAATAGCAGAAGCCAAAGTAGCTGCAATTGCAGAAAAGATCAAAGAGAACAGATTATGTTGGTTTGGACACATGCAGAAAAGTAGAAGACAATATGGTAAAGAAGATTTGGAACAGAAAGGAAGAAGCTAAGAATATGTGAGGACATCCAGCAAAGAGGTGGATGGATTGTGTGAAAGATCTGCGACAGTCAGTCATGAATGCTGTGGTAGGCAGGAGTATTGTACTGAATCCAGAGAGTTGGCTATAGTTAACACAATACCCTGATCCCATTTTCTACTTGTGGAAATGTACTGTAATTTTCAAGTGGAAATATCTCTGCTGTGAATATCTGTTTGTTTTATTTTGCATTTCTTGTGTATGCTTTTCCTGGTTGTATACTTACTTTCCAAATGGAATTCTTTATTTCAAGTAATTTATTATTCACTTAAAATGCTTTGTCTTGTGATGAAAGAGAAGTGCAACAAATCCCCTTGACTTGACTAATTGTGGGTGTGGGGGTAATAGAAATGGTATAGTAATTGTGGTGAGGGAGAGTGTTCTGAAGATAGTGAGAGATGTTGTAAAAATTAGTGATAGACCTATGGCATGGCAATCTGACTCCTGTATAAAGATATGGCAATACTCATAATCCCAATGTATGCCCCGTTGTAGAGTTGTGATGGCAAGGAAAAGAGAGCATTCAGGCAGCAGTTGCAGGACCTACTAGAGAAAGCAGGACAGTGTCAGTTGGTGTTAATAATGGGGAACCCAAATGTTCATATCGGGACAGACAGAACAGGATATCAGGACTGCCTGGGTCCACATGGGTAGGGCAGCAGGAATAAAGAAGGACGGGCCGTTCTGTACTTTTGTGTGGCAAATGGCTTGATAGTAGCCAACTCATGATCCAGCAAGAGTCACAAGATCACATGCAAGAGTGGGCAACATGCAACTCAGGCAGACTTGCTCCAAGTAAAGAAAGGGCATTAAGCACCATAGTAGATACCCTAAGCATTGGTCTATACAACTCTTCCCCCTATAGGGCACCCTGTAGAGTCTGTGCTGCTGCCCAGAGCTCCAATCATTGGTGAGTTTGAGATGGAAACACTCATATGTTTTTGGAGGTGGGATGAACCCCACAGAGACAACATGCAGACTCAAAACAG
This sequence comes from Protopterus annectens, assembly GCF_019279795.1. Lineage (NCBI taxonomy): Eukaryota > Metazoa > Chordata > Ceratodontiformes > Protopteridae > Protopterus > Protopterus annectens. The sequence goes on along the minus strand of NC_056736.1, from coordinate 587,081,997 downwards.
GCACTAGCCAGAGGTCAGGATAGAACCTTCTGCGTGGCAGGTCAAATCTTAAGCATTATGCCAAGTGGTCTCCTTGAATAAGCATACTAGTGCCAGTGTACAAGAGCAAAGGGGACACCTACAACTTTGGGCATATAGAGGTATCAAACTGCTGTCATATTTCATGAAAGTTCTGCAGAGGATGACTGATAAATGGTTATGTGGAGCAGTAGAAAATAAGATGGGAGATGAGCATTTCAGATCAAGATCAGGATGCAGCATAACTGACCCAATGTTTGCAGTGAGACAGATAGTCGAGAAGAAGCTAGAGATGAGGAGGGAGTATAATTGGATGTTCTTAGACTTAGAAAAAACATATGACAAGGTCCCAAGAAAGCTGATATGGGAAATTCTGCGGTGGTTGGAAGGCCCAGAAACATTACCAGAATTAGTACAGGCTATGTACAAGGACCTAATGACTCAAGAATGAACAGTGTTTGGTCTCAGAGACGGGTTCAAAGTGGGAGTGGGTGTGCATCAGGGTTAAGCTCTGAGACCACTGCTGTTCATAACTGGTGATGGACTACATTAGCAAAGAGTTCACGGGGGCAGTTCAACAAAGCTTGCTGTATGCAGATGATGTGGCATTACAGGCAAACTCTGAGCAAGAACTTCAGCAAAGGATAGGAGAATGAAATGTAAAAACTGAAGGCACATGGGATGTAAATGAGTACAGATAAGACAGTGACAATGGCAGCAAACTGAGGAAATCAGAAGAAGCTGACAATTGAGATATAAGGTAAGATAGTGGAATGGTTTAACAGCTTTAATTATCTGGGAGGGGTGGTTGAGAAGAAAGGAATTCTGAGTGAAGAGGTCAAAGCTAGAATCAGAGGGACTGCAGCCAAATGGCATAGAGTGCCAGGTGTAGTATGTAACAGAAAAATGCCAACAAAGCTGAAAAGTAAGGTGTACAAACCAGTGGTGTGACCAGTACTACTGTGTGGTACAGAGACCTAGGCAGTAAAGGCAGAGCAGATGAGGAATGTACAGGTGATGGAAATGAAGTGCCTTAGAAGGGTGGTAGGATGCACACTGTGAGGCAGAAGAAGTAATGAAGACAAAACCAGAAGCCAAAGTATTTCCAATTGCAGAAAAGGTCAAAGAGAACAGATTACAGTGGTTTGGGCACATGTGTAGGAAAGCAGAAGACAATCTGGGGAAGAAGATTTGGGACAGACAGGAAGAAGGTAAGAGGAAGCGAGGACATCCAGCAAATAGTTGGATGGGTTGTGTGAGAGAAGATCTGCAACAGTCAGGCATGAGTGTTGAAGAAGGCAGGAGTGTGGTATTGAATCGAGAGAGGTGGCGACAGTTAACACGATACCCTGACCCCATGTAGCAAATGGGAAAAAAGGAGGTTGATGATGATGATGACGATGAAAAAGCTGCAAGAAATATTCATAAAAGGCTGTAAGTTCATCAGCAACTAGGCTGAAGATGTGGAAAGAGACTGGAGTGAAACTACAAGACATCAGGGAAATATTCAGGGCTCTAGCACCTCAGAAATATGAAGAAACAGATGGAGTTGAAGAAGAAGAATGGCAGTGCCTCAAAACAGCATGTGTGAGGACGACAGAGCAGATATGCAGCAGATCCAGGTATGGGAATAAGGTACATAAGGAAAGCTGATGGTGGAATGCAGAAGTCCAAGAAATAATCAAAAGAACAGAGTGCAGGAAAAAGTGGGAGACAGAAAAGATGGACCAGGCTAGGTGGAATACTGGTTGGCTAAAAAAAGAGGCTAAGAAAGAAGTTGCTAAGAAAAAGGCATCAGAGGCACTCTACTAGCATCTGGAAAGTGGTTAAGGAGCATGGGTGGCACCACAGCAGCATAGGTGGTACCATAATAACATGGGTGACATCACAGCAGCATGGGTGACACCACAACAACTTCATTGGCACCACAGCAACATGCATGGTACCACAATGTGGGTAAATGTGTCAGATGCCCCAGATGTGAAATAGTGAGCCCTGGTGAGTGTCCAAGCCCCACTAAAATTCAAAGACTATTTTTCCATACTGTATTTGTGTGCACAAAATACATGAAAAAATATATTGCTTAAGCAGCCATGACCATAAATGTGAAAAAAAATTCATCTTGTTCTACTCCACAGTCATGGCAACTGGATGGGTAGACAACCTATGTTGTATTACCATGCAGTCTAGTCTGAGCACCCATAATTGGTTGCTAAGGTAACCTGTTGCAGTGCTTTCCCAGTAATGTCTAACCATATGACTTCAGACTGCATTGTGGGAGCTGCAGATGTGCTAATCTCCAGGAAACTTTTCAGATATGATTGCTTTACTACTGGCAATATCAGTGGACTGGAAAAAGTAATGGAAGTCACTACAACTAATTCTTTACCTAGATAACGCGTTGCCATTAGCGACTTGCACTGCTTTTTAAGTGATAGTAATGTGGTGCTGCAGTAGCATTGTCGCCTCACAGTAAGACGTTGTCCTGTTCGATTCTCAGCTAAAGCGTCTTCTGTGTGGAGGCATGTGTGAATGGGCATACCTTCCTTGAAGGTTGCCCGTCAGAGCTGGCAACTCAGCACGTAAAAATCTACTGCCAATCATTAGCGGACCGGAGTTCCGCTGTGGCGACCCCTAACCGGGAAAAGCCGAAAGACACAACAAAAAATGTGCTTTAGTTTTCATCTCCTTCATTGTCTGCATTTCACTGAAAACATGCCAGGGAAGTCACTACTACCTGCTCTTTTATTTGTATAGCAGTTTATATTAATGAGTTTCAGTGCTTTTTTTGGAATGAGGTTTAGAGGAAAAGGAGATGTAGGAGGCTAGGAAGGCAAAGAGCAGCACTTTACCCATGAACAGCATGTTGTCTGTGCCTTCCAGGCCCATATCAGTGCTCTAAACTGCTTAGCAAATACAAATAAATGTATTACCTAGCTAAATTGGCCATCTGTCTGCTCTCTTTGTTGCTGGTGCAGGTTTATCTCCGTCTCTTTCTCTCTCTCTTCTAACCATATCTCTGATTCAAATTCTAAACCTACCACCCTAGAAAACAAAAATGGGAAGAAACTGAGGGTAATGCTGCTCAATGCCAGAAGTCTAAATCTCAAAATGCACGCACTCGAGGCCCTTCTCAGTATGGAGAACATCGATGTCTGTGCTGTAACTGAAACCTGGTTCAAGGCTCCTGAGAGCACCCCGGCACTATTAGGTTTTACCTCATATCATGCGTTCCGGCCCCAAAACCCGGACCACACCACAAAAGGAGGGGGTGTATCCATATTCATAAAGGATACTCACACCTCCAGGTTGGTGGCAATGCACGAAGCTTCGAAACCATCCAGGTGCAACTAACCATAGGCAAAACTGCTCTACAAATTGTAGCATGCTACAGGCCACCCTCTCAAACTCAGGAACCCCACACAGCCTTCCTGGAGACACTGGAGGGTATAAATGTATCTCCAAACACCATCATATTGGGTGACTTCAACTACCCGAATATAGACTGGGAACATTACTCAAGCCCTAACTTTCTAGCCCAACAGTTCCTGGAGTTCATAAATTCAAATGCCATGGAACAGCTAGTCACTGTTCCCACGAGAGGAGAAAATATACTAGATCTCATTGTCACAAACATGGGGACAAAATGCTCCACACCGAAGTATATACCTCATTGGTGAGATCTGATCATAAACTAATCTCACTGGAAATCCACATCCCGACCCCACCCCAAGCAAAAAAGACCATAGTGAAGAACTTCTCTAAAGCAAACTTCACACTACTCAAGACTGGTGTGGTATCCTTCAAGGCCCCTGAGCCAGAGGAAACCACAACCCAAGCTGGAGGCCCTTACACATGCCTTCTATGAACACCTCCAGGACTGCATGGATCAGGCAATCCCAAATAAAACCAAGACTCTTTCCACAAAGGGCAAACGTCCAGTCTGGTGGACCCCAGCCATTAACAAACTTTACAATAAGAGGAGAAAGCTATTACATGATAGAACAAAATCCATAAAAGGGAAGTCACCCCTGATCATTATTAGTAAAAAATACGAGCACTCATAAAATCAACTAAGGCCAATTTTGAGAGAAAAATTGCCATGGATTCAAAGGACAATCATAAGGCCTTTTTCAGCTATGTTAGGAACCTGGGTGGAAACTCCCAGATATGCTCAGAATTAGTCCAAAATGATACAAAAATCACTGAACCCACAGACATTGCCAACATACTGGCAGACAGGTTCAGTGCAAACTTCACCCCCCTCCCCTAAAGGAGAGATAACTATCCCAGCCGAGTGTAGCCTCCCGGACATCTCAAATGCGCAGGTGAAAGCTGCTCTCTCTAAAGCTAAAAACACAGCATCAATGGGACCGGATGGTGTCCCCGGCTGTGTGCTACACGAGCTTAATGAGGAATTAAACCAGCACATAAGGCAGCTGTTTAATCTCAGCCTTACCACAGGATACGTGCCCAAGGAGTGGCGTACGGCAACTGTGGTCCCACTCCACAAAGGCGGTGCCTCTACGGACCCTGGTAATTACCGCCCCATAAGCTTAACAAGTCTAGTCTGCAAAGCTATGGAGAGGATCATAATGGAGCTCATAAACAAAGATATAGGGGACTTGCATACATTGGACCCGACCCAGTTTGGCTTTGTCAAGGGAAGATCATGCCTTTTGAACTTGGTTGACTTCTTCGAAACAGTCACCAAGGCCATTGATGAGGGAAAAGCAGTGCATACAGCCTACGTTGACCTTGGAGAGGCTTTTGACACAATACCCCACTGGTATTGTAGAAAAACTTACCAGCTTAAATGTAAACCTATATGTCACAAGATGGGTTGCAAACTGGCTTAAGGACAGAACCCACAGGGTTAGAGTTGCTGGCGCTGTGTCAGACTCCAAGCCGGTCACAAGTGGTGTCCCACAGGGCTCGGTCCTTGGTCCCTATTGTTTGGCATCTACTTCTCAGAAGTACAGGCCAACATGGGAGGACTTTGGCTGACAAAGTTTGCAGACGACTGCAAACTGGGCGCCATAGTGGAAAGTGCATCGGATATGGATATCCTTCAGAAGGGACTCACGGAAACAGATAGCTGGTGCCAGAGCTATGGCCTGAAGTTAAACGCTGAAAAATGTATAGTCATACCCTTAGGGAAAAACAAGGTAACCCCAAGCTACCATATAGGTGGCAATCCACTAAGCACAGAAGAGGTTATCAGGGACCTGGGGACCCAGGTTAACAGTGGCCTTTCTTTTGACACTCACATTGCTAAAGTGGTTAGAAAGACCTTCTACATTGCCCACCTGATCATGAAGGGATTCACATCCAGATCTAGTGAGGTCATTGTTCCCCTGTACTCTTCACTTATCAGACCAATGATCGAGTACAATGTCCCATTCGGGATGTATCTCACCCGACATCTGCAGCAATTGGAGAGACCCCAAAAGTTCCTCACCAAAAGGATAAAGGGACTCCAAAATCTGTCATATGCTGCCAGATTGAAGAAACTCCAGCTCTATTCAGTCACATACCGTCTGCTCAGAGGTGACATGTGCCTGACATACAAGGCCATGTCCAACCCGGAATTAATGGACATGCTCCACCTCAAAAATTCCAAATCCACCAAAACCACTAGAGCAAGCGACTTAAACCTTAGCACGGATATAAATAGGACGTGCTGGAGGGATAGATTTATCACTCAGAGACTCCCTATGCTGTGGAATAAAATCCCGGTCCATGTGAGGCAGAGCACCTCGCTGACTCTGTTCAAGAGAAATCTAGACCTGTGGATGGGAGATCATAGGTTTACCCCAGGAATCATCTCTGTGTCACTGCTGGACAGAGGCACAACAAACTAATGGGCACAGTATTTTTTCATATAAGGGGTGGCGTAAGCCACAATAATTTGGGCTAGGCTTATAAATGCCTTAGGGCAGATAGCCTAGTATAAACCTATGAACCTATGAACCTATGAACCTATGAACTATTCCTGATTTCGTGGCACATTCCAGATATTTTTCTGCCGCCCCTCATACTATTTTTCATTTTCTAGTAAATCACCAAAGACAATAGTCAGGCAATTATGCCATCAGAATTCTGTACTTCTAAAAATGCATGTTGATGGAAAGCCTGCTGCTCTCACAAGTTTTTAAATGAAATAAGAGTAATATTTAAAATAATGTCCATGATATTGCAACTTTTTCTTCTAGTTATGTTTGGCTTGAGATCAGGGCAATAATAACTTCCACTGTTTTTTTTTTTTTTTTTTTTTTTTGACTACTGGCAGTACTCTTTTTAATGCATTTTCTATGCTGTCATTTCAATAGACTGAAAAAGCATCCCTGATTTTTAGGGACATCCCTGATTTTGACTACAATTTTGTTCTATCCCTTTTAATCCATTCTAAAACTGGTACTGTTGGGACAAAGGGTAGTGGGTTACACTTAACAGATGACAACCATTAGAGTTACAGACTTATTTTATTTCAGAAGATACATGTTCTTGCTCTGCTGACTTTTCAGGTTAATAGTATTAATATTTAAAAAAAAAAAAGTGTCCCTGATTTGGGGATTCTGTCCCTTATTATTTCTGTATTTCTCCCTGATTTTAGAGGCAGGAAGTTGAAAGCTGTGGTGTAAGTCTCAGTTATTCCAGATTTTGCCTTACATTTCTGTTCTGTCCTCCGTAACAAAATTTATTTTCTGATAAATTGCTAAAGATTGAAGTCAGTCAATAATGTCAGACATTAGTTTCATACTTATTTTTCAGAAAGTGCATGTTGATGCAAAACCTGTTGTTCTATTATCACTTTAAATGACTTACTTGTAATATTTGCAAATTGTCCCTGATTTTGTGCCTTTCCCCCATTCTTTATGTCTTTATCTGGAATTCTTGAGCTAAGAAGTTGAGAGATTCTTTTCACTCCTGCCAAGTCTTTCATCTTGTGTTCAGTGCATTGACTATATAAGGTGTTCTAATCCAGCTGTGGCTCAGATCAGGTAGTTGTAGTCGTTCTTGTAAAATGTCCCCTTTTTCTAAGCAGCATAACCAGATGATATCTAGATAAGGTTAATATTTTGTGTTGATCAACAGTCCTAATTAGTAAGTATATGCATATTGCTTGGGTTATGCTACTACAGTTTTAATCCCTGACTTCAATGGGTTGTTTACTTGTAATAATTTCTGTATTTTTTATTTCTGTTTACTTTTCAATTGCAGTATGTATGTTAGTTAACATTACAGTACAGGAATCGCTCAGATTGTTTTATTCTTTCTGAATGGGCTACATCGCAAACATTTTCAGTATCTGAAATTATCAGAAGGTGTAAACTGTAGGAAATATAATGCATTGACTAGTGTTGCTTTACAGTATTTTAACAGTGGTTTGTCTTCATGAAATTATCCAGATTGTAGTGGACTCCATAGCACCTCCTAGGTTTGTAACATCTGAAATGGTGCCAATTGGGTATGTTTGTTCCCAATGCTGAGTTGTTTGATATATGGATATGTGGAGCAGTGTGTGAATCTGTTGATCTTTGGATTATTGGGACTTCCTAAATGCCCATCCTTTCAAAAGTTTCTCCCTGCATTAACATGGGTCCCTCTCTTTTGTGTGTATTGTATGTTAATGTTGAGCTAAATAATAAAATAATGCCTGACAGAGTGGGCATTGCAGTGAAATAATGGACTATTCAGGGGTGTTGTGAAGCCTGATGCCTCAACACCCCCCCTGGAAGAGCCATTATTTTCCAGTAAAGTACTTAGAAAATGTACTATCTGTTAAATATATTGTCTTGTTTTATTACTGATATAAATGCATTTTTATGTGCTTAATGTAGAATAGTTCCTTCACCTGATGTTTCAAAGCTGTTGTAAGATAAAGAGCATAGTTTACATACAACATATAGTTTATGTAGGTATTTAATGAGTACCTCACAGCAAAACGTTGTCCCGTTCGATTCTCAGCTAGAGCGTCTTCTGTGTGGAGGCATGCGTGAATGGGCTTGCCTTTGTTGAAGGTTGTGCATCAGGGCTGGTAACTCGGCACGTAAAAATCCACTACCAAACATTAGTGGACCGGAGTTCCGCTGTGGCGACCCCTAACCCCATAAGCCGAAAGACACAACAACACTCACAGTCATTTACATATATCCATGGTAAATGCAGAAAAATACCGAATCACATTAATTTAATAAAATAACTTTTAAGTTTGAAGGAACAATTTATTTATTCAACATTTGTTTACCAGGAAAGTCCACCTTGGAACAAGCCAATTTTCAGAAGATGCCTTGTGAGAAATGCCCCAAATGCATGTCTTTATAATGTAGGAGGAAACCCACATGAATGCAGAGAGGACATGCAGCCTCCAGACAGAAGGTACCCCAGCCAAGAATTGAATCAGGGAACCTCTTGCTATGAGGTGACAATGCAAACCATTGCACCACTGTGCCATCCACAATTAATAATCACTCTGTCAGCCTCCTAGCTAACTTTAATAGTGAGCATTCTACATTTTTCACATTTCTTCCACATTGTTAGAGGTAGCATTTCACATTTTGGCATGGAGTGTTGAGAGCTGTGGAAGTCACTGCAGAATAACAGACACTGAGTTATAGACTTTACATTCTTCACAAAGTGCATACTTCTAGCAACAATCCAAATATTTAAGAACAATATTTAAAATCTGTCCCAGATTTTGGACTTTTGACTTATTGTTTGGCTCTGTCCCTGATTCTTGTGCTACAAGGTTAAGAGCTATGGAGGGAGTGGTTTCCCACAGCAGCACCTTCAGCCCAGAAGCAGTGACTTGAAATACATTACTGTGTCTTATTTTTCACTACTTTTGCTGATCACAGCTGATAGCCAGAAATAGCTGTCTGTACGAGGATGGGGAAGCAGTGTACATCTCACTTGTACCTCATTATGATGAATGCTCCTTAATTTATGAGTTTTAGTATTAAACTTTCCATGTTTCGTAGTGTTCCCCTTTGAAAGGGTCTGCCACATTTTCTGTGTTATGATTTCTTTAACAAGTAGTCACTGTAAATTATGTTGAATAATACTAGTTCATCAAAATAACGTCATGTAAGAATGAGGAAAAGGTTATTTATTTATCATGCTGTGAGTTTCCTAAATGAAGTTATTAGTAAACATTCACTACTTTGCATTGTATTCTGTATTGTCAAAGGCAGTGCTGTGTTTATATTTTAGAGATGAAGAGCTAAGAGCAATAAGAGGCAGTCAGTGAAAGAAAGCAAATGTCAGGCTGAGGCTGGTCAAATTAAAGTGACCATTGCTGCAGCTTGGTGTGTGTGTGTGTGTGTGTGTGTGTGTGTGTGAGTGTGTGTGTGTGTGTGTGTTTGTGTGTGTGTGTGTGTATACGCTTGTGTAGGGGGTGGACTGAAGCTCCAGGTTGAAGTATGTTACTGTGACGGGTTATTCTCATTTTTTTCTGACAGAAAACCAGATAGGTCTGTGGATAATGGTAAAAATATACATTGCCCACAGCACAACTACATTTGTATTTGTTTTTATTTAGTTTTCGTGGCATGCTACATGGGGTGGGATGCTCTTTAGCAGCAAGTGGAAATACATTATTGTGGCTGTTTTGTTTTCTTCTCATAAGACATCAGAAGTATACAGAAAATGGATGTCACTTTTTATGGCAAATGATGCTTAAGAGGAAATAGCAGTTACCTGATCACTTCTGAATGATTATTGATATGGTTTGTTGGGGGGGGCAGTATTTGTCAAAAGCAACATTATCTTTATGTGATTTCTTCACTTTCCTCTTGATCATGATATATGTGGTTATACCCAAGTAGAAGTCCCTGAGTATTTTATTCTGAACTGCCTTTGGGGAACTGACAAATGGCCTTATATACAGCTATCCGACATTTTGAAGGGCTTTTGTCACAATCTGGCATTATGCCTGGTTTTCACCTTAATGCTATTCAGTTTCTAATGTGCAGAATACATATGTACTAAATCCTCTTCATTTCAGAAGTAAAAACCCTACGCATTTTACCATGGAAATATATATAGTTCAGCTGTTACATATCATGGCTACAATGTCATACTTTCAAATGGTTAAAGCTACGGAGTCAAATTCAGAGCTGAGCCACATTGAAAACTCTCAGGTAAGAATTGTAGCTTTAGGTGTGTTTTGTAGCTGAACACCATGTCTTTAGCTGTAAGTGTTGCAATGCAATCTCAGAGGAGCAATAGTATTATCTTTTAAAGATAGGGCCCAATGTCTTTCATTTATGTGCCTTTACTGCCGCAGTCTGATATTTTTACATTACACCTGTTTTTAATTAGGAGTGCCAAGTGAGTACAATAACAGCAGAAATATTACTTTACTGAGTTGTCATTAGATAAGAAGAAATAAATTAGATTTTTACTTCTGAAGAGATAATTTTTTTTGTCACTTGACTTATGAACCCCCTGCAGTTTAGACTTATGGGTAGTGCATTACAATATGATAAAGTGCTGTATGTGTCTGCAGATAATGCAACCAGTTAAATGCCTTTTTATCTGATGGCCATTTTATACTATTCTGAGAATGTTTTAAATTTTTCTATAATACGTGTGTGTGTGTGTGTGTGTGTGTGTGTGTGTGTGTGTGTGTGTGTGTGTGTGTATTTATATGAGTGTAACAAAGGGTAAAAAGGTTACCACAGACAAGCCATTTAGTAAAAACTACAAGAAAAATTCAACCATACTACAGTCTTCACCGTGGAATACCTTAAGCCTTTTTTAGTGAATATATGCAAATGAAAGTTTAAGAACATACCAGTGTTTCAGTTACATAACTTTTGAATGACTATGACTTTTTACTTTTTTAAGTCTTTACTGCACATTCAGGCCACTAAAGTCAAATGCCACTAGTTGTAAACAGCTATATTTATATCTTCTCCAGAGGTTATGTCACCCTGAAACATCTTTATTTTACTTCTCTCAACTTCCTAGTTCATTTCTGAGGGTAGCTATTGTAAGATTTAGAGAGATAAATGTGTGAGTCTTATTAAAATTTTCTCCATAAAAATACATGCCAGATATACTGGAAAGTGAGGGACCATTTCTAAAGAAGCCCTGGCAATCTGAATACAAACTGTTTTATGTTGGCAACAGGAACTCAATATGTGAACAGTAAGAGTCCAAGACCCTAGTCTTCAGGAACTCCCACTGGTGCTGTACTTCTATAGAGGTCGCCTTGCGAATTTTGCTGTAAAGTTTCTGTTGTTTAGACAATTTTATGAATTGTGACAAGATGTTATAAGGATGCCAAGTAAGTGAATCTGGTTTATAAGAAACAAGCAATTTAAAAATGTTAAAGACCCTTTTTAGCTTTTTTATATAAACAAAAGCGGCACCTGTTAGTTTGCCTTTGTGTGCAAGTGGTGGGAAGGATTTATTACGGGTGTCAGTGCCCTTATTGAGACATGACAGTAGAGTGTTAGAAATTTCCAGAATAAAGGGTATTTGCATGAATAGAGCCAGATGGAAAAAGTTAAGTGTAAAGGTCTAAAAGACTTGTTGGACAGTTTAATAAAGGTATATGATCCATTATATGTGGAATCATAGGCTAAGTACTTTCTGTAGAAATCAAACGTCATGATATATTATTCTGAGAAAGTTACCCTAATATTTAATTTGGTTACAGGGTGACATTCCTGTGAAGAAAGGCAGACTTGTCTAGTATATAACTGGATAGAAGGAATGCATCTTTTACACATATTCTGTATTTTTTTCTTGTGCCCCACCAAATAGTTATTGTGCCCATACTGTGCCCCAGCAAGAAAAGTAACCCAGAGCTGCCACTCATCAGCAACTGGCTCAAAGAAACTCTGCCAGGGTGCATGACAGAAAGATAAAGAATGCAGTCACCTGACACCCTTCATAAGGGAAACCAGCAACAACCTGCTCATCAGTCCACAGGGCATCAAATGCAGTCACCTGTCACCCTTCATAAGGGAAACCAGCAACAACCTGCTCACCAGTCCACAGGACATCAAAGGTAGATGGAAAAGACACTTCTAGAAGCTTCTGAATTAAGAAAACCCATAGAAGCCATACTGCTCCATCTACAGCCAACCATGTAAGAGCATGAAAAGCCCTCCCTAGAAGACGTAAGAACTATGATAAGGAAAATGAAGGCAGGGAAAGCAATAGGCCCAGACGAGATCATAGCAATATGATCACAATGTTGGTTGGGTAAGGTAAAAGTGAATCCTGAGGATATTCATAGCAATATGGAGCGAAAAACACGTCCCAGATGACTATAGAGTAAGCATTCTAGTGCCAGTGAACAAGAACAAAGGGGACATCCACAACCGTGTGCAGTACAGAGGTACAGAGATATCAAACTTCTGTTACATTGTAGGAAAGTGCTGAAGAGAGGAATTGATGAAAGAATATTCAGAGAAGTAGAAAGTAACATGGGATTCAGATTAGGATGCAGTGCAGATGACCCAGTGTTTGAGACAGACAGTGGAGCAGAAGCTAGAGATGAGGAGAGTCCAACTTGGCATTCTGAGATCTGAGGTCCCGAGAAATCTGATTTGGGCAGCCATGCAATGGTTCAAAGTCCTAGAAACAATGGTAGAGGTAGTGCAGGCTATGTACAAGGACACAGTGATATGAGAACAGACAGTGCTCAGACTCACAGAGGGGCTCCCCGTGGGGAGTGGGGGTACTTCAAAGTTCTGCTTTGAGCCCATTGATGTTGTGATGCTCAACAAAGCTACTATATGCAGATGATGAGGCATTATAAGCAGACTGAATGTGAACTTCAACAACTGACAGAGAATTAGAATGCAAAAACTGAAGGCACATGGGATGAAACTAAGTACTGACAAGACAGTTGTTATAGCATCAAATAGGGAAATCAGAAGTTGTGCAAAATTAAGATAAAAAAAAAATAGTGGAACAAGTTGACAGCTTCAAGTATCTTGGAAGGGTGGTTGAGGTGAAGGAAAGTCTGAATGAGGAGGTCAAAGCTAGACTCATAGGAGCTGCAGCCAACTGGCGTAGAGTATCAGGTGTAGTGTATGACAGAAGAATATTAAAGAAGGTGAAAAGTAAGGTGTGCAAAACTGTGGAGTGACCAGTGCTACTGGATGGTATAGAAACCTTGATGGTAAAGGCAGGCAGCTGAGGAAGCTAGAGGTAAGGGACATGAAATGCTTGAAATGGGTGTTAGGATGCACACTGTAGGGCAAATGAAGAAATGTTTATACCAGAGTATAAGGCAAAGTAGCTCCTTCGGTAGCACTGCATGGTGTTTCCTTGTTTCCATCAGGGAAATAGGACCAGACAAGTATGTTGCAAATGTGTATGTTCTCTCCCTCCAGAATGGGTGTGTTCTCTCCTCCCAGAATGGATGTGTTCTCTTCTGCCAGGATGGGTATGATCTGTCCTCTTATAATGGGTGTGCTCTCTCCTCCCAGGATGGGTGTGTTCTCTCCTCCCAGGATGGGTGTGCTCTCTCCTCTCAGGACAGTTGTGTTCTCTCCCCCTAGGATGGGTGTGTTCTCTTCTCCCAGGATGGGTGTGTTCTCTTCTCCCAGGATGAGTGTGATCTGTCCTCTTAGGATGGGTGTGCTCTCTCCTCCCAGGATGAGTGTGTTCTCTCCTCCCAGGATGGGTATGCCTGTCCTTCATTGCCTGAACCATCAAGTCATTATTTAAACTACAGTCACTTTGGCCATAGTTAAGGGTTTATCTCACTATGCTGCAGGCACAGACTGTCCCTTGCTTATTAACTGGCTAGCATTGGCATGGATTGAGAGAACATACCTCTGCTTGACTCATACTATTTGGTGGCAGTGGGTGAGATTTATATACCTGTTCTTAATACTTCCTCTCTGCTAGCTTTCTTCTTGGAAAATGATGCCAACCACCTTCACTGTCTGCTGTATAGCAATCCAGCTGTCCCTTGCATCATATTCCTTGCATCCCTTTAGATTTTCCTAGGTAAATTCAAACATATTCCTATCTATCCCATGCCTTTGTTGTTTTCCCATGAGGCCCAGCTAACTTCATCTTTACTCTTACCCCACAGTAAAGATGTTAGATGAAAAATAGTCTGCAACCTATCAAAAAATGCAGCAACCTCCTCTCCCTTTTCCCTCTATGTGCTTCCAGTCTCACTTTCGCTGTTCTCTTACCCTTCATCTACCAGATAGGTGCCCTGACAGTTTGGAATTGGGCCAGCTTGACCACTGTAGTTCAGAGAGACTGACCACCTGTCCAATTCATTTGTCTAGCAGTCGAGCAGTTTTATCAGATATTCCTTCTCAGCTGCTGCCTGCTCTTTACTGTCGGGTTGCAGAGACTTTCAGTCCTATACACTTTGTTTCTCCTTCTTTAACATTTGCCAAATTCAGCCTCCAAAACTTCATTCCTAAGAGAAGCATTAGCAATTTATTTGAGTGGTGTTGTAATTGTATCTCTTCCCCAGATGATTTAGACTTTTGTAGAACTCTGTCATTCCTTTTCTATATCTATTGCTAGGACCATTCAGTCAAGTGAAAAGAGATCAATGCTCATAAAAAAATTGATCTTCCCTACTCCCTTTGCCATGGTCAGCATGTATCTAATTCTTTTTGCCAATGTGTCATTGACAAGCAGGAAATGCAAAGGTGACAGCGGACAATTTTTTTTCCCCCTTTCAGCTTTGGGTAAGAAGTGCTCTGATTATAGCAACCTGAAGCTTAAGCCATTGAGAGAATGTCATAAGTTTCATAGGTTCATAGCAGGGTACTAGGCTAATGGCCCCAGGGCCCTTACAGGAATAGCCATGTAGTACTCATGTTCGCTAACTGACCATTGATAGATGGTTCCCTAATTGACCATTGTTACATGGTTTGATATCTTGCAGAGCAAATCTATGATCAGCACCGGCTGCCCCTGGTCATGAGGGACATAGGTGCCACCCTAAGGGAAAACTGCAAAAAGGGGAAGAATTTAAGTATGGCATGGATAGACTGCAAAAAAGCATTTGATATTATCCCACATTCAGGGATAAAAGAGTGCTTAAAATGTATAAGATACACCCTACACTGATTGATTACATTACAAAGTCCATGAAACAGTGGCAAACCAGTTTACAATTAAGCCTTGATAAAGGACAAATTATTATTCCAGGGATAAAAATTCAAAGGCACATATTCCAGGGTGACTCTGTCACTGCTGCTCTTTTGTCTTGCCCCTTAACCCCTTAAGCTGTCTACTTAACAGATTAGGTCATGGCTATAATTTGGCTCCCAGAAAACAGCAAAGTGTAAAGACTTATCATCTTCTTTTTATAGATGATTTAAAACTGTATAGTTCATCAGATGAGGAACTGAAAGCACAACTTCAAGTGGTCAAAACATTTTCTGATGATATATGAATGTCATTTAGTCTTGATAATTGTGCAAAAGCAACCTTTAAAGCAGGAAAGCTGCAGCACCAAGAAAACATCAGTTTGGGACAGAAATGCGATATAAAAAAACTTGAGCAAGTGGGAGTGTATAAATATTGGGTCTATATTAGTTTGCCGAAAACACTTTCCAGCAAACACGCATTCATCGACTGTCATTCAGTGAAAAATCACTTCTGGGATTTGCTGAGTACTGCCAGGGCAAAGACGTAGTTGGCCAAGTACACAACTTTGTCCTTTTCTCTACTGTAGTGTGATCTCAGAGTTGGTATATATAGTTAAGGGTGGTGTGTGTGTGTGTGTGTGTGTGTGTGTGTGTGTGTGTGTGTGTGTGGGTTCAATTTAGCTAGATGTGGGTCAATTGTGTTGCAGGGCAAGTATTTCTTTGTCCTGGGAGTATTCAGTGAATCACGGAAGTGATTTTTGTTCAGTGACGGTCACTGAATGTGTGTTCGCTGGAAGGTGTTTTCGGTGAACTAATATAGACCCATATATTTGGTAATTGATGAAGGATCAACAATAAAACATGAGAAAATATGAATAAACCTCAGTAAGGAATATTTCAGAAGGCTTAAATTCATACTAAAAACAGCATTCACATCTAGGAACAAAGTCCAAGTTAAAAACCAATTTGCTCTTACTCCTAACATACAGTTTTGGAGTGACTGACTGTCCCCAAAAGGTGTTGGATAGTTTGTACAGGAAAACATGAAGGATGCTTCACGCTCATCAAATGATTTATAAAAATTAGTATATAACAAAACTATATAATCCCTGTTCTGAAGGTGGTATGGGCCTCCTCGAAATTGATTATAGGTATAGATCTGTGATAGAGGGACAGCATACATATCTGCTGACCTCACAAGGCCCAAACGTAGTGAAAGTTTTGAAACATGAGGAGAATAAGTCTAAGATTACTTCCCTGCTTAGCTTCACAGAAGCATATTGGCGTCAAGCGGGAGTGGAAATCAAATCAGAAGTAGACAAAAATCAGGCAGCAACTGAATGTGTCAAAAAGCAAAAGAAAGAATATAAGTTGAAGGATCAGATGAGAAGGCAAAAAATGTGGAAAATGCATAAATATAATTGCAAGTACAGGAAACTTTTGGAACAACCTCATGCTGATCAGGATCAAATGCTGGAATGGTTAAGGAGGGGTGAATTTAAACCAAAACACGAAAGGTTAATATTGGCAGCTCAAAATAGTGGACTATGTGCACGTTGGTTTACAAAGTCCATTGAACATGTGGGAGAAACAGACAAATGTAGGTTTTGTAAAACAGAATTGGAAACAGTTGCACATCTTGTTTCTGGTTGTGATATACTAATGACAGAAGGACTGTATACTGAAAGACATAATAATGTGGAAAGACTGTTGCACTGGAGATTGTGCAAACATTATAATACTGAAGTAGCAGAAAAGCAATGGAAACATGAGCCACAAAGCATCACAGAAAAGGATGAAGTTTATATCACATGGGATCATCCACTACTAAAAGTTCAAAAAACAGATGCAAGAAAACCAGATATAGTAGTCCATGAAAGGAAGACAAAAGTAGCATTGATCATTGAAATTGCTACACCCAGTGACTACAGTGTCTTATGTATGGAGAGACACCAACTCATAAAGTACCATGATTTGCAGGCAATGTGGAAGAAATATATCCAGACAGCTCCAGTAGTAGGAGCAGCGGGTCTTATAAAAAAAAGAATTTACAATGATACTTAGGTATGTTACCGATACATGTAAATCAGTATGAGTTGCAGAAGGAATCATTACTGGGTACATTGCGGGTTCTGCAAAGAGCACTTCTGGCTGACATCAAAGATTGAAACAATACTAATTTCATGAACTTTAATCGTACTTTGAGTTATGAATGGGCTAGTGTTTGTTTTGGGGATGTTTCTCATTTTTATTGCTCATGTGGAGGTGTCAGGTCTGATCTATACTTTGAATGAGACAGATTTATGGTCTGACCTTAGTAGGGAGGGAGGGCAAAAAACATGGGGTAGTGCAGTGACCCCCCCCCATATTGGGGAGTACAAATTCCAGAACATTTGAGCCCCTTGTGGGGGTGCAGACTAACTGTTCCAGAGCATCTGTATTAACAAAGTCCAGGAACCTTAGGGTGATCGAGCTTGTGCTTGTATATGTCACCTACTGGATAGAAGGATAGTTGAAATCTTCCATGACCACAGTATTTGGCTGTATAGTAACTCAAGCAAGTCCAGGTAGGTGGTGTGTTTCTCATGGTTCATAGTGGGGGACCTGTAGAAATGATGTGGTAGGGTGTTTTACCTATAGTTATACAGGTTTACTTATAGTTATAGTAACCTATAGTTATTTGGACCTGGAGTAGCTCAAGAGAGTCATACTGTTTAACCAGTCTTGAGGTGTATTTGGATTTAACGAAGATGGACACTCCTCCACCTTTTGCTCTTTCACGCTCATTTTAAGGTCTGAATGTGTGGAAGGCATTGTAGCCTTCCATGGCCGGGGTACTCTCTGTGGCCTTTAACCAAGTCTCGGTGACTGCACAGATGTCAGCATTTTCCAAGATGAGGAGAGCTTCCAGGGAGTGCAGTTTTCTGTTTAGACTCCTAGCATTAAGCAGCATAACTTTGAGTTTGTCGGTAGTGGATTTTTTTCACGTTGGAAGTTTTATAGTTTTGGTGTTGCCTCAAAAAGGCACTATAGGGAGCCAAGCATCTTTGCCAGTATTTGAAAGCCTAGATGAGACAGGTGAAGACCCTCTCTGGCAAAGCATTATGGTCTGTTGCCCATGTCTTCCCAGGCTGACAGATACTGGATCCCCCTGGATTGACACCAGAAGCTAAGCCAATTGTTGAAGACATTCAGTTTTCACTGATATTGTGGCATCATCCTGGGTGAAGGTAGAATGCTGCTTAGGGCTATGGACATACCTGCCTAGGACACATAATATAACATTTCAGTCATGTCTCTCTTAATATAGTTCAGACGGGTACTTCTCAATTCATTCACTCCAATATGTACTATGATAGAGTCATAACAGTAAATGTTGTTGAGTGACTTGCGTGCATGCTTGATCTGATGGATCCTGGCACCTGACAGTTACCTGACAGTAACCTTCTCCTTGTCCAGCCTGGTGAAGGGGACATCTTTGTGTCTCACTATGGAATCTCCTATGACCAGGACATTTGTTTTTGAGGTGTTCTGCCTTTGGGGCTTATTTGCTGAGACCCTGGTATGTATGTTGTTATGTGTAGTAGATTTTGGTCATGCTCTATTATGTGTGAGTCGTTTGTGCTTGGGGGGGATCTCTGGTCTTTTGGTAGGCTCTTAATGAGTACCTCCATGTATGTTGGTTTGTGTGTCTTGACCTTTTCTTGTGTGAGAGAAGTGTGTGTGCTGACAACCTGTTTGATGTCTTTATTGTTACATGAGAGGACTGATTCCAGTTTCATAGTATAGTTACATCTCTCACATACTGTATTTGTTTGCTGTAGGAGAAAACGGTTGTCAGTATACAAGAGGTAATTACTACATTTCCTCAGGATGCCCATGTCAATCAGGTTTGTTGGAGAAATGCTGGGAAACTGACTGTCCATTGTAACAGATTAAACCGTTAGGGGGTGGACAAGTTAGATCAGCTTTTGCCCTAGGGTTAGCAAGGGGACTTATTCTGTTGAGGATTAGGGATTAAAAAGTGTGGCAGTGCTGCTCAGAGCTCAGCTGAGTTGCCTGCAGTGCAGCAGGGAAGCCTAGGAGGGCTCCACTGATTGTTATTTATGTACAACATTGTATCTAGGTGTTTACATCTATACAGAGCACTGCTAACCTCCGTTGCACGGTGCACAGTTTCGTGCAAGCACAAGGCTTAAATACAAGTGAATTTAAACAATTGTAACAAAAACTACCAATAGGAAAGCCCCACACAGAGCCTTATTCTAGCAATCTTCAACTCAGATGTGTCCTGAGCTACACATGTCTATCACAAGGGTGCAGGGAGGCCCTCTTAATGTAAGATGGCTGGTTTTAGTGCTCAACTGATACCAAACAGTCTAGATTCAGCAAGTCTGAATCGAGTCTATGCTATTTAAGGCAGAAATAGCAATGATACAAAGTGCAGAATGAAGTAGTCACAGCAGCAAAAAACAGTAAAAATGAAGCAGCAGTTCAATAAAATACAGTTTACAAAGTGTAAATCAGGCTTAAACTATACTTATTTTTAGAAGATTTCACTGGATGCCTTGCATGGACCTCTGGCTAAGAACGCTAGACTCTGAGCAGCTTCGGTAAGCTATGTAGACCACAAGCCTTCCTAATGTAAAATAGCTGGTTTGGAGCCCAAGTCCTTAAATCAGAACAAAGACACTTAGAATAACAGCCACAATAAGCCTTCACCAGCAATTCCATGCTCAGAAGGGCGGAGGCTACCCTCTCCTCCCACAGGAATGTAGACCACAAACCTTCTTAATGTAAAATAACTGGCCTGAAGCCCAATCATTTAAACCAGCACCAAGACACTTTTAGAATAATAAATGCAATGAGCCTTCAACCAGCAATTCCCAACTTAGAAGGATGAAAGCTACCGCTCCTGCCACAAGAGTGCAGACCGCAATCCTTACTTATGTTAGATAGCTAGTTTGAACCCCAAGTGCTTAAACCAAAACTAAGAGGCTTAGAATAACAGCTACAATGTAATCAGGCTACTAACAAGCAGTAATGAATGCAGCAGAATAAATGCAGCTGAAGACTTTAAGAACAAGCAGCAAAAAGCAAAATAAAGTAATAAAGTAGGAAGAAGCACAGATACAGTAAAACAGCTGGATAAGTGCATTTTGTAGTAAGTGGGAAGGAGGAGACAGGAGATAATTCAAGTTTAAGAGACTAAGGGGATGGGCTTCCCCAACTGATCTCTCTGTACTGAGTAGAATTAGCTATTGAGAGGGGACTGGGAGGACTGTACAAAATCAGATTTAGAGTAGGGGTGGGCAAGCCAAAAGCCACCAAGTTTAAAAGTACAACAGTTGGGCGGGTGGGTTGGAAAAATCAAATACAGATAGAGATATACAATAATCAGGCAGAGAACAGCAAGCAAGCCAAACAAGCACTCCACCTAAATAAAGATGTATCCAAATATTGCTAGTTAAATGAGGAATGCTATTTCTCAGGATCATAGGATCATAGGATTTTACTGGGCTATTTACCAGGTTGTCATTTCAAACATAGCCATTTCATTCCAGTGTAATACCATAGATATGCTAGTCAATATTCAGGATTGCATTTAGTAATGACTGCCCATGTCCAGTAAGATTGTGGGTGCTATCCTTGGTAAGAATTTATGGTGTATCTACTCATCCAGGTTCCTTTTGAACAGTGTCATAGAGGTGCTCTGTTTCACATGAATTGGTAGCCTATTCCAAAGATATAGCAGTTGCTGGGAGACAAATATGTCTCTCCAGCATGTCCTATTTAAGTTGTAGGCCATATTTAGGCCTCTGGAATGGGTAGCTCTAGTCCCATTTGATTTACGGGATGTGCAGCAAGTTCATTACAGTAGGTTTTGGTCTGGGATTGCTCTGTAAGCCAGGCATAAGTGTCCCCTAAGAAGTCTATATGATACAGAGTATAGTGACAGGGACTTTAGTCGGTCTTTGTAAGGCACATGCTGGATTCCCTTGATCTTCTTTGTTAGAAACCTCTCTGGTCTTTCCAATTGCTACAGATGCCTTGTGCTGAATGGGGCGTTATACTCAATTATGGGCCTGATAAGTGCCGAGTATAGAGGGGTTATAACCACCTTTGCTCTTGAGGCAATGCCTTTACTAATCATGTGCTATACAGAATGCCTTCCTTACTACAGTAGACACATGGTAGTCAAAGCTAAGGTCGCAGTCAGCTTGTGATTCTAGATCTGTTACCACTTTGTAGGTACTTAAGGTATGGTTGTTAATTTGATAGCATGAAGGGACATTGTTTTTGTGGAAGAGAATGATGATGCATTTCTTTACATTCAGTTTGAGACCATGACAAAGACATCACTCGTTGGTTTGCATAAGACCCTCCTGGGGTATACTGACATCATTTGGGGATTCAGTAATTGCATCTAGTTTGCAGTCGTCCACAAACTTGGTCAGCCACAACCCCTTAGCTTTGGCCTGAACTTCTGAGATGTATACACCAAACAATAATTTATTTTATTTTATTTATTTTACATTTGTTAACCTGGAAAGTCCAACTTGAAATGAGCCAATTTTCAGTGGAGGTCTGGGGAGAAATGCTCCAGACACATGTCTTTGTAACGTGGGAGGAAACTGGAGCACCCAGAGGAAACCCACATGAACGCAGGGAGGACATGCAGAATCCACACAGAAGGTACCCCAGCTGAGAATAGAACTGGAGAACCTCTTGCTGTGCCATCCAATAAGGGACCCAGCACTGACCCTTGTGGCACCCCACTGTTGACAGGTCTGCTGGTTGATGTGGAGTCACCTACTTTGATAGTGTGTGTCCGGTTTGTAAGCCAGCTGGCAACCCATTTTACAACAAAGGGGTTTATATTCAATTTGCTACGTTTATTGGTAATGCCTAAGTGTGTGATTGTGTTGAAAGCCTTTGCAAAGTTGAGGTATGCTGTGTGCACAGATTTGACCTTGTCAATGGCCCTGGTCACATTTTCAAAGAAATCTACAAGATTTAACAGACAAGATCTGCCCTTGATGAAACCGAATTGGGTTGGATCCAGGGCTTGGATGTCATCTATGTCTTTATTTCTGAGACCCATAATGATACAGTCCATATTCTTATAGATGAGGCTGGTCAGACTTATGGGTTTATAATTACCTGGATGTGTTGCTAGGCCACCTTTGTGGAGGGGAGTGACTTTTGCTGTTCTCCATTCCACAGGACCAAACCTGTGGTTAGGCTATAACTGAAAAGGGTACTTAATGGTAATGCTAGTTCATGTATTAGCCTGTTTTGAAGACAGCCTTGGATGCCAGCTGTCCTATAGAGGCTGTGTCTTTTTCCCTTGGACAAGGCTTTAATGACCTGCTCTTCAGATATGTAGGATCAGGGGAAGTTTGGGGCAAGGTTTGTGATACGTTTGGTGGGGATAAGGGAGTGAAAATTTTCCCAAACCTATCCTCTAACAGGTTTGCTATTTCTGTGGGATCAGTGTGTGTATGATACGGTTAGTCACTACTTCAGCATGCATGGGTCCTACCTGTTAGTCTATGTATATAGCTGTAAAAGGCTTTTCTCAAGGATGTCCTTAGATGATTTGACATGTTGTTTATTTGCCTGTTGAGGCTGTGGAGGGTGCTTTTCTACAGCCAGGACCTCACTTTTGTTTTCTTGGACAGCAACTTTTTGCGTTTATTGTAACGTTTGTTGATGCTGGATGTCCACCACGGCAGCTTGTTTTTACCCGGGGCTCTAGTTTTGATTCTTTCTGGTACAGCCGAGTTTATACACTTATGCAAGTGATTGTACGGGGCTTTAGTGTAAGCGTTGCTGTAGTTACCACTTTCAGCTGGGATGGGACTTAGAATGCATTTATACCTTCCCCTAGGAGGGTATAGTTTGCCTTGGTGAAGTTTTTTAGGCTAATTTCACCCTTTGTGAGTTCTGGTGTTTTTAGTGCCATCTTGAAGGTGACTGATTTGTGGTCAGATTTAACTAATGAGGGTCCAACAGTTGCGGTGGTGCATCTGTTTGACATATTAGTGAGGACCTGATCTAGTATGTTTGTTCCTCTGGTCAGGGTATGAACAATTTGTTCCAGGGCATTCTAGTTAACAAATTCAAGGAACTTTAGCACCAGTGAATTAGGGCTAGAGTAAGTTTCCCAGTTGATGGTGGGATAATTACAATCCCCCATAACCAAAGTGTTCGGGAATATTTGTATTGACTCTAGTTTGGTCAAGCAGGCTTTGTGCACGTCATGACACATGGAAGGATATATAACTGGCTATGACTTGAATGGGGAGGGTCTTACCCACAGTAACCTGAAGTTGGAGTAACTCCGTGCAGTTGTCCAGTCTAACTAGATGGGGGGTGAGTTTATCTCTAATATGGATAGAAACACCGCCTCCTTTGGTTCTCACATGTTCGTTTTGAGTCTGAAGGGGTGGTAGGCATTGTAGCCTTGCAAGGCTGGGGTACTCTCTGAGGTGTTAAACCAGGTTTCTGTGATTGCACAGACATCTACATCTTCCAGTGATAGATGTGTTTCCAGGGAGTACCATTTTTGTTTTAAGCTCCTAGTGTTTAGCAGCATGACCCTTATTTTGTTTTGACTGGCAAATTTCATGTCAGTAAGTTTGTTTTCAAGACCTTGCTTAAAAATGGTGCTATGGGGGGAGGCAAGAGCCTTTGACAGCATTTGAAAACCTAGTGGTGCCAGGTGCAAACCGTCTCTGACAAAGCAGTGAGGTTTGTCGATCATGACTTCCTGAGCTGACATAAACTAGATCCTCTTTGACTGAAACCAAAAAGTAAGCCAATTATTTTAATTCAGTTTTTGTTTATACTGTGGCATCTTTCTAGGTGAACACAGTAATTTGCTCAAGGTAGGGACATACCTGCCTGGGACACATACTCAGAGAGCTCAGTCATGTCTCTCTTCATAGAGTCCACTGAGGTACGTCTCAGGTTGTTTACTCCTACATGAACTATGATAGAGTCACAATGATACTTGTTGCTGAAAGACTTGAGTGCATGCATGACCTGATGAATCCTGGCATGGGACAACCAGCTGACTATGAATTTCTCCTTGTCCAACCTGGTGAGTGGGATAGCTGTATGTCTCTCTATGCAGTCTCCAATGACAAGAAAATTAAGTTTTTTAGTGTTTTGTCTTATGGGCTTGGTGGGTGAGACACCGGTGTTGTTATATGCCATGGGTGCTCTTGGGACTGTATTACTTGTAGCAGTGTTGTGTTTTGGAGGTCTCTGGTGTTTCAGTAATTTGTTTGAGAGAACCTATGTTGATTTTTGTGTTTGATGCATGAGTAGCAGTGGGTTGGCTGACAACCTCTTCAGTGTTACTGTTATGAGTATGAGAGAGCAGGGATTCAAGATTCTTGGTGTAGCTTCATCTCTCGCACTCTGTACTACAGTGCGTTATTAGCAGAGGATTGTCAGTGTACATGAAGCAATTACTATACTGCCTCAGGAGACCCTAGTCAACAGGACTGGCAGGAAAAACAAAGGTAGTCCATCTGTCCATAATGCTAGGTTGAACTATCACAAAGGGGGTGCTTTTCAGGACTGATCAAGGAGGTGCTCAGTAGATGGATATTTCTGCCTTTTTTTTTTCTGGTGGTTTAATAGGTCACAGCTCACTAGCAGTATTTCGTAGACCAGAGAAGTACTAAAGATGAGGATGGCACTAATGTGCTACAGCTGTATCTAAGGGAAAATTTTTGAATTTATCTGTTTGGTTATGGTGCACAATTGAGCGGCAGTGCTCAGTGCTGCGAGATGTGTGAACAAGCAGAAACCTGCTCAAACACAGGGCTTAAATACCAGAAGCTAAGAACTTAAAAAAAATCTTTAAAAAGGTTCAAGAGGACCAATGAGGATGCTTACTTCATGTCCAAGACCAATCACTCTTCACCAGATAGGGTCCAATCAGCACAATCCTCTCACTAGAGTGCAGATGGCCTAGAAAATGTGCTCAGAACCAACAGCCACTACAAATACACCCAGATGCAGCAAACCTGTATCTGGACGTTATGCACTGTCTGCAAAGGAATTCTTTTCTAACTTTTCTAACTGAACCTAACCAAGACCTCTTAAAACTCTAAAAGAACCAAAAGCTTAAAACAAAACAAATGCAATATAAGAAAACAATAAAAAATAGAAGTAATTAAACATTAAATGAAAAATTTCAATTGAAAATCAAATGCAGACAGAAATCAGCAATAGTCAGGCAGAGAAAAGGGAGCAAGCCAAACGCAGTCAGTACTGTGATAAACTTTTTCCGTGGTCCTGTCTTCTCTATCTCAGGGTGCATTTTGTGCAGAGTTTACATGTCTTCCTTGTGTTCATGTGGGTTTCTCCAAGAGGGGCATTTTCCTCCCACATTCCAAAGATATGAGGCATTTACACTGGTGACATCTAAACTGCCCCTTAGATCTGTCTGCATCTGTATGTGATAGGGAAAAAAAGCCTGCAATCTGCATCCATCTCCCTCTTGTCTAGTAAATAGGAGGTGGTGGCTATTCACGGGGTCACTATAGGAGTTGTCTACAGCTCACAGAAGTGGATGGACGCATTCATGCATTTTCTCTCACCCTTTTTTTTTAAGAAAACCCAGTTAATTGTGTGAAAAGGTCCTCTTAATATCAAATAAGATTACTCCTGCTGGCTTTACCTAGACTGTCACTTCCAGAAAATCCTGAAGCAGATACCATTAATATTCCAGGTGTACTTTTTGGAAAATCATCCCTGCACTTATAAGATCAATTTTGGAATAACTTTTGCCAGCCTCAGAACAAGGGCCACTGCATCATTTGTTTGTGTTAACATTGCTGAAGAAGATACGTACATAGCTCACTGCGTGGCTCTGCTTCCACGTTATTAGTGTAACTAAGATTCTCTCATAAAAGGTGGAGCACAGTATCTTTCAAAGATGCTACTGAAAACTCCAGCCAAGTCCCCTAAAATCTGTATCCTTAAAAGTCTTTGTGGGATGACATCAGATCTCTGTGTTTTCCATGCCTAAATTCTTAGATTGTGTTGTAACCCTGCTCGTTGATGATTCTCCCTTCTAATCCCTCTGCTGCTGCCCTTGCTAATTTGTCATGCCATAACTGATGATCTGATTTCATACTTCAGCCATGACATGTTATTTTTATTTATTTTTATTTTACATTTGTGCACCGGGGAGGTCCGTCTGGACAGAGCTGCCCATTTTCAGCTGAGGCCCGAGGAGAAAAGCTCCAGAACAATTGCTAACATACTATACATAAAACATTTACATGAGCATTGTGGTTTACACATACAGTTATAAAATATAGCAGATAATAACATATGATTGCATAAGATATTTACATAAGCATAGAGATTTAGACAATTAAAAGTATAGCACGTAGTAACATATGATTGTTCTTCATACAGTATGTTTAGCAGAGATCATCTTGAAGATGTACTGAAGATAAGACAAGAAAGGAAAAAATAAAAAAAAAATACTAGCCGGATAATCTTGAAGATGTAATGAAGAATAAGATAAGAAAGGAAAAACTAAAAATACTAGCCAGTTTGTCAAAGGAGAAAAATATAGACCAGTCCATATGAGGTTCATTGACATTTTAAGGGAAAGCTTTTAAACTTAGTCTAGGGGAGATTTAGTGGGTATAGATGGGACAGTGGGGAGTAGGCGGCAGTGAGTTGGTAAGTAACGTGTGATAATATATAGCGCATCAGTGGGAGTTTTAAAGAAGAGGCTGGATAGTGCGTAGGGGAAAGGAGTTAGAATATGTCAGCCAGGTGCTAGGCAGTTGCATGTCTAGGAGTTGTTTAGGTGGGAAATACATTGTTTTTTGAAGATAGTTTTGTTAGGTTGTACCCCGATTTGTAGTGGTAGGGAGTTCCAAGTCTTGGTAATGTTGCTAGACTCTAGGGAGTCACCAGAGCTGTAATGGTTTTTGGAGATTGCGATTAGTGTCTTGTTAGTGGATCTAAGTTCGCGGTTACCAGAGTAGAGGGTGATCAGGTCTTGTAAGGCTGGAGTTTTGTCAGGTTGGTACAGTATTTGGTGAGCTAGAAGAAGTTGGTTTAGAGCTAAGGTGTTGGGGAGTTCCAGCCAGGAAAGCTGTTTTAGGGCCTGACAGTGGTAGGTGGGTAGGAGGAGTTTGTGACGAATTTTGATATTTTGTTGTATCATACTGCTAGCTTGTTTAAATCGCTCTTGTTTAGATTAATTAGGACAGGAGAAGCATGCAGTAAGGTAGAGAGAAGATGGGTATGAGCTAGGGCAACTTTACTGTTGCTGGTTACCAAGTTTTTACAGCTGTAAAGAGTATCTATTTTTTTGTTGATTTTGGTTACTGTATGAGCTATGTGTTTATCAAATTTCATATTATTGTCAATAATGGCCCCTAGTAATTTGGTTTGTGTGACGGGGAGATAGGGGTATTATCTGATGCAGAAATAGAGAACGGGGAAGTAGGTGCTGCTGCTTTGGAGGGATGGAAGAGCACAAGTTGGGTCTTTTTAGGATTTAGTATTAGCTGGGAGTTTGCTAACCAGGTTTTGATGGATGTAAAGGCTTCTTGGGTCTTGATGTAAAGTTGTTGGAGGGTGGGGGCAGAACAGATTAAGGTGGAGCTGTCAGCATATTGAACCAAGTTTGCCAGAGGGGTGGCTTTGTGAAGATTATTTGTAAATACAGTGAAATGTAGGGGTCCTATGATTGATCCTTTGGGTACTTCAAACGAGTCGCATCTGCCTCAGGTGATGAATTTTCCTTTATTAGCAGCTAACCAGATTACACAGCATGTTGGCCAAGATGTCCGGTCTGGACTGATCTGATCTCCTCTGATCTGATCAACTTGTTTACTGACATCAACTTGTATACTGCAAGCAAAACAACTTTTTGTTACATTTCTGACCGTTGACAGTTGGCTATGAAAAACATATAGGAAAAACATGTTTATCACATATTCCCTCAAACCCACAGCTAGTACAGAATGTTCAAGAAGTACAGAATGTTCAATTCAGCAATGGTAGCTCAAATTTTCCAGGACACACAGCCTGCCCCAGTAAATTAACTCTTACTCGGCTGTGTGCCCTATCCCAGGCTTCACTGAGCTATAACCAAATCTCTTTATTCTGAAATGCAGAAAACAGATATCATTCAGGTTCATAAGCAATGCTGCCTTTTGTTCACAGATGAGGCCCATCTTTGATAGGCATATCCCAACAAATAACATGTTCACTTTGCAAGAACAGGAAAAAGACAAATAACAGTATGTTTTTAAAACTTTTTCTCTTAACAGTACTCCTAGTTTTAGAGAAAGTAGGGGGAAGGGAATTTTTCCACTGAACAGCTTGTTGGCGTTGAGAGAGATAGTCTTGAAACCATAATAGAGTGGGGGTAAGTAGTTTTAATTCTGAGAGTAATGTTACAAGTTGTGTATGGGAGACTGTGTCAAATGCCTTTGATAAGTCAAGGAAAACTGCAGATACTAGTTGGCCGCTGTTGCGTTGCATATTTACTAGGTTATTAAAATGGATGAGTGCAGTGGTAGTGGTATGACTGGAGTGGAATCTTTGTTGAGTTTTGGCAAGAAGGTTGTTGGAGAGGAGATGTGTTAGATCTGGGTGTGGATACATTTTTCCAGTATTTTAGTCAGTGGGGAAAATATAGCTATAGGGCAGTAATTTGTTAGGTCAGTGGAGGTGCCCCCTTTGTGTATTAGTATAATGCAGGAGATTTTCCAGAGAAGTGGCAGCTTTTGTTCTGAGATTGATCTGTTTATGATTATAGAGACTGGGTAGGAAATGGCTTTGGTGGCTATTTGTAGAAATTTGGCAGGTGGTTATCCTTAAAAACTTAGAAAAAGACTCATATATTCCCTTCCTTCTTACACCTCCAGACCACCAATGTGATATTACCATTCATCTTGCACTCTAAAGCTATTCAGTTATCCTCTTCATTTGTCTGACCCTCCTCTGATAATTGTCTCTCTCCACATCACATTTTATGCATCCCATCAAAGTCCTAACCCTTTATTCACCTGTAGGTCATGCTCTCTTTTTGGATTATCTAATTACCCTCTATAACCAACCTATTTTTTTCCACAGTGTCCTCCTCATCCAGTTTTAATCTCCACTGGGATTCTGCCTTTCATATTTCTTTTAGTCCTTTAATAAGAGGTCGCTACCTGAAAGCCCTCGTTCTATTGCAATATATTGGTAGACTCCATCTCCTATAGCCTCCATTGGGTGAACAAAAGACAGTTCAGACAGTTTTATTCTTTGGCAGAGTTCCAAAAGAATGTAAATCACCTATTTCTTCTTCCTTTATTTTTTGCCAACCTGCTTCCCTGAGTAATGCCTGAACACTTTTTTGACTGCATATTTGAGCTTCTCCCATCCCAAAAATCTTGCCTGACCTGTCATCAAGCACATCATTAAATCAGTGGCCTCCATATTAGTTTTCCCAGCATCTGTCAACTTTTCTGCGAAAAAGAAAAAAAAAACACCAGCATCTGCTTCTTGTCTGTATTTGAGCCATACATGCATGCATGTTGATGTAAAACCAGTTCTGTGAGCATGCATCTTCTGAAAACTAAAACGTATGAAGATCTGAAGTCTGTCATTATTGACTGACTGCAGTCCTCAGTTATTTACCACCAAATCAGAGCATTTATGAGGAACAGGGCAAAAATCTGAAGCAAAATTAGGGAAATTCTTCATAATTAGAGACATTTGAGGGATGTGCCTCACACTCTTATCCAGAGCCCGAGTATCCCGCCCTTCAGCCATCCCTGTACATTTTTTACTACCTCAATTTGCTATAGTCTCATAATTCTTTTATCAGTATAACATAATCAACTTATAAAATTTCTCCAAATCTGTTGTCCTGTTTCTTACCCTTCTGTCCTGCTGTAAACCCCACAGTAGGTTCATAGGTTCATAGGTTGGTATTAGGCTATCGGCCCTAGGGCCTATGCAAGCCTAGCCATAACAATTCCCTGGGTATTTCTTCCCACAATATTTACTTCTCTGGACCCCTGTCTAGCAGGGCGATTGACATGATCCCCTGGGTGAGTTTCCTATCTCCCACCCAATCATCAAGGTTCCTTTTGAAGACGGCCAGTGAGGCGCTCTGCTTGACATGTATGGGCAGTCTATTCCAGAGTATGGGGAGTCTCTGGGTCAGGAACCTATCCCTCCAGCATGTTTTGTTCATTGTGATGACAAGGTTTAGATCCCTGGAGCGTGTGGCTCTGAGGGATTGGGATTTCTTTAAGTGGAGCATGTCCAACAGCTCAGGGTTTGACATGGCCTTGTATGTTAAGCAGAGATCACCTCTGAGTAGACGATATGCCACAGAGTATAGCTGGAGTTTTTTTAGACAGTCAGCAAATGGCATCTGCTTTAGGCCTGTGATTATTTTAGTGAGGTATTTCTGTGGCCTTTCCAGCTGTTGCAGATGTCTTGTGAGGTACATACCAAATGGGGCATTATACTCTATAATGGGTCTAATGAGGTATGAGTACAGTGGGACAATGACCTCCTTTTTTCTGGATGAAAAGCCCTTAGTGATGAGGTGTGCCACATAGAAGGATTTCTTGACTGTTGTGGTGATGTGGTTATCGAAAGTGAGACCACTGTCCACCTGTGTCCCTAAGTCTCTCATCACACTTTCGATGTTTAGTGTCCTGCCACCTGTGTGGTAATTCATGGGTACATGTTTTTTTCCACAGGGGATAACTGTACATTTCTTCGCATTTAGTTTGAACCCATGGCTCTGGCACTAGGCATCTGTTTCTGTAAGGCCCTTTTGTAGAATATCCACATCATTTGGGGATTCAATAATGGCTCCCAGTTTGCAGTCATCTGTGAACTTTGTTAGCCAGAGTCCCTTAGTGTTGGCCCTTCAAAGAAGTAGATGCCAAACAAGAGTGGTCCCAGGACTGAACCCTGAGGTACTCCACTTGTCACTTGTCTGGAGCTAGATTTGGAGTCAGCTACTTTTACAGTGTGGGTTCTGTCAGTAAGCCAGTTGGCAACCCATCGAGTGATGTAGGGATTTATGCCCAGCTTAGTAAGTTTATCTATGATTCCAGAGTGGGGGATGGTGTCGAAGGCTGGGGTGAGGTCCAGATAGGCTGTGTGGACTGCCTTACCCTCGTCCACAGCTCTGATTTGAAGAAGTTAATCAGATTCAGGAAACAAGATCGGCCCTTCACAAACCCAAACTGGGTGGGGTCCAGTGTTTGAAGGTTGCCAATGTCTTTGTTTATAAGTTCCATGATAATGTGTTCCATGCCCTTGCAGATCAGGCTTGTCAGACTGATGGGATGGTAGTTCCCAGGATCCAAGGTGGATCCTCCCTTGTGGAGCGGGATAATTGTAGCTGTGTGCCACTCAGTGGGCACGAAGCCTGAGGTGAGGCTATGATTAAACATGACACTTAGGTGAGGTGCCAGTTCATTTTGTAGTTCATGTAGTACACAGCCTGGGATGTCATCTGGTCCCATGGATGCTGTATTCTTAGCTTTGGAGAGTGCGGTTTCTACCTGTGTGGCCGTGATTATCGGAATTTGGCAATCTTTTGGTATTGAGATGGGCCCTTTAGCGGGTGAGAGGGGGGTGAAGTTGGCACTAAATCGATCTGCCAGGATATTGGTAATATCCTTGGAATCAGTATATTTAATGCCATTCTGATGTAACTCAGAGCAGATCTGAGCATTGCCATTTAGATTTTTGACATAACTATAGAATGCCTTGTGGTTGTCTTTGGAATCTTTGGCAATTTTATTTTCGTAACTTGCTTTTGAGGATTTTATGAGGGATCTCAGCTTCTTACTGAGGCTGGTGAGGGAGTTTTTTGCATCCTGGGATTTTCCTCTTTTCTGCAACAGTTTCTTCCTTCTGTTGTATAGTTTTTTTATAGCAGAGGACCACCAGATTGGCTTCCTTTTTTTGGAGAAGAGCATCTTGGTTCTATTTGGGATGGCATGATTCATGCACGAGTGGATGTGCTTGTACAGTGCCTTAGTGTAGGATTCTGCAGTCGTACTTCCAGATCCCGTCTGCGTGGGTGTTGTGAAGGTTGTCACTTCTGACTTCAGTAGCATGAAGCTGGCTTTGGAGAAGTTTTTTAAGGAGGTTTCCTTACTGCGGGGTGGGGGTGGGGTGTGGATGTCAAGGATGATTTGCTTATGGTCAGACCTGACCAATGAGGGGGTGACCACTGGTGTGGAGCATCTATCTCCCATGTTGGCAATGACCAAGTCTAGGATATTGGAGCCTCTGGTGGGACAATGGATTAGTTGATCCAGGGCGTTGGAATTTATGAATTCCAAGAACCGTTGGGAAAAGAAGTTGGTACACAAGTAGTTTTCCCAGTTAATGGCAGGGTAGTTGAAATCACCCAGTATTAGGGTGTTTGGTTGTATCTTAATATTTTCCGTTATGTTTAGAAAGGTGTAGTGAGAATCTTGGGGCATGGTGGGGGATCTGTAGCAAGCTACAATTTGGATTGCAGTCTTGCCTAGTGTTAGTTGCACCTGGAGAATTTCAGATGCATTGTGTTGGGCAACTAGCCAGGATGTATGAATATCCTTGTTGAATATGGACACTCCTCCACCTTTAGTGTTTCGGTCTTGGTTTTGTGGCTGAAAAGTGTGGTAAGAATTGTAGCCTGGTACTGCAGGGGTGCTCTCTGGAGCCTTGAATTAGGTCTCAGTTACTGCACAGATATCAATGTTCTCCATTTTTAGGAGTGCCTCGAGAGAGTGCATTTTGAGGTTTAGACTTCTAGCATTGAGTAGAATTACCTTCAGATTTTGCATGCTTGTATCTGTTACAGTGGTGGTTTTATCCTTTGAACCTTGCCTAAAAAAGGCACTATAGGGGTGGCAAGAGCTTTAGCCAGTAACCTGAATCCCAGGGGTGACAGGTGCAGACCATCTCTGGCAAAGCATCGTGGTTTGTCGATCATGTCTTCCCAGGCAGACAAATACTGGATCCCCTTTGAATGACACCAGATGCTTAGCCAATTGTTGAAGTAAATCATTTTGTCCTTATACTGTGGTATCATTCTGGGCAAAGGCAGGATGTTACTCAGGGCTAGGGTCATACCTGCCTGGGTCACATGATCCAAGAGCTCTTCCATGTCTGTTTTCATGTAGTCCAGGGAGGTACATCTCAAGTCATTCACTCCAGCATGGACAATGACAGAGTCGTATTTGTACTTGTTGTGGAGTGACTTGAGTGCATGCGTTATGAGGCAGATCCTGGCACCTGACAGGCAGCTGACTGTAATTTTCTCATTGTTCAGCCTGGTGAGTGGGACATCAATGTGCCTGACTATAGAGCCACCTATGACTAAAGTGTTGGGTACATTGTCTTGCCTTAGGGGCTGTTGTTGGGTGGCACACTGATGTTGTGAGCTATGTGTCACTTTGGTTGTGACTGGTGTTTGTTTGCGTTTCAGCTTCGGGGGTCCTTGTTGCTTGGGCAGGTTAATGTTAAGGGCCTCCGCATATGTGGGTTTAGTGTTGCTATGTGTGGGTGTTGATGGTGTGGGTTTTGAAGGGCTATGAGTTGCTTGAGGTGTAATGCAGGTGTTAACCTTCTCCTCTTGACTGTCTAGCACAATCTTGGCCGGAGAGAGCTTTGCTTCCAGTTTGGCTATGTAAGTGCATCTCTCGCAGGTTGTAGTATTAGGTGGTAGGAGGAGAGGACTGTCTGTGTTCATGAGGCAGTTGCCACATTGCCCCAGTATGCCCAGATTCACCAGGTGGACAGGAGAAATCACCAGAAGCTGACCCTTGGACATGCCTGTTTAGGTGCTTTTTTGTGAAGTTTAAGAGCTGTTTACCCTTACCTTTGCAAGGTACTTTGCAATTATAGGCTGTTTAATGCCTATGATTAATTTCTCCTTATTGACAAGGAGAGAGGATGATCACTGTTGATTAATAGTCATTTTCCTGGATATACGGAGCATTGTCTCTGCTGGTTATTACCACACCTAGAATTCTGCCCCTGTATATTCCTTCACCTGCTGGCTGAAGCCCTCACAGTCCAAGTCCTTGATCAACTCTTGCTCCCTCTCTACCTGGAGTTTGGAATCACCAACTCAATTCCTGACATATTCCGATTCCACACAATTATTACCCTCTTGTCCCTGTCCTGTTTCTTTATCATCTCCTCCAAACTCTCATTCCCTTTTCTTGCAGTGTATGGCAGATGATACACAGCATATTTATCTATTTGCTTGCATTTGTTTTCTGGGGTAGAGCACTAACTGGTCTGTATGGAGCTTGTTATGACTCAGTCCAGGAGCAATGTCTGTAAAGCAATGTACCAATGCTCCCTGCCCTCTGCCTTAACTGCCAGGGCCAGGGCAATTTACTTAGTTTCTGTCCCTGGTTACCTGCCTCAGTTATGTAGATTGCTACTTCATCCGCACTCCTCTTCTCTGCATCATTCCAGAAAAATCTATATCAAGGCACATCCATGTTCCACCCCTAGTGTCAGTGATGGCTGATGACTTCAAAGCAAGTGGGGGCTTCAAGAAACAACTGGATGGGTGAGGGTAACTAGAATGGTGTGTGGCTCTACTGTAGCAGCTCAGTGACATTTACCTATGAACAAATAGATCTGGTCATTCACTCATCATAAATCATTATGCACCCACTCATTATAGTGCCTTTACTGACTATATATACACCTCACATATCTGTTTGCAGTAAGTGAGGCCCACCATAAGTACAATGAGCTCTAGACAAAGGACTCCAAGGGCTCCCCATTGCACACTAGTCT
>NC_056736.1:586959548-587042048 GCF_019279795.1 Protopterus annectens | reverse complement strand
TACACTTTGAAATCGCCTTTAGAATTAGTCAAGATGGTCAATTTCGAAGAGGTGGTAGTGTCTTCACTAAAGATAGGAAGTAAAGCCTCTAATTGTAATTGTTCTTGTTCCGTTGTCTTTGGAAGTTCTTGCGCCCTAAAAAAGGCTTCCCTTGGCCTTTATAATTAGGGCGAGTCCCTTGCTTATCGTAATTTGACTTAATTCTACTGCTCCTTCTTGGTCCCTGGGAAGAAGGACCTTCATCACCATCATTAATATCCTGTTGATCTTCTATGAACGCTGTGTCACTGACCAAAACATCTCCATTGCCACCACTTATGCCATCAACACCAACAGATTTATTTTTGTTAGAAATGTTCTTGTGCAGATTAGGGTAAACAAAATTTTTGGCGTATGCTTGCCTATCTCTTGTAAGTTTTTTGACTTTATTCAGTTTTAGTTTGACCAAAAATGCATCAATACTCTGAAAGATGCGGTCATAGTCGTACCTATAACGAATAAAGTTCATGTCAGTTTTTGTTTTTTCATCAAGTTCACTTGTTTCTGCTAGAAGAACTGTAATGTAGTTAGAATAATGTATAACCATTAATTCTAACAGTTCCAAGCCTTGTTTGTCGAAAAGGCTAGCAAGGTCTTTTATAAATTTAGAGTCATAAAAAAGGCCAGTTGGGACAAACTGACATCTTAAGCCTTTAGGCACTATCTTTTCTTTTAGGCATTGTTTAAAGTAAGAGACTTCAAGTTGAAGTCTCTTTATTTTTAACATATTGCTGTCAAGGACTTTAAGATTTGCTGCAATGTTATCAAGACAATTACCTTGACTAGCCACCCCTGTGGCCGGTGCTCCTTGTAGATGGAAATCTCCAAAATCGAGGGCTTCGAGGTTGCCAGCCCACTGTGAGAAGGTCGGTACACCAATAAGCCCAGGGTTGTTATAAGCGATGTTGTTACTGCAAACAGGTTCGGTATTCTGCCTAATTCCACGACCATCATGATTATGCTGTCGGTAACTATTACTATTGCTGTCATGCAAACCCACTGCAACATGATTTCTTCCATCAGCGAGTATCTGCTCTGTGTTGTTGCTCACAGAACTAGAAGGCGTTTGTAGAGGTTGTCCCGGTGGGATTGAGTCTAAAAACCCACTCGGCATACTGTTTTGAACGAGGGTAGGCAGGTTGGAATTCAAACTCCGTGTGCCAGGCACTCTATTATTTTCGATGGTATCCAAACGGGAGTGTAGCGCTTCAATTCGTTGTGTAAGCAGTGCTAACAGCACGTCAGTACTCCTCGGATCTTCCGTAGCTGGATTATCAGCCGTCCCGAATAAAACCGGTGTCCTGGGGCTCGTAGAACAGTTAACAGACATACTTGGTAAGAGGCAGGAACAAACACTTGAAATCACCAGCAAAACGAGTTAAGGACACCAGGTTCCAAAATGAAGAAGCCAAAAACAACGTAAACGTATTTTAATAATATTCCGTTTTCGCTTCCACCAAAGTAGAAGCTTCATCAGACAAAAAACAGCGCCAAATAGCTCAATTTAAAAACCATCATATGATGTCATTTCCTTGGCTACAAGACGAAAGCCATAGCAACAAGTTTCATGTTAAAACAATGAGTTAACCTTGAGTTTCTCTGAA
The DNA here is from genome assembly GCF_019279795.1 of Protopterus annectens. Taxonomy (NCBI): domain Eukaryota; kingdom Metazoa; phylum Chordata; order Ceratodontiformes; family Protopteridae; genus Protopterus; species Protopterus annectens. The sequence goes on along the minus strand of NC_056736.1, from coordinate 587,040,405 downwards.
CTTGTGTTGAATTAAAAGTACTCTTTTAGGTTTTTTACCTGTGTAGGGTTGGCGTTTTGTATATGTATATGTAAAAAAGTCATTTATAAAAAATTTTTTAATGCCTTATAGTGTAGATACACTTACATACTGTTGTTAGTTAGATTTGAATTTAAATTGAGATTTTAAAATGTTTTAACATGAAACTTGTTGCTATGACGTTCGTCTTGTAGCCAAGGAAATGACATCATATGATGGTTTTTAAATTGAGCTATTTGGCGCTGTTTTTTGTCTGATGAAGCTTCTACTTTGGTGGAAGCGAAAACGGAATATTATTAAAATACGTTTACGTTGTTTTTGGCTTCTTCATTTTGGAACCTGGTGTCCTTAACTCGTTTTGCTGGTGATTTCAGCTAATAATAGGCAGTATAAGAAAGTGCAAGGAGCTTGCACTTAAATTTTGTTAACAAACATGTTCTAACAATATATGTCTAGGTTGTGCAGTTTCTAAGGTATGAGAATTTGTGAAAGTTTATCAAAAAATAATATCAGGTTTGTGTGCATTGCAATATATCACAGCATTTATGGAACAACTATGAATGTACTATTATCACTGCAAAGAATATTTATTACTGATAACATTGCTCTTTTTTAGATTTTTCACAAAATATTTACATTTATCTGTTGTATGCTTTTTATGTTTATTTTTCAGAAAATGCTCTGGAATGCAAGCCGTGTGTAGGCTACTAGTGGTGTGACATTCCACTCAGCACAGGTGTTAATGAATTAAATAAAGTACTTATCTTTCCTCATGATGCTGAAAGTAGCAGGCAGAGTGTCTATCAACAACAACAATAAAATAAGAATATATACAGTTTTGAAAAAAACTTGCTTCTTTCTTTATTTCAGTCAGGCTGCATCAGTCACTTCAGGCAGCAGACTGAACAGACTAATGGAGTGAGATTTTGCACTTTGTCAAGAACTTGTCTTATTGGTAGAGGAAATCAGATGCCATCTACAAGCTGGGCTGTTTTGAAAACACCCCAGCACATGAATTAAGCTTTTTTTAGATTTGTTTCAGAGCTCCACAGAACTGCACTTATGTAGACTTTTGAGGAGCAGGACAAAAAAGTCAGAAAGCTGAATAGCACACTTTTATTTCTCTCATGGGGAGTGGGGGGGGGGTGGGGGGGGGCTACTGCAGCCCAGCAGCCAATACCACAAGCCCACTACTGTCTAGTGTCACTGTCTCATATTTGTGTGATACCAGTAATGTCCACAATCCGATCATGCATCACTTTTGCAGTTCCCCATCTTCCTATCAAGACACCTTAAATTACAGATTAACATCAACCAGCCATCCTTTGAGTATCCTTTGGTTGTTTCTTTACTTTGATTTGCATGTCTTTTTACTGCCTGTCTTCTGCCTAAACATCTAGACTCCCCTTCTGCTTCTGATATTCTCCTTCCTCCCTTTCATCATAATTCTCTCTTTCCTTTGTGTTCTGGTTGCTGGTATGGTTAGCACTTCAGGAACTGGACCTACAACCCCTACGTCATGAGATCTCTTGGTCACCTCCCTCTCACTACTTTTTGTGATCTCAGCTATCTCCTTTGAAAGATCATTGTGCCTAAATGCACCACAACAGGCAGGTGATTACCTTCACCCCTCCTGTGTTTCACCCATTCTCAGCCCTGAGAACAATTTCCACTAAAATCTAGTCTTGACTCATAATCCCCTTTGTTACTGAGCCAACTGTCACCAAATCCCACTTCTCTTTTCCCACATAACTTTTCTTTGCTTGCTGCCCCATGCCACTATCCTTCCATCTGTAACATTTCTGTGACCAGTCCACTATCCCAATCAACAAATCACCACGTCTACCATCTCATTCTTTCTCCCTTTATGTCCTGGTTGCCTGCCTCCCTATGACATATATGGCCTTTTCCCATCTCTTCTGTGCTTTTCCTAACAGACCGCTCCACTATTCTGCCTACTTTGCCCCGTTTCTTTATCCTACCTGTTATGCACTGGTCCTATAATTCCTTTCACATGTCTTCATTCTTTACATCTCCCTGTCCACTCTAGCTTCTTTCGCCTTGTCCTCCATTTCATGGTTGTATCTTCCATTTTCTTCTTTTACCATATTCTGCATCAACCCAGTAACCTGCATTCTTCTGACAACCTCTGCCTGTGTTCTCTTCTCTGCTTCCTTTCTCCCTGTAACTTTTCCCACCAAAACCTGTTTGCAGGCTTCCTGCTATCTATTCTTGTCCAATCTCACCATACCCATTTTGCCCAAATAACCAGTCCACTAATATCTCTAAATCCCATGTTCTAGATGCCCTCCCCCAATTCTATGCAAACCACTGAGTCTCTGCCACCCCATACCCCCTGAATCAATCAGATGTTCTAAATTCTGAGCACCTCACAAATTGCACCCCCACTCTTGTTGTTCTGCCTGGGCTGCCCTCTTCCAGTCCCAGTCTTGGATTCCTAGACCCCCCCCCTTTGTTTTATATTTCTTGTATTTTTTTCTGTAGCTGTATATATATATATATTGCTAGCTAGGCCTTTCTACTGTCCTTTTAGGATAGTAGTAAGAATTCGATCAATGATTAAAAAGAAGATGGAAAAGGTGTTTAAAGCAGTAGGTATTGGAATGTGCAGCTAGTGGGTGGGAAGATATATATGGGAGGGTAGCTGAGGTCAAACCAGTAATAGAGAATTTGTTCATAGGTTCATAGGTTCATAGGTTGGTACTGGGCTATCAGCCCTAGGGCCTATACAAGCTTAGCCATAACAATTCCCTGGCTATTTCTTCCCACATTATTTACTTTCCTAGACCCCTGTCTAGCAGGGCGACTGACGTGATCCCTGGGGTGAATTTCCTTTCTCCCATCCAATCGTCAAGGTTCCTCTTGAAGAGGTCCAAAGAGGCGCTCTGCTTGACATGTATGGGCAATTTATTCCAGAGTCTGGGGAGTCTCTGGGTCAGGAACCTATCCCTCCAGCATGTTTTGTTTATTGTGATGACAAGGTTTAGATCTCTGGAGCGTGTAGCTCTGAGGGATTGGGATTTCTTTAAGTGTAGCATGTCCAACAGCTCTGGGTTTGACATGGCCTTGTATGTTAAGCAGAGATCGCCTCTGAGTAGACGATATGCAACAGAGTATAGCTGGAGTTTTTTAAGGCGGTCAGCGTAGGGCATTTGTTACACGTTTTGCCCATTACGGTGCACATGTTTTTGTACACAGCTGCTGCAGGAATGATATCATGTCAAAAACGTTTACTACTTCCTGCAAAAGGGCACCTGCCTTTTAATTTGCCAAATCTACCACAAGGGAGAGTTACCATGTGGGTTGCAACATTTAAAAACAGATCAGCTTCCAAACAAGGAAATACAATCATCACCAAAAAACATGTTAGATTCTAAGACCTCTAATTGTGCTTACTGTAATCAGTCATGTTGCAATCAGTGCATTCATTAAAAACAAGCTATGAGTCAGCTTACAGCCGCACCTTTTCTTATTGATAGTGAGGTAAAAATGAATGGGGCAATCGGTAATTTTACTTCACTGAAATATCTTATGATGAAAAAGCTAATAATGAACACAAACATTTTCAGTTGCACAATGCAAAGTGAGGATAAAAGCAATTGCGTGATCTTCTAATAAATAACAGTTGATGAGGATCAAACCTATACTTTGTGAGTGCATTAACTTATATGAAGATTGCTGTTTTAACATCTAGGCTACTGTTTTTCATTTTTTATGACTATTTTTCTCAGGCATTCCCCAAGCTCTGTTTTTTCTTCTCTCTTTCACTTCAGTCTCTGGTTTTCCCTCATTAGTTACTTTCATTATTTCTGCTTCATTTTCAGTAGTCATTTGGTATTATTCAGCTGTAATGTCCACACAAAATATCTATAAGATGTTGGGAAGGAGTATCTTAGCTAGAATTATTTTAGAACCAGTATGGAAACACAGACAAAAGAAGTTTATGTATTCTTTATTTGCGTAGCATCTCATAGATTTGTCAAAGGATTCTGTATGGCTGGGAATGAAACATTCTGAGCAGATGATACATGTATTCATGTGTTAGAAACCTAGGAGGAGGCTCCCAGATATGCTCAGAATTAGTTCAAAATGATGTGAAGACTACTGAACCTACACACATTGCCAACATACTGGCTGACAGGTTCAGTGCAAACTCCCCCCCCCCCTCCCCCCCAAAAGGAGAGATATCTATACCAGAGGATTGTAGCCCCCCAAACATCTCCAACGCCCAGGTGAGAACTGCTCTCTCCAAAGCAAAAAACACAGCATCCATGGGACCGGATGGTGTCCCCGGCTGTGTGCTCCATGAACTCAATGAGGAATTAAACCCGCAGTTAGGACAGTTGTTTAATCTTAGCCTCACCTCAGGATACGTACCCAAGGAGTGGCGCACGGCGACTGTGGTCCCACTTCACAAGGGCGGTGCCTCCACCGACCCTGGAAATTACCGTCCCATTAGCTTGACAAGCCTTATCTGCAAAGCCATGGAGAGGATCATAATGGAACTCATAAATAAAGACATAGGGAACTTGCAGACTTTGGATCCAACCCAGTTTGGCTTTGTCAAAGGCAGATCATGCCTTTTAAACTTGGTTGACTTTTTCGAGACAGTCACCAAGGCCATTGATGAGGGAAAGGCAGTCCATACAGCCTACCTTGACCTGGCAAAGGCCTTCGACACAATACCCCACTCAGGTATCATCGAAAAACTCATCAGCTTGAATGTAAACCCATACATCACAAGATGGGTTGCAAACTGGCTAAGTGACAGAACCCACAGGGTCAGAGTTGCTGGAGTCATGTCAGACTCAAAGCCTGTCACAAGTGGTGTCCCACAGGGCTCAGTCCTGGGTCCACTCTTGTTCGGCATCTACTTTTCTGAAGTACAAGCAAACACAGGAGGGTTATGGCTGACAAAGTTTGCAGATGACTGCAAACTGGGCGCCATAGTCGAAAACGCATCTGACACAGATATCCTTCAGAAGGGCCTCACAGAAACGGATAACTGGTGCCAGAGCCATGGCCTAAAGTTAAATGCCAAGAAATGCATAGTCATACCCTACGGGAAAAACAAGGTTACCCCTAGCTACCATATAGGTGGCAATCCACGGGGCACAGAAGAAGTCATCAGGGATCTGGGGACCCAGGTTGACAGTAGCCTTTCGTTTGACACTCATGTTGCTAAAGTAGTTAGGAAAACCTTCTACATTGCCCACCTGATCATGAAGGGATTCACATCTAGATCAAGGGAGGTCATCGTCCCCCTGTACTCATCACTCATTAGACCTATGATTGAGTACAATGCCCCATTCGGAATGTATCTGACCCGACACCTGCAGCAGCTGGAAAGGCCCCAAAAGTTCCTCACCAAAAGGATAAAGGGTCTCAAAAATATGTCTTATGCTGCCCGACTGAAAGAACTCCAGCTCTATTCAGTCTCATACCGCTTGCTCAGAGGTGACCTGTGCCTGACATATAAGGCCATGTCAAACCCTGATTTGATGAATATGCTTCACCTCAAAAATCTAGATCCCTCAGAACCACAAGGGCGGGAGACTTAAACCTTGACACGGTTATTAATAGAACATGCTGGAGGGACAGATTCATCACCCAGAGACTCCCTATGCTGTGGAACAAAATCCCGGTACATGTGAGGCAGAGCACCTCGCTGGCCTTGTTCAAGAGGAATCTTGACCAATGGATGGGGGATCGCAGATATACCCCAGGGATTACTTCAGTGTCACTGCTTGACAGAGGCACAGCAAAATAATAGGCATAGTTTTATTCAAACTAAAGGGGTGGCGAAAGCCAAATAACTATGGGCTAGGCTTATAAATGCCCTTGGGCAGATAGCCTAGTATGAACCTATGAACCTATGAACCTATGAACTAGGTACTGTATAACACTAAAGACCTGATTCCAAAAGACTTGCTCTAAGTGTAAGTGACCACTTATACTAGCAGCAGGCTTTAAGCAGGTGCTTTGGATTCTGGCCTTCGTGTAAGCCTGTTTATAGATAGGTCATTCATCAAAGTAAGTCACTTGCATTGAGAGCAAGTCTTTGGGAATCAGGCCTTAAATTTCCTTTGATAAAATAAATACACTCAGGGATGGTATTGGAATGTGGACTGCACAGTTAAAATAAGGAATCAGTGAACAAATCTGCCCCTTTTGAAATGAATGGAACACATTCAAGTATGTCAATGGATGACATTTAGAAAACAAAACATCCCTCTAATTTGTCAGATGAGAAAGCTGGGGTCTGCTTTCTGACAAATCTAAAGTCACAAGAAGCATAACAATTGTGTTTAGTACAAGTCTAATTGCTAACATTTATATATATTCAGTGAAATACAGAAACCTTTCAAGTTTCCAAAGATATGCAGTTTTCCTAACAATCTATAAATGTCAAAGGAAATTGAAAGAATCATTAACCAGATTCCACATTCAGTACAACTAAAGGCAAGGATGATTATATGCCTGGCCTTGATTTTAACTCAGACCTACAATACAAAAACAGTAATGTAATTTCCACAGTTCACTTAAACTCTTTTAAATTTTAACAGCAATCTTCTACTCTTTAAATATTTACATTTAAAATCTGCAGTGCTTCTTAAGATTGAAAAGTTTTCCCATTCAGGATATTCCTGCAATTTTCTGTAGGCTTCATAGACATTTATCTTCTTTGGGAGATGAGCTTATGTTTGCATCCATCCTGCTGACAGTTTAGTAATGGGTTCACTTCATTCTGTCAGCCCTTACCATTTATAATATATATGGCTGCCCTTGGGGTCTTTGACCAAGTCAAACAGATAACCAACCCTTTCTGCAAAAATGTAGCTTCATTTGGCTTATAATGCTTTTTATTGTGTTACCATGGCAGGTTGCCCTGGGATATAAAACACAAAATAATGTTTTTTGCCCTCAAACGTTCTCATTTGAAGGAAAAAAAATCTCACAGTTAGGCCTTTCATTCTGTGTGTACAGTAATTCCAAAGTTGATAGAGTTCTTAAAGAATTATCCATCTTTCATGAGGTGGTGTCTCCAGCTTAATTGCTGCCTTGTTTATACATCTAGTAATTTATGATTTGTAAAACACACACAAATGCCTAGGCAGTATTTAAAGAGGCGTGGAACCACCTTTAACAGTAAATGGTAATGCTCATATAAAATGTCAATATTAGGTACAGATCTGAACTTTACAAAAATGCCAGTCTTCCTGCTTCTCTGTTACTGTGTAAAGCATCTATGAAAAAAGAGTATTGCATAGCTAATCAGTAGGGGAAAAGTACCACTTTCACTTTTAAAACATGAGTTCCAAAGTGTGGAATCCTCCTTACCATAATGTAAAACAGATGTAGAAGTAATTATACTTAAATTACTTGTTCTATTAAAAATAAAAACAGAAAAGAAAAAAAATGATTTTTGAAAACTAAACAATCTATTCATTCATATGTTTGGGATGTATGCAAAGAAATCCAGAAGGGGATAGTGTTCCATATCTGTATACCAAAGTAAGTCACTCGCACTGAGAGCAAGTCTTTTGGAATCAGGCCTTAAATTCCCTTTGATGAAATAAATACACTCAGGGATGGTATTGGAATGTGGACTGTGCACCTCAGTTCCCTAGGACTGTTCAAAGAAATTAATAAAAGTGTCACACCATGCTGTCTTCACATCGAAATTTATTATTTGCAGCCATTACCAGACTGGCTACTTGATAGCTTCTTTTCACAGGTGTATGGCGTCTGGGTACCACCTTTGAGAATATTAACAGTTTGGCTGCATAGACAAACACTTATTAACAGAAGGCTTTGTCAAAAATAAATAAAATAATTTTATAGAGTTCGGAATGATTCCCATTTAATTGAAAAAAGTTATGTTTGGATAAAAATGCTGGAAAAAAAGCTGATGGTCGTTTCATATTGAAATGGTGATACTTGTAAAGCACCTGTTGGCTGCTTACAGCTTAAGTAGCTGACTATGGCTGTGAAAGACAGGAGTTTGTACCTTTACATGAAATCTACATTTTGTTACATGAAGAGTTTTGCATCATCACGAAACTTGCATGTGCATTTTGGTGGCAGTGATGGTGATGGTGAAGGTCTTACAAAAAGTGTCCCTTTATAGACTTTCTTGTCTCTTGCTGTTCACTAATCATTTCACTTACAGGAATTTACTATAATAATATATACTTTTTGTTTCTGGAGCCTTGTACAACCTGTGTATTTCATTTCTCATCTTCCCTTGCTTGAGTTTCTTAGCAGGCTGTGCCCTTGCCTTTGATGCAGGGCGGATTTAAAGGTTGTGGGTTCTGTTCCTACATCTGTTACTTGGATTCATGTCACAGCAATAACAATATAGTGCTGAATTCCAGTAGTGACACCCTTCATTTCAGATAATAACTTGGGGGTCCATCTGCCTCAGCTAGTTCCATTGCTTAGATGGATGTTAAAGATCCCGCCAGTAACCAAAAAACATATGGAACAAAATAAATCTTCATAACCATATAACTGCTACAAATATTTATATATGAAACATTTGTACATATTGGATATGTACATTGTTTTCTTTTTCATTTTTAAACTCGTCGGCTTCTACTTATTTCATATTTTCTTTCCCATTTATTATCAATGTCCTCTATATCTATCAAACTACATTTCTTTCTCAGTTCTTCTGTTAAAAGTTTACTTGTCTTTTAAGGCTTCTTAAAAGAATCTGATACTGCCCCCATACATATGCCTCATCCTTTTGATATTCCAAGTGAAAACGGGTCTTGTAGATCCAAAAACCATAATTGATAGTTGCCAAAGCAAACAAAGTATCTTTCTCAGACGTCTCCTCTTCATATCTATATATTAATAAACACTCGTTAATTTTCTTAACATTTCACCAATCTTTATTTCACTAGCTTCCAAAAGTCTTATGACATACCACAGTCCAAGCATTGGTGGAGTATTTTGCCTTCTTCCTGACCCCAGGCTTCCCATAGATATCATCTTTCTGAAGTATTTTCATGAAAATGGTTTACTGCCGTCTAAAGTTTCTGACCCAAAAGAAACAGATTCCAAGGTAACCTCTCATAAAAACTGAGGAATCCATTTTTATTCAGTATCTTAATGCTGACATGAGATACTCAAACACATTATTTCTCCATAATTTTATTTTTCAGCATTATTATATAGTTTAGCGTCATACACCCGTTATCAAATCCTTCACTTTTGGTACACTGCCTTTTTAAATGCTTATTTTATATATTTTGTTTATTTATTTATTTATATATTTTGTTGATTGAGAAAAGCCTGACTGGGTAAACCCATTTTCTGCGGAGGCTCAGGGAGAAAAGCTTCACTTTTACATTACAGGTGATGTACATTTACAATCGCAGTGTAAAATCATCTATACATGAATTTATTTACATGGTTTTCAAATACTGTAAATATTTCTTACAGTAACATAGCATTTAAATGGAAAAATAGTGACTGTTACATAGATTGGCTAATTATTGAATAGAGAAATAACATACAATAACAATTAATGTATTTATAGCATGGTGGCTGCAGGGAATGATCAGATTGGGGTGTTTTTGAGTTTAGTAACAATTTACAGACAGACAAGTAGAATGCAGCTTAAAAATGATAAGAGAGATATGAAAGGAGAGGTTATGGAAATGAACAGGATGTTAAAGGGACAGAGGAGGAATTGAAGTTAGTGGTGGGGTGTGAGAGAGGGAGGAAGAGTAAGAGCTTAGGAAATTAGTGCCGTATGTGGAGGGGCAATAAGGTACAACAGATTGGGATGCAAAGTGTCTGCAAGAGTTGGAGAAAAGTAATCTGAGTAACGCTAGCCAGGAAACATGGCTATTGTTTTGGCTGTGTCCACTATGACAGGTCAAAACTGAATGCACTGAGGATCTGAATCCTTGAACTGCATTCACCAAAAAAAGGATAGAACCACCCATTTTTTTTAAGTTTTTTTTGCAGGGGGGTCAAGCTCCCCCCTCTGCATATCCTGATGGTGGGGAACAAGCCACTCACAGCCCCGTGTGTGTGTGTATGTGTGTGTGTGTGTGTGTGTGTGTGTGTGTGTGTGTGTGTGTGTGTGTGTGTGTGTGTGTATTATATATATATATATATATATATATATATATATATATATATATATATATGGTCTATATTATGTTATCGAATACTAACTTAATCGAAAATGTAATAGTAGACCCGTAAATGTTGAAGTGCTAGAACCTTAAACGTTTCAATGGAGATCTCCGTACAGTGCAGAAACGGAAGTTTTCCATTGCCTGCACTGTAGTGCGATCACGGAGTTGGTATATTTAAGTAGCGGGGGGGGGGTGTGGGGGGGTGCAGGGGGGCATTTTCTCTTAATATGGTTCACGCACTCACTGTATTTTCTGTTCTTTGGTTTAAAACATATTCCCTAAGCTTCTTCTTGCCTTTACCAAACTCTGCAAAATGCTGTCATTCTTCTAACTCCTTTATATCTAAATTATTATAAATGGATATTATTATAAACGCTGTTGTCCTGAAGTCATACTATACAGCACAATGAGACATACTTACAAATAACATTTCTCCTTAAACAAGATCCTCAAGAAAAAAAAAAAAACAAGCCTGCCTGGTGGACATCCACCATAAACAGGTTATATAATAGGAGGAAGAATTTGCTGTCTAAGAGCAAGAAGGAATGATCTCAGAATTGGAAGCACACCCTTCTCAGCTTGAACAAGCACATAAGACTTCTTGTAAAGTCCTCTAAAGCTAAATATGAATCTAGATTAGCATCCCTAGCTAAGGATAACCATAAGGCATTCTTTAGCTACATCTGAAACCTTAACAGAAAAGCCCAGATTTGCAGTGAACTGGTAGTGAATGGTACCACATATACTGAACCAGTGGAAATAGCCAACCTGCTAGAGGACAGGTTCAGTGAAAACTTCTTGCCCCTGTCCCCACTGCATATACCCCAAAACGTTCGTACCACCTACTCTCCACCTAGTATCTCTAAACAGCAGGTCTTAACTACTCTCTCCAAGGCCAAAACACAGCCTCTATGTGACCTGATAACATCCCAGGCTACGTTCTCAATGGTTTAAAACAGGAGTTAGCAACACCATTGGGTACTCTTTTCATCCACAGCCTATGCACTGGTTTTGTCCCTGCTGAATGGAAAATAGCTACTATCATCCACTTGCACAAGACGGGGAGGGGGGGTTGCATCCACTGACCCTGGGAACTATAGACCTATTAGCCTAACCAGCCTTATCTACAAGGCCATGGAGAGAATCATCGTGGACATTATCAACAAGGATATAGGAGACCTTAAAACACTTAATCCAACCCAGTTTGGTTTTGTTAAAGGGAGATCCTGCCTGTTGAGCCTGGTGGACTTCTTTGAGACTGTCACCAAAGTCCTGAATGAAGGCAAATCTGTGCATATGGCCTATCTAGATTTGGCCAAGGCCTTTGACACAATCCCCCACTCAGGCATCATTAAAAACTTAACCAACTGGGAGTCAGCCCATACACTGTCAGGTGGATTGCAAACTGGCTCACTGATAGAACACATTACAATCAAAATAGGGGACTCCACCTCCACTAGCAGACCGGTTACCAGTGATGTTCCACAGGGATCGGCGCTGGGATCCCTCTTGTTTGGAATCTACTTCTCAGAAGTACAGGCAAAAACAAAAGGTCTGTGGCTGACAAAGTTTGCTGATGACTGCAAACTGGTAGCAGTCGTTGAGTCCCCAAATGATGTCAACATTCTACAAGAAGGACTTATGAAAACCAGTGATTGTTGCCAATGTCATGGTCTTAAACTCATTGCAAAAAAATGCATTATCATCCCCTTTGGCAACGTCGACATCCCTGCAAATTACTATATTAATAACAACACCCTAAGCTTGAAATCTGTGGTGAGAGATTTGGACACACAGGTTGACAGCAACCTTACTTTTGATCACAATGCCTTCATGATGGTAAGGAAGGCCTTCTACTTTGCTCACCTCATAAGCAAGGACATAGCTTCCAGAACAAAAAGGTTATAATCCCCTGTACTCTTCCCTCATCAGGCCAATAACAAAGTACAATGCTCCCTTTGGTATGTACCTAAACAGGCACCTGCAGCAATTGGATAAACGTCAAAGGTCTCTCACAAAGAAAATTCAGGGTCTTCAGCAAATGTCAAATATGGACAGACTGAAGTCACAGTCACTATACTTTGCATCATATAGATTACAGAGAGGTGACCTGTGCCTTGCATACAGAACAATCTCTGATCCTGCCTTAATGGAAGTGCTGCACATTCATAAGTCAAATGGTACACAATTCTCTCATTCTAGGGACCTTATCCTAGCATGTGACGTCAACAGAACTTGCTGGAGAGATAGGTATATTTCTTCTCTTCTGGAATAAACTTCCAATACAGGTTAAACCGAGTTCCTCATTAATCATTTTTAAGCGCAACCTGAATGGTTAGATGGGAAACCACAAATTCACCCCAGGGGTTTCACCTGTGTCTCTCTTGGATAGGGTCTGTCTGTGCTGATTTAGATCTACCTATAGCATAAATCATATTTTTAGAACCTTAAGGGAACAAGAGTTGAACTTGGCTCGGTTTTTAAGGGCCCTAGGGTCATTACCTTAGTAGCCTCCTATGAACCTATATAGCTCTTGAATGAAATAATCTTTACAGTGGACATATTTGGTTGTATTATTCATCTTTTTCTTTACTTTTTTCATTTTAAGTTTTTAATAACACTACTTTTTTCCCTTATCATTTATTTATCCTGAACTAGAATTCTGTCTGTAATGAAATTAGCTTATCTGTTAGACTTCCTTCTGAGACTGCTATATTGAATTTTGTTAATCTGTAGCACTCCATAGAACACGTTTTATTGCACTGTATCATCAAAATCCAAATAAATAAATGTCCCCCTCCCCTCTTTTAACATACAGTTCCCTCACTGTTCTTTATGGTGATTAATTAGATATTATACAATGACTGGCTATTAATATTCAAAAATGAGCATGCTGATTGGCCAGTCCAACCTGTGTGCCCGTTGTAAATTTGAGAATATACTAACGAAAACATGTCAGATCGCCCGGACTCTCATATTTCTTTTACTTTTCTTTCTTTTTTTGCCCCAAAAAAGGAAATGGAAGACCTGGAGTGAAAAAAGGGGGACGGCGCAGACAAAAATAAGAGGCTAATCAGGTACTTTCTACAAAATTAAAGAAACTTACCTGATTATCCTTTTATTTTGTCTGTCGTGGCTCTCCCAAATGTAAGAAGTCTCCCAATTTCTTTTTTTATTTTCAATTAAAAAAAAAGAAAAGCAATGGAGATCTTCAGTTCTCCATTGCTACCTCTGCACAGCACTAATGTACTGCGTAAGTGTAGGAACACAAGTCCCATACGCATGCGCAGTACATCAGAAAAAGCCCCAGGAAAACCACGGAAGGGTAGCACGGAGGTATTATACAAAGACATTATTTAAGAAAAGTAAGTATTTTTTTTCTTAAATAATGTCATTGTATAATAGCAATAACCCATGGCTGCGTGTGGGCAATGCTGGATTTACTCACGGTTGCCTTTGTTTGGTCACGAGGGCTTCACCCTCCTGACCAAACCATACCAACTGTAGGTAAATCCAGCATTACCCACACCCAGCCGTGGGTTATTGCTTAATTACCCATCCTAAGTAAATAACATTTATAAAATCACATTTATGTTTCACAGGGCCAAATTTTTTACACCCTGCATATTTTAACGCCTTACTTTCTTTACATATATTATCTGATCCCCATAATTTCTAGAATCTTCCTGATTGATCTATACACAGAAAAATTACTGTCACTTCTAGTCATAAATAAGTCAGGCAAATGTTAAAACTGCCCTCTTACATCCATAGATTCAACAGATTCTAGACATCACCCTGTTCATACCTTCCATTCGTTCATGATCTTCTCTCCATTATAACTGCATTGCATTTCTGTTTCCTCCATTGCAATGCTGTTGTTGACTTTATACCATCATTTTTAATTGCTAATATAACAACTTAAATTAGTAACACAAGTAAAGGAATATAAAAGTAAAATTTCCCTTGTTCTTGGTAAATAACTGTATGTACCCTTTCCCAAAATACCTTTAATGGTATTAAAATTGCTCCCAAAATACCTTTAACGGTATTAACATCACTCGTCTCCTTTAAACTTCTTCTTTGCAGGAGGCAATCCTCCAATGTGGGGGCCAAGCCCCACCCCCCAAACTTATATATATTAACGCTGATATCACCACAACTCAGAGAAAAGGGAATACTCTAGGGGAATGGCAATCTTGGACTTAATGTAAGTCCATTTTATAACAATCCAGTTTCCATATTTTAGCACTCACTCTAGCTGGTCTTAATATTTTAAATTGTTACCGAAGAAAAGCCCTGGCTGCCTGACTGGCAGCTTCTGTGCGTGGCTCATGCCTCATTGGGAACAAATGGACCACGAATGGTTCTTTCTCCATGAGGAACAAAATGGGCCAAAAGATTACAAGAAATACTGATGGTTGGCAGGTAGTGGGCACCCCCCCCCCACAAAAAAAAATGGTTGTAAGTGTGAAGTAATTCACTAAAAAATAAATCAAAATCTAGGAGAAGACTACATAACTGAACGGGAAGCCAAAATCTTGGAAACCAAATCAGAAGAAATGAAAGAAAGTAAATCAGTGTGGCAAATCAAATAACACAAAAGGAAATAAATCAGTGTGCCAAATCAAATAACACAAAAGGAAGTAAATCAGTATGCAAAATCAAATAACACAAAAGGAAGTAATCAGTGTGCCAAACCAAATAACACAACAATAAGTAAATCAGTGTGCCAAATCAAATAACAAAAAAGGAAGTAAATCAGTATGCAAAATCAAATAACACAAAAGGAAGTAATCAGTGTGCCAAACCAAATAACACAACAATAAGTAAATCAGTGTGCCAAATCAAATAACAAAAAAGGAAGTAAATCAGTGTGCCAAATCAAATAACACAAAAGGAAGTAATCGGTGTGCCATATCAAATAACACAAAAGGAAGTAAATCAGTGTGCCAAATCAAATAACACAAAAGGAAGTAATCAGTGTGCCAAATCAAATCACACAAAAGGAAGTAATCAGTGTGCCAAATCAAATAACACAAAAGGAGATAATTAATGGAAGGCTGTGGGGATACTGGGATGCACAGGAAGAGAGACATTACTGTTAAAAAGAGGAAGTCATTATCTTTCCAGATTGATAGTTATATGAAGTACTGGCTTTCTACCTGCGCCTAAGAAAGTAGTAGAACAGCTTAATATGCAGAGCCTTCAAAAGAAGAAGCTGAGGGAGATGTATGACTCCTTAACTGTATCAACAAGGAACATATGGGAGCAATTAAAAAAAAAAGATTTGGGGAGACTTAAGAGTTTGAGGAAGTTTAAGAAGAACCACGAGAGAGTTGTGTAGAAGGATGTATGAACGCATGAGAGCAGTGGGGTTGAAAGATATGAGTAATGGTTTGGCCAAACATGTAGCACAGAAACATAAGGGGAATAATGATGTTAGTTTTCACTTTTCTGTTATTGACCAAGTCTTTGATTATAGTCAAAGGATAGATGCAGAAGAAGAGTTGGCTTGGAAGGAATATTGCTGGTAGATTAGACTCAATGCTTGTAATTCTCCGGGTATGAACAATAGGGAGAATTATAAAGTTTTTTTTTTAAAAAGAAGAGGTTAAAGCACTGAGTCATGTGATATGAGAATGTCATGTGACTTTTAAAACACACACATATATATATATATATATATATATATATATATATATATATATATTGTGTTTGTTGTTTGGGGTAACTTGGTCTGATGAAGTTCCTTAAAATTGGGGATGAAAGCGCTTACCAGTTTTACCTTTTTGTACCAGCTATCGTGAATGTATAATACAGTTGAAGTTTTATTGTGAGGTCATTCTGTTTTTTTTTGCATTTTTTTAGTACGATTCGAATATTTAGCCTTTTTTGTTTAATCTGTATAGATAAGTTATGTTCATTGATATATTATATAATACAATAGTGAATGGAAATGCAAGTTTAACTAAAAATAATAAAAATCGAAAAAAACAGTATGAAAATCACTTTAATAAAAAGCAAAACTCCAGTAAGCGCTTTCATCTTTTCAAATGAGACTTCTTCAGACTGAAGTAATTATTACAACATACATATTTAAACAATATTCAAAGTCACATGACATCTAATTAATTAATGTTTTAACCCTTTACATTTCAAATACATAATAAAATCTTCTTGGTTATTTAAACCGGGTGTATAACAGGCATTTAATCTTACCTGCCAACAATATTCTAACTAGCCCAACTCTTCTTCAGGGTTTAATAAAAATTCATAGGTTCATAGGTAGGTACTAGGCTATCGACCCTGGCGCCTATACAAGCCCAGCCAAAAAGGTACCCTGGCTTTTGCTACCCAAGAAAATTATTTTCCTGTGCTACTGTTGAGCAGAGCCACAGAGGTGATCCCCGGGGTGAATTTCCTATTTCCCATCCAATCATCAAGATTTTTCTTGAAGAGTGCTAATGAGGAGCTTTGTTTGATACAGATAGGTAGTTTATTCCAGAGTATGGGAAGTCTCTGGGACAGGAATCTATCCCTCCGGCATGTTCTATTTATTGTGGTGACAAGGTTTAGGTCCCTAGAGTGTGTAGCTCAGAGGGATTGGGATTTCTGTAAGTGGAGCATGTCCAACAGCTCTGGGTTTGACATAGCTTTGTATGTTAGGCAGAGATCACCCCTGAGTAGGCGATATGTGACAGAGTAAAGTTGGAGTTTTTTGAGACGGTCTGCGTAGGGCATCTGTTTGAGGCCGGTAATCCTCTTTGTGAGGTATTTCTGCATCCTTTCCAGTTGTTGTAGATGTCTTGTGAGGTACATACCAAAAGGGGTGTTGTACTCTATAATGGGTCTAATGAATGATGAGTAGAGGGGAACAATGACCTCTTTTTTTCTGGATGAGAAACCTTTTGTGATGAGGTGTGCCACGTAGAAGGATTTCCTGACTACTGTGGTGATGTGATTATCAAAGGAGAGACTACTGTCCACCTGTGTCCCAAAGTCTCTTATCACACTTTCAGTGTTAAGTATACTACTGCCTATGTTGTAGTTCATGGGTACAGAGTTTTTACCAAAGGGGATGACAATGCACTTTTTGGCATTGAACTTGAGACCATGGCTTTGACACCAGGCATCTGTCTCAGTGAGGCCCTT
The DNA here is from genome assembly GCF_019279795.1 of Protopterus annectens. NCBI lineage: Eukaryota > Metazoa > Chordata > Ceratodontiformes > Protopteridae > Protopterus > Protopterus annectens. The sequence goes on along the minus strand of NC_056736.1, from coordinate 587,023,051 downwards.
TTGTAGGATGTTCACATTGTTAGGAGCTTCGATTATGGCTCCTAGTTTGAAGTCATCTGCAAACTTCTTTAGCCAAAGACCTTCTGTGTTAGCCTGTACTTCAGAGAAGTAGATACCAAACAGGAGACGACCCAGGACTGAACCCTGTGGTACTCCACTTGTCACTGGTCTGAAGTCGGATTTCGAGTCTGCTACTTTCACAGTGTGGGTTCTGTCAGTGAGCCAGTTGGCAACCCATCTTGTGACATTGGGATTTATACCTAGCTTAGTGAGTTTATCTATAATTCCAGAGTGGAGGATGGTGTTGAAAGCCTTGGCAAGATCTAGATAGGCTGTGTGAACCACCTTACCCTTGTCTACAGCTTTGGTAACTGCTTCAAAGTAGTCTATCAGGTTTAGGAGACATGATCTGCCTTTTACAAACCTGAACTGGGTGGGGTCCAGAGTTTGGAGATTACCAATGTCTTTGTTTATAAATTCCATGATGATACATTCCATGGCCTTGCAGACTAGGCTCGTCAGGCTAATGGAGCGGTAGTTCCCGGGGTCCTTGGTGGCTCCCCCCTTGTGGAGTGGGATAACCGTTGCTGTGCGCCATTCAGCAGGCACAAAGCCTGAGGTGAGGCTATGACTGAGCATGGTACTTAGGTGGGGTGCCAGTTCATTCTGTAGTTCGTGTAGAATGCAGCCTGGGATGTTGTCTGGTCCCATGGATGCTGTGTTCTTGGCTTTGGAGAGTGTGGTTTTTACCTGTGCAGCCATGATTACAGGAACTTTACATTCTTCCGGTATAGAGATGGGCTCTTTAGGGGGTGAGAGGGGGGAAAACCGCACCGAACCTATCTGCCAGGATGTTGGCAATATCAGTTGGGTCTGTATATTTAGTGCCATTGTGCTGTAACTCAGAGCAGATCTGAGTATTGCCATTGAGATTCTTGACATAGCTATAGAATGCTTTGTGGTTGTCTTTAGAATCAGTGACAATTTTGTTTTCATAACTAACTTTGGAGGATTTTATCAGGGATCGCAGCTTCTTACTGAGGCTAACCAGCGTGCTCCTCCACTCATGGGATTTTACTCTCTTTTGCAACAGTTTCTTCCTTCTGTTGTACAGTTTGTTTATGGCAGGGGACCACCAGATTGGCTTCCTTTTTTTGGAGGATAGCATCTTGGTTCTGTTTGGGATAGCATGATCCATGCACTCATGTAAGTGCTTATAAAGTGCAACTGTGTAGGATTCAGTAGTCGTAACTGTATTGTCCATCTGCATGGGTGCCATGAAGTTCACCACTTCTGTCTTAAGAAGCATGAAGTTGGCTTTGGAGAAATTTTTTACCATGGTTTCCTTAATGGGGGTGGGGGCAGCATGTGGATATCTAGGGTAATTAGCTTATGGTTGGATCGGACCAATGAGGCGTTGACTTCAGGTGTGAAACACCGGTCACTCATGTTGGTAATGACTAGAGCTAGGATATTGTTGCACCTGGTGGGGGTGTGGATAAGTTGATCCAGGGCATTGGAGTTTATGAATTCTAGAAAGTGTTGAGCGAAGGAGTTGGTACATGAGTAGTTTTCCCAGTTAATGGTGGGGTAGTTGAAATCGTCCATTATTAGGGTGTTTGGTTGAACCCTAATATTTTCCAGTACATCAAGAAAAGAGGAGTGGGAATCCTGGGGCATGGTGGGTGATCTGTAGCAAGCTATAATTTGGATTGCAGTTTTGCCCAGAGTTAGTTGCACTTGGATAACCTCGGCTGCATTATGCTGAGCAGCTAGCCTGGAGGTGTGGATATCCTTAATGAATATGGACACACCTCCACCTTTGGTGTTCTGGTCCAGGTTACATGGCTGAAAAGTGTGGTATGAGTTATAGCCTGGTAGTGCAGCGGTGCTCTCTGGAGCCTTAAACCAGGTCTCAGTCACTGCACAGATATCGATGTTCTCCATTTTAAGGAGTGCCTCGAGTGAGTGCATTTTGAGATTTATACTTCTAGCATTGAGTAGCATCACCCTCAGTTTTTGCTTGCCTGTTCCTGTTACAGTGGTACATTTGTCATTTGAACCTTGCCTAAAATAGGCACTATAGGGGCGGCAAGAACCTTAGCCAGTATCTGGAATCCCAGGGGTGACAGGTGCAGGCCATCTCTGGCAAAGCATCATGGTCTGTCAACCATGTCATCCCAAGCAGACAGATACTGGATCCCTTTAGAATGCCACCAGAAGCTTAGCCAATTGTTGAAGTCAATCATTTTGTCCATGTACTGTGGCATCATTCTAGGTGATGGCAGAATGCTGCTCAGGGCTAGGGTCATACCTGCCTGGGCTACAAGATTGGAGAGCTCTTCCATGTCTGTTTTCTTGTAGTCCAGGGAGGTACGTCTCAGGTCGTTCACACCAGCATGGATAATGACAGCCATATTTGTATTTGTTGTGGAGTGACCTGAGTGCATGGGTTATGTGGTGGATCCTGGCACCCGACAGGCAGCTGACAGTAACCTTCTCCTTGTTTAGCCTGGTGAGTGGGACATCAGTGTGCCTGACCATAGAGTCACCTATGACTAGTGTGTTGGGTACGTTGTTTTGCCTTATTGGCTGTGGTTGAGTGGCACACTGAGTCTGCAGGCTATGTGTCATTTGGCTTGTGTTGGAGGTGGAGGTTGCTTGCATTTCTGCTTTGGAGGTCTGTGTTACTTGAGCAGATTATGCTTAGTGCATCAACCAGCAAAAACTTAAAACCAGTTTTGCAGGAACCACATTTATAATTTCTACCTAAAGCATTCTTTTCATCTCCTATAGAGACGGCATATTTGTGTTCATACATTCTATTGTACAATTCACATGTGGTCCTGCCAATGTAAAAAGACTTGCAGGCCACACAGAAAACAAGATAAATCACAAACTTAGATTTACAAGTAAATGTTCCATTAACATTAATTCTCACGTTGTTTATAATAAGGTACGTTTCTTCCGTATATAAGTAAAGGTTGTTCTTTGGCATACTTATCTTTGCCTGAAAATAATTTTTAAAACTCTTGGCCCTTTTTTGCGTAAATAAAGGTCTATCCCCTATTACACTTAAGATCTTGACAAAGCCACCAAAAAGTTTCCATTTCTTGGTTATGATGTCTTTTATAACTCCAGAATCTAAACTATTTGTGATGGGCATCCTTGCTCTGTTTTCATTTCTGGGAGCCGTAGTAATCTTTAAATAAGTCCCTTTTCTCTGAGTTCTTATGTCAGACATAACAGTGGTGATTAGTGTTTTGGGATAACCCCTGTTGTATAACTTCTCACAGAAATTATTGCCTTCTGTGTGGCCTGCAAATTTTATGCTAATTAGCATACAGATTTGTACCTATTTTTCATGAGCCTTTGTCCAGATTTTTTTGTTTCCAGGTTGAGAGGTATGCTGCCTGCATATGCTCAGTATTATACGCATGTGCTTACATCTGGAAATGCTTCTTAAAGATACATACACAGGTTCTGTTCTACATCCTCCCTCTTCGAGAAATAGCTCATACATCAGATAACAGTATCCAATGACATGCACTTATATACAGTAATGATCTTCTGACATGCAGTTATACAGAAGTAATTTTCGGCATACAATCATATAAATCAGACATACTATATATAAAACAATCATGTCCAGGTTGCTGTGCATTTTACACTAGGTCTAGAAATACAACCTGTAACATGAAAGTCAGAATTGGAACTAGCAATGGGGACTGCCTTCAAGGAATGTTCAACTTTTTCATTTCATGTGTTTTTTGCTGAGGTTTGCTGTGTTTAATTTACTTGGTATGAACATTGTCAGGGTTGCTTTGAGATCTAGAGTCTGTATCACTGGTACAATGCTGCAATATCATTTCTGATACAGGAACAAGATGCCTGCAGTTTCTCTCGTATTCTGTACCCTCAGATTCCACTAAGTAGGTCCTTGGCTTGGCACATATACCTCTCATTTGACCAATTCAATCAAAGCCTTTCGATGTTTGCATCCTCACTGTCTCTCCTTATTTCAACAGACGAAGAAATCTGCTCATTTTATCATAGCTGGACTTCTGAGAAGAATGCTTTTTAAAAAGTTGGGCTGTGATTGCTCTGTTGTTTTTAGCATTAGTCACCAACAAACTAGAACTGATAGGCAAGGTTGTTCTGGTTTGCCTAGATACAAGTCTCTGAGCAGGCGAACACAGTAGATTGTCACGGTGTATATTTCTGAGATTAAGTAAATTCAAGAAGACATCGGTATTGTCATACTTTGACCTCTCTAGTCATTGCTTTGCACTTTGTACTGTACGTTCAGCAAGGCAGGACTACTTGTAACATGGATGAAGTCCCACTCTTTCACAAATCTCTGGAACAATTGATTGATAAACTAAGTACCATTGTCAGAAATAACTTTGTGTGGACTACCATGGACTGAGGAATGACTTTTCTTCTTAGTAATAACAGCACTGGACGTTAGGTTAGGTAGCAATTCGATTTCAAACTAGTTTGAATAAGAGTCTATTAACACTAAGTAATGGTGATTGTTCCACTCAAATATGTCAGTGGCTACTGTTGACCAAGGCATTTCAGGAATTTGGCTTAGCTGAAGTGACTCTTTTTGCAAATCTGAAATAATACTATTACATACTAAACAAGAAGAAAGCACTTTATCAATGTCTTTCGATAGAGGAGGCCAAAATACTAGTCCTCTCTCCCTTTTTCTTTTGGAAGACTTGGAACCTGGGTGGCCCCGATGCAAAATCTGAATGAACTCATGTTGTAAGGAAATACGAACAACAACTCTGGGACCTTTGAAAATGATACCATCTTCCATCCACATCTCATCTCTGCGTGGAAAGTAAGGTTGCACTTCTGGCGGTACACAGGATTGCTTTGACGACCATCCTACATTGATGAGGTGGTTGAGCTTTTGCAAAATTGGATCAGTCTTTGTATGATCTCTCAGCTCATCAAGTCTTGTGGTAGAAAAATTACATACTTCCATGACATCAGAGTCAAACTTTTCTGCATCAAGCTGTTCCATGGTATTTCTGAGTGGTCTCCCAAAAATGGCACTGCTGCCTGCATGTGTTCACTATTTATATGCAGGTGTCTACACCTGGAAATGATTCTTAAAGATACATACACACGTTCTGTTCTACACTTCCAACACCATTAACATATAGTACTACAAGCATGAAGCATTAGGTGGAGGAACTATTTTACATCAAAAATATATTAAAATAATAAAAAAGTACTTAAAAAATAAATAAGAAAAACACAATTTTACGGACCCAAATTTCTAAGCACAATAATTCCCTCCAGGGTGTATGTTAATGTTTAAGTAACATCCTTCCAGAGGTATAGAGGCCCTTCGCCTGTGGCGTCAGACCTCATAACACTCCTGGGTGGGTATTAATTGCACATTAATACACACCCTGTCAGGCATTATTGCTGGCTTGTAGCACTTTCAGTCAACTGATCACATTTTGACTTTTGGTAATTGGCCAAACATAATTCCATTCTTGTATCATGAGAGCTATACAATGTTTCTGGAAGAAATTATGGCTCTAATTTAACAGTCTGTGTGGTTTTCCATTCTTGTTACAATACTTTTTAAGCTGCTTACTGGTAAAAGTAGCTTGACAGAGCTTTTTTAAAAGATATGTATCGGTTATCCCATTTATGATTTAGTCAAATACAAATGCAGACTGCATCCCAGTTTATAAATTTGGTTTATACTGCAGCAATATTAATTATTACATCTTTTTAAGCTGATACCTGCATTAATAGTCAGACCTGCATCAAAAAAAGTTTGTAATTCCTTGCATTGTAATTAAACAAACTTTCTTAAAGAAGAGTAAATATAGAAAAAGTAAGTGACTATAGTTTATTCCAGCTTGAAGTTCCCTGATAAGTTAATGATAATATAGTATTCAGATTAGACTGAGCAGCAATAAACTAAACAGAACTGTAAAATGAATAATTTATATTGCTGGGTTAATACTAGAATTCAGAGTTACCTTCCCTTATGATGAGCTGCATTGTTTCAAAGGCAACCCAGTAATATTATTTTTACTGGTCTGTCACAAAGGGTAACAACATGGCTTTAAATTTTCATCATACTAAGTCAAAGCAATGTATTCATCCTTTCCAGTGCTTCAGTGATTATCTAACCCTAATCTGATTAGGGTGAGCACAATACAGAATTTAAATGTAGATTTCATTAATGCTGTCGACATGAGGTTTGCCAGGAAATGCTATTGGAATTACTTTGGAAATCTCAAGTAATGTTGCTTCACATCAGTGAGCCAAGGCGAGCTGCAAACTTTATACTAACTCTTTAATCGCTAAACTCATGAAGATTAGATAAAAAAAAAACACAACACTATATTATATCTGTCTTTGGGTAGAGTACAAATATATATATATATATATATATATATATATATATATCTATATATATCTATATCTATATATATATATATATATATATATATATATATATATATATAGATATACATACATATATATCTGTATATATGTGTATTATATATATGGGTCCCCTTCAGTAGATCAAAGGTTTATAAGTTTGAACCACATATGGCCGAGACCATATGTTTGAACTTGTAAAAGTTTGATCTGACTGAATGGAGATCTCCATACAGAGCGGAAAGGGAAGATTTTCCATTTCCACAATGTAGTGCAATCTCAGAGTTGGTATATTTAAGTAAGAGGGGTGTGGGGGTGCAGGGGGGGGGTGTAGCCCCCCCGTTATAGATGTTTAGTTTTGTGTTTTTTGATTTTATGTGGATTTACGTCATTGTTCGAACTTTTACGAGTTCGAACATATGATCTCGGCCATATGTGGTTCGATGTGGTTCGAACTAGTAAAAGTTCGATCTACTGAAGTAGATCCATATATATATATATATATATATATATATATATATACATATATATATATATATATATATATATATAGATAGATAGATAGATATAGCTATAGATATATATATATAGATATATCTTTATATCTATATATATATAGCTATATATATATATATATATATATATATATATATATATACATATATATATATATATATATATATATATATATATATATATATATATATATACAAATATAAATATATAAATAAAAAAATATATACACACACACACACACACACACACACACACACACACACACACACACACACACACATATATTTCAGGCAAAATATATGGAATAGTTGAATTATAAGATGTAATATTGTTCTCTTCCTATTTGTACTTTTATGTATTACTGTGTGTGTGTGTGTGTGTGTGTGTGTGTGTGTGTGTGTGTGTGTGTGTGTGTGTGTGTGTGTGTAAATCATCATTTTAACATGCTCATGAATCCCTCTGCCTGAGGTATTTTTGCTTCTAAACCCAGCAGTCCAACCCAAGTCAGCCCCAGCATTCATTTAATACAGAAATGGGACTGCTACCATTACTTGCGGGAATTTTAAACTACGTAAGAGTGATTCTCTTGTGCTAAACTTAAAGGAAGCAAGGTATTTTTGCTACTAAACCCACCAACCCAACCCAAGTCAGCCCCAGCATTCACCTAATACAGAAACGGGTCTGCTACCATTACTTGCAGGAATTTTAAACTACATGAGAGTGATTCTCTTGTGCTAAACTTAAAGGTAGCAAGGTATTTTTGCTACTAATCCCACCAGCCCAACCCAAGTCAGCCACAGCGTTCACCTAATACAGAAACGGGTCTGCTACCATTACTTGTGGGAATTTTAAACTACATAAGAGTGATTCTCTTGTGCTAAATTTAAAGGAAGCAAGGTGTATTTCTTTTATATAAACTTTATGTATAGAATATTAAGTGTACGAGGGTACATTAACCACTCGGGGTTTCCGCGGCACAAACCGTATTCAGTCGGTCTCTCCCCTCAATATAATAAAGCTGTAGGACTCTGCTATTATCAGAAGTGGAAAGACATTTTAAGATTACTTACTACTTTCTCTTAAGGAAAAGGGGTTTTGAGTGATTGTTTTTCAAAACCTCTCGGTCTGCCTGGCAATCATGTCACTATCATCCCCCCAATCAGCCTACTGTCTCCCTTAGCAACAGAGGCACGGAAGTGAGGTATTATAGCACACCTAGCTGGTGCCATTTTTTCAAACTGTAAGTGCTCGCGGATCCCTCTGCCTGAGGTAAGCACACCACTCTTGTAACGATTGTTTAAAATTCCAATGTTTAACAAGAGTTTTAATGTTCCAAACTGTCTAATTATGTGACTCAGCTCCATGTACATTAGAGGCTGATCTGTTCATATTGTAGAGTGTGGACTATTGTTTGCGTCGTAATATCCTAATATTGTGATGAATGCTGCCATATGAACCTACTACATGTTTTAACTTAGTTAAACTGCACTACAATTTACTGAAGATAATCGCTTGTCTGCTAATAGATAACAATGATAATAATATATGCTTTTGCTGACCCATGAGAGTGGGCTATCCTATGCATTGAGCTTTAGGATACTGATAATGTTTTAGAACTACTACCAGTAGTCAATACAGTTATTTTACTTTGCAATTCTCTGTGAAGATAGTCGCCTATCGGTTAGCAGCAGCATTCTGCTTTTTGCTGTCCTGAAAGGTTGTTTTACTGCGTAAATGTGCTTTATGATAATGTTTTAGAACTACTACCAGTAGTCAATACAGTTATTTTACTTTGCAATTCTCTATGAAGATAGTCGCCTATCGGTTAGCAGCAGCATTCTGCTTTTTGCTGTCATGAAAGGGCATTTTAATGTGTAAATGTGCTTTAATGATTAAGCTATTAGGATACTGATGGTATTTTAGAACTGCTACAAGTATTCTATATAGTAGAATTACCTTGCAATTCTCTGTGTAGACAGTTGCCTGTTGCTTAGCTGCAGTATTCTGCTTTTTGTTGTCCTGAGAGGGCATTTTACTGTGTAAATGTGACTTAGTGATTTGAGCTACTAGGATACTGATAGTATTTTTAGAACTGTGTGATTTCTGTACTGATATTATAGCAGGAAAGGGAGACAAATTAATATTTACTTAAATGAGCTGCTGTTAAACAAATGATGCTGTGCAGGTAACTCTACATGTTTTCTCTCTTTCTGAGTCCTAACCTAGTCCCATATCTCCTTTTTCATTATCTAGGTATTTTTGCTACTAAACCCACCAGCCCAGCCCAAGTCAGCCCCAGCGTTCACCTAATACAGAAACGGGTCTGCTACCATTACTTGTGGGAATTTTAAACTACATAAGAGTGATTCTCTTGTGTTAGACTTAAAGGAAGCAAGGTGTATTTCTTTTATATAAACTTTATGTATAGAATATTAAGTGTATGAGTGTACATTAACCAGTTGGAGTTTTCACGGCACAAACAGTATTCAGTAGGTCTCTCCCCTCAATATAATAAAGCTGTAGGACTCTGCTATTACCAGTAAAACTGGAAAGACATTTTAAGATTACTTACTGCTTTCCCTTAAGGAAAAGGGGTTTTGAGTGATTGTTTTTCAAAACCTCGCAGTCTGGCTGGACCCACTCCATTCACCTCGCTTCGCTCAGCTCACTCCACTCCCCTACCCTACCCCCATTTCCCACCTGCTCCCTCTACCTCTAGATTTATTCCAACTCCTACTCACTTGACCATTTTGTTCAACCCATACCTTCACCAATATCCTAATCAACATCCTCTTCAATTACTTACACCACTCCCACTCCCAACAACACATACCTGACCAGCACACCTCCACCCTTCACCCAACCAACCAAAGAACCAAATTACCTTAATCACCTAAGTCACCTACTACCATCACTGTAGTATCCATACCATGCAATCATGCTAACTACACTATCATCCTTATCACTGGCACTCATATCACTAGCTTTTATCACTTCCATGCAAACAAACCAATCACTACACAATAACACATAACACATAACCCAGATTTCCTTACCCTCTCAAGCTCACACAAACTTCTTCATCTGCCCTACAATTCTAAATCTCATTGCTACATCTTACTCACACAACATCCTGATGCCAAGACATAACGGTAGAAAAAACACACATTGACCAAACCCACAAACAACAAACATTAAAAAGCACATGCTGTCATTCATACAAAAACCACTAACCTCTGGTGATATACACCCAAATCCAGGTCCTCTCACAACCAAACATCTGACCTGCTGATTGTAAATATTAATATACGAAGCATCACCAACAAAATATCTGAACTGCATGCATTTATAGCCCACTACACCCCTGACATACTAACTATCACAGAAACATGGCTGAACCCCAGTATCCAAGACAAAGACTTCCTCCTCCCAGGGTATAATACATTAAGATCAGATAGAGTAGGCAAGAAAGGAGGAGGAGTAGCCATTCTCTTTAAAAACACCCTGAACCTCCAACTCCTCAACACCACCCCACCCAAATTTAAAAATTCTGAAACCCTGTTTACTATCCTTTCCATACAAAACACAAAGAAAATCAATATACTATGCTGCTATATACCCCCAGGTAACAACTTGCTCATAATACAAGAAATCCTACACTGGACAAAAGATAACCTACCTCAAGAAACTATCCTATTAGGTGACCTAGACACCGACTTGACAGCTTGTGACTCCAACAACCCCATTAAGCATATTAATCTATATGGGTTATCTCAACTCATTGAAGAACTCACTAGAAGAAACAAAAAATAAAAAAAATAATCTATTTTTGATTGGACTCTAGCCAACTACCCCAAGCAAAACTATAAAGTAGGTTGCCTCCCAGATGATCTCAGTGACTATCTCCCCACTTTTCTACTCTGCAAACACTCTAACCTCCCCAAACCTTGTCCATAAACTAGTATGAGATGACCGCAACCTTACCCCACAATACCTCAATACTGTTCTAGGCCACTGTAGCTGGGAACCACTATGAACCATAGGATTAGACCAGGCAGTAGACTACTTCAATACTATATTTATTAATGTTCTTGACAGTCTCGCCCACAGCAGGAAGATTAGAGTAAAAGCTAACTATGCACATTGGCTAAGTAGGGACACTAGAGCCATACTAAAAGCCAGAGATAAAGCCTGGAAAATCTGGAAGAGTGAAGACACCACTAGCTCCAAGCAAAACTATCAACAGCTTAGAAATAAGGCCAAGGCTGAAACCAAACAAAATAAACAAAACTACTTCCTTAGTGCCCAAAACAAATATTCAAAGAATCCACAGAAATTCTGGCATTCTACTACCTCTTTACTAAAACTAGGCAGAACCACTACTCCAGCTCCAAACCCTACAGATAGTACTCTTGACATAGCCACATAATTTAATTACCGCTTCACAATGTCCATCTTAGCCCTCTCCAGTCAGTTAACCAAGCATAGCCCACCACAAGCCCAATCTAATCTATCAGAAAGTTCCCCCTCCTTTACTCTATTACCTGTCCCCACCTCTATAATCAAAAAACTCCTTCTAAAGCTCAAACCCACAACCCTAGCAGCAGATAACATACCTGATGCATACCTAAAAATGGCTAGTGACTCCCTATCATATCCTAGCTCCATCCTAATCAACCACTCAATACAAGAATCCTACATACCCAAACTCTAGAAAGTATCTTATATCATTCCTCTTCATAAAGAGAGTAACTCCTATGACTTCTCCAACTACCAACCTATTGCCATCCTATGCCCCCTATCTAAAATTCTAGAGAAATGCATCCACTTGCAAGTCATGACATTCCTTGGCACACAGAAGCTCCTCTCTACCACACAACATGGCTTCGGCCCACACCACAGCACAAGCACTGCTCTTCTTTCCTTCTCTAATTTAGTAAACCTCCACAGGAGCAACAACAAATATATATCTGCCATTTTCCTGGACCTCTCAAAGGCATTTGACATGGTCTCTCACTCCACCCTGCTAGATTCTCTAACTCACTATCTTTTACACCTTCTACTATAGCCTGATGCAGAAGCTACCTATCTGACAGGCAACAATCTGTCCAGTGGAAAGGAACTCTATCCCCTCATTTTCCAACTACCATAGGAGTCCCACAAGGCTCTATACTGGGCCCACTTCTTTTTTCTATATTCACAAACAACCTCAATAGCTCAACCCAGCATGCCACACTCATTCAGTATGCAGATGATTCAGTCCTGATCTGCTCTGCCTCATCTCCCACCATTCTACAGCAACTCACTCAGGAAACATTTAACTCTGTAGAAAAATGGATCTCAGGTATCCAAATTATCCTAAATCCCAAGAAGACAAAAACACTACTTCTCCATCACATCTAAGGACGGCACTACCATCTCCCCTTCTAACCACACCAAACTTCTGGGCATTGAAATTGACAATAATCTCCACTTTTATATCCACATCTCCCATACCGTAAAATTAGTTCACAAACAATGGGCTCACCATATAGGCACAAAAACTTTCTTTCACATCAAGCAAGAGTCACCCTTGCCCAAAGTCACCTCCTCTCCGCTCTACTGTACACAGTGTTGATTTTCACCCACATAAGAAGGTCTGACCTAGAGAAACTAGAATCTTCTTCCAATAAAATAGAAAAGTTTGCTGCAAACTCCACTTACAGAACACATCACTGTGCTGCACTAAAAGAACTAAAATGGCTTGAGTTACCACAACTTCTTAACTACCACCAGCTAGTTACTGCCTACAACATTCTCAAGTACCCTGAAAAAAACCCTTCAATAGCCAGTCTCCTTACCCACTACACTGCAAACCGGCATCTTCGATCTAGTGAAAAATCTCTCCTCTGCATCTCCTGGGCAAACGATACTGCAGGGAAAGCACTCTGTTCCCATACCATTGCTAGAAACTGGAACTCCCTTCTCCATTCTTTGACCACTACCCCCACCACCCCACAATTCAAAAACTCCCTCAAATCACATCTGCTCAATACCTGGTTATGCCCTTGCATCATTTAATCTTACCCTCACTCCTTCCATCTCCCCCTTTCACTTTGCAACTTCCTAACTACTCACCTTAACCCTCTATTGTCAAAAACTCAGCCAGTTCCTCTGCTACACCTGCAGGGCATCTGCTCCTCTCCTTAGGCACAACAGCATACACCTGCATATTAATTGTAAATGTGACTGTCTAACTGCTGTCTGCTGTAAAATGCATGTTGTATTTTTTCTCGTGATGATTGCACAGCACTGTATAAATTATTATTCTTCTATTTTTATCGTTTTCTTTTTATTGTTATCTTTTCTGTTATTTTTTTTATTTTTTTTTATTTTTCATTCTTTATTATGTTGTTTCTTTTGTTAAACTAAAGCCGGAGCTTTTCTCCGCGGGCCTCCCCTGTAAATGGACTTGGTCCAGTCGGAACTTCCTGGTTAACAAATGTAAAATAAATAAATAAATAAATACATCTTCATCATCAACAACCCCCTTTTCCCATTTTCTACATGGGGTTGAGATATTGCATCACCTGTTCTCATTTCTAGCCATTCAGTGCCATTCTTCTACCTTCTTTTATAGTCATGCCTGACTGTCACAGATCTCTCACCAATCCATCCATCTTTTTTCTGGATGCACCAATTTCATTTTGCCTTCTTCCTGTCTACCCCAAATCATCTTCACCAGATTGTCTTCTACTTTTCTACGCATGTGCCTTAACCACTGTAATCTCTTCTCTTTGACTTTCTCTACAATTGGAGCTACTTTGGATTCTGCTCTGATGTCCTCATTTCTTCGTCTGTCGCAGAGCACACACCCTACTACCCATCTCAAGCACTGAATTTCCATCATGTCTAACTTCCTCAACTGTTCTGCCTTCACTGCCAAGATTTAAATACTATACAGAAGTACTTGTCACATCACTGTTTTGTACACCTTACTTTTCAGCTTCTTTGGCAGTCTTCTGTATACCAACTCCAAGATCATATAATACTGGGGAAATGGCATACCCCCAGTCCCAGTACTATAGCCATTTTGCAATTGCTGTTATCATATAATAGCTGCAGGATTCATCTTATATTCCTTCTTTGGTCACTTTGCTAACCCATTTGCATTGTCTGGACAATGCACTAACGCCATTCTGGATATTCTGAGCTCTCTGCTAGCCCTTCATTGCTGCATATGCGCTGGATGGCGCAGTGGTGCAGTGGTAGCATTGTCGCCTCACAGCAAGAGGTTCTCTGGTTCAATTCTCGGCTATGGTGCCTTCTGTGCAGAGTCTGCATATCTTCCCTGCATTCGTGTGGGTTTCCTCCGGGTGCACCGGTTTCCTCTCACGTTACAAAGACATGCATCTAGAGCCTTTCTCCCTGGGCCTCCACTGAAAATTGGATTTGTTCCAAGTCGGACTTTCCTGGTTAACAAATGTTTAATTAAATAAATATAGCCAGAATAAAAATAATGAAATTTACCTTTTATAAACTTAGATGGATCTTAACTTTGGTTACTGCACAAGGTTTAATGCTGTGTTTTCTACAAATTCTGAAAAAATAAATTGGGTGATTACATGGTAATAGACAATGTCTGGATATCTGATTTAATATACTTTACAGAAATTTGTTTTGCAATTGCCCTCATTAGGCCAGTCATTGACTATAATCACCTCTTTCACATGCATCTGTCCAGACACATGCAGCCACTGGTATGCCCACAAAGATACCTTACTAAAAGGATACAAGGCCTAAACAACATGTCCAACATGGACTGACTCAAAGCCGTCCCTATACCCGGTATCTTACAGACTAAAAAGAGGTGATCTGTGTCAGCATACAAGGAATCCTCTGACCCATTACTAATGGATTTTATGCACATCAGCAAGTGAAATGCATCAGGAATGCTCGGTTTAGGGATCTAAACCTCTTCTACCAAATTAAGGGAATGGTTTGGCGGGACAGGTATAACTCACAAAGGATACTGTTGCTCTGGAACAGACTCCCTATCACCATAATACAAAGCTCATCCCTGTCCATATTCAAGTGCAACTTAGATCTATGGATGGGAAAACAGAAGATTTACCCCAGGATGGCTCATTGTATTACTAATGGGCAGATACAGCTCCTAAGGGTTTGTGGTCTGCACTGTAGTGGCAGAACAGGTAGCTTACATCCTTCTAGGTTGGGAACTGCTGATTGAGGGCTCAGTGTCTGTTATTCTAAAAGTGTATTAATTCTGGTTTAAGCACTTGGGCTTTCAGGTCAGTTATTTTACATTAAGAGGGTTCGTGGTCTGCACTCTTGTGGGAGGAGAGGCTGGACTCTGCCCTTCTGAGCTGGGAATTTCTGGTTAAAGGCTTATAGTGCATCCATATCTGAACTGCTTCTTACTGAAGTTGGTGCGCCTTGTTTGCTGTGGCATAGACTGGATTCGGGCCTGCTGGATCTAGCTTTGTTTGTGTAACTTGAGCACTAATCCAGGCATTCTCTAAAGTATTCAATTGTATTTATTACTGCTTGGTAGTAACTTGATTAAAGTGTAGCTATCATTCTAAGTCTTTTGGATTAAGCACTTGGGCTTCAGACCAGTTGTTTTACATTAGGAAGGTTTGTGGCATGCACTGTGGTGGCAGGACAGGTAGCTTTCATCCTTCTAAGTTGGGAACTGCTGATTGAGAGCCCAGTGTCTGTTATTCTTAAAGTGTATTAGTTCTGGTTTAAGCACTTGGGCTTCAGGCCAGTTATTTTACATTAAGAAAGTTCGTGGTCTGCACTCTTGTGGGAGAAGAGGCTGGACTCTGCCCTTCTGAGCTGGGAATTTCTGGTTAAAGGTTTATAGTGCCTGAATATATGAACTGTATCTTACTGAAATTGGTACACCTTGTTTGTTGTAGCATAGACTAGATCCAGGCCTGCTGAATCTAGCTTTGTTTATATGCTTGTTGTTTGTTTGCTTGTTATTTCCTGGAACGCTAATTCCACCTAATACGGCTTCTCAGCTTCTGTGGATCACTAGTGATATCTGCATTGCTTACTGTACTTATTTCCTTGTTTCACTTGAAAGAAAGTTACTGTTTGTCGTTTTTGCATTTAAGTTACCTGGAACACATTGCACTTAAGTTACCTGGCACTTGCTCACTAAAGCAATTATATAAGTCAGCACTAAAAATTAAAAGTACTACACCCTCACTCCCCACTGGCCCTTGTTTTCAATTATAAAGGAATTCCCAATATTATTATAGCATGTCCAAAGGTCAGTTGTCAATCTCCTCTCCGGTCCAGCTGGTGAATCTGGGAATCTTGAGGCAATGTTACAACTGCCTCATGTACACAGACAACCCTCTCCTCCTCCCAAAAAATTCCAACACATGTGAGAGATGCAACCATATAGCCAAACTGGAGGCTAAGCTCTCTCAACTCAGCACTGGCATAACCAGTCAGGAGGAGAAGGAAACCACACTCACTACAATTCCAGTCTTACATAGACCTACCATGACAGCAAACCAAACACATAATCACACAAAAACATACTCGAAGGCTCTAAATAAAGATCTGCCTAAGCAGCAGAGACCTCCAAAGCAGACACCCAAGCAACCGCTACCCCAAAACAAAACACGTGCAACACATATCTCACAAAGCCAGTGTGCCAAACAGTCACAGCCCTTAAGACTAAACAACACTCCTGATACACTTGTAATAGGTGACTATCATCAGGCACACTGACGTCCCGCTCACCAGGCTGAACAAGGAGAGGGTCACGGTGAGCAGCCTGTCGGGCGCTAGGATCCGCCACATAACACAAGCACTCAGGTCACTCCAAGGCAAGTACAAATATGACTCAGTCATTGTCCATGCTGGTGTGAATGACCTGAGATGTACCTCCCTGGACTACATGAAAAGAGACATAGAGGAGCTCTCTGAGCATATAGCCCAGGCCGGTATGGCCCTGACCTTGAGTAGCATCTTACCCTCACCAAGAATGATGCCACAATATGAAGACAAGATGATCAATTTCAACAATTGGCTTAAGTACTGGTGTCATTCAAAGGGGATCCAATGCCTGTCAGCTTGGGATGATATGCTCAACAAGCCACGATGCTTCGCTAGGGACGGCTTGCACCTGTCACCCCTGGGCTTTCGGATATTGGCAAAGGCCCTTGCTACCCCCATAGTGCCTTTTTAGGCAAGGCTCAAAAGACAAACCCACCTCCATAGGTATCACAAGGGATAAGAAACTAAGAGTAATGCTACTCAACGCCAGAAGTCTAAACCTCAAGATGCACGCACTCGAAACTCTCCTTAGCATGGAGAACATCAATATCTGTGCAGTAACAGAAACCTGGTTCAGGGCTCCCGAGAGCCCCCCAGCACTACCAGGTTATACCTCATACCATGCTTTTCGGCCCCAAAACTTGGACCGAACCACAAAAGGAGGGTGAGTATCGATATTCATCAAAGATACCCACACCTCCAGGTTGGTGGCAAAGCACGAAGCATCAGAGACTATCCATGTGCAACTAACAGTAGGTAAAACTGCCTTCCAGTTTATAGCCTGCTACAGACCACCCTCCCAAACCCAGGAACCCCACTCGGCCTTCCTGAGAACACTGGAAAATATGAAGGTCTCTCCAAACACCATTATATTGGGCGACTTCAACTACCCAAACATAGACTGGGAGCATTACTCTAGCTCCAACACCCTAGCCCAAAGGTTCCTAGAATTTATAAACTCAAATGCTATGGAACAACTTGTTACCACTCCCACAAGAGGGGAAAACATGCTGGACCTGATCATCACCAACATGGGGACTCTATTCTCCAGACCAGAAGTGTATCCCTCACTGGTAAGATCAGACCATAAACTAATCTCACTGGATATTCACATCCCGACCCCACCCCCTGCCCAGAAAACCACAGTGAAAAACTTCTCTAAAGCAAATTTCACACTCCTCAAAACCGAGGTGGAATCCTTCAAAACCCCCGGGCCTGTGGAAAATACGGCCCAGACCCCAGAATCCTTTATAAATGCATTCTATGAACACCTTCAGGAATGCATGGATCATGCGATCCCAAATAAAACCAAGACCCAATCCTCCAAAGGCAGACGTCCTGTCTGGTGGACCCCAGCCATAAACAAACTATACAATAGAAGGAGGAAGCTACTAAATGATAGAGCAAAATCCCAAAAAGGGAAGGCATCACTGATCAGTATTAGCAAAAAACTACGGGCACTCATAAAATTGTCTAAGGCCAGCTTCGAGAGAAAAATTGCACAGGACACTAAGGATAATCACAAGGCTTTCTTTAGCTATGTTAGGAACCTGGGTGGTAATTCCCAGATATGCTCAGAATTAGTCCAAAATGACAAAAAATACACCAAACCCACAGACATTGCCAACATCCTAGCTGACAGGTTCAGTGCAAACTCCCCCCCCCACCAAAAGGGCAAATATCTTTCCCAGCAGAGTGCTGCCCCCCTGACATCTCAGATGCTCAGGTAAGAGCTGCCCTCTCCAAAGCAAAAAACACAGCATCAATGGGACCAGACGGTGTCCCGGGCTTTTTCCTACATGAACTCCAAGAAGAGCTACACCCAAACATAACACTACTGTTCAATCCCAGTCTTACTACAGGATATGTGGCCAAAGAGTGGCGTACAGCAACAGTGGTCCCTCTCCATAAAGGTGGTGCCTCAACGGATCCTGGACACTATCGCCCCATAAGCCTGACTAGCTTGGTCTGCAAAGCTATGGAAAGGATCATCATGGACCTCATAAATAAAGATATTGGGGACCTACAGACACTGGATCCTACCCAGTTTGGCTTTGTTAAGGGCAGATCCTGCCTCTTAAACCTGGTTGATTTCTTTGAAACAGTCACCAAGGCCATTGACGAGGGGAAGGTGGTCCACACAGCCTACCTGGACCTCGCAAAAGCCTTCGATACAATACCCCACTCGGGCATTATAGATAAGCTCACCAGCTTAAATATAAACCCCTATATCACTAGATGGATTGCAAACTGGCTCAAGGACAGAACCCACATGGTTAGAATTGCTGGAGTCATGTCAGACTCCAAACCAGTTACAAGTGGTGTCCCACAAGGCTCAGTCCTGGGACCTCTCTTGTTCAGTATATATTTCTCGGAGGTACAGGCCAACACGGAAGGACTGTGGCTGACCAAGTTCACAGATGACTGCAAACTGGATGCCATAATCGACTCTCCAGCCGACACAAGCATCCTCCAAAAGGGCCTCATAGAAACAGACAACTGGTGCCAGAGCCATGGCCTCAAGCTAAATGCCAAAAAGTGTATAGTCATCCCCTTAGGCAAAAACAAAGTGCCCACAAATTACCACATAGGTGGTAATCCATTAAGTACAGAAGAAGTAATTGGGGACCTGGGGACCCAAGTTGATAGCAATCTCTCATTTGACAACCACGTGGCCAAAGTGGTTAGAAAAACATTTTATATAGCTCACCTAATCATGAAGGGATTCACATCTAGATCAGGGGAGGTCATCGTGCCTCTTTACTCATCCCTCATCAGACCCATAATTGAGTACAATGCCCCTTTTGGGATGTACCTTACCAGACACCTGCAGCAACTGGAAAGACCCCAAAAGTACCTCACCAAGAGGATCAAAGGGCTCAAACAGATGCCATATGCTGCCCGGTTAAAGAAACTCCAGCTCTACTCAGTGGCATACCACCTGTTCAGAGGCGATCTGTGCCTGACGTATAAAGCCATGTCCAACCTGGAATTAATGGACATGCTGCACCTCAGAAAATCCAAATCCCATCGAGCTACGTGCTCAAGAGACTTGAACCTCAGCACTGAAATAAATAGCACATGCTGGAGGGACAGATTCATAACCCAGAGGCTCCCTTCACTCTGGAATAAAATCCCAGTCCAGGTTAGGCAGAGTCCCTCATTGACTCTCTTCAAGAGGAATCTTGATGAGTGGATGGGAGATCGTAGGTTTACCCCGGGTATCACTTCTGTGTCACTGTTAAACAGAGGCACAGTATACTAACCTCGAAAAAGGGCATAGCAAAATAAAATTAAAATGGGTGGCGAAAGCCAAACACATTCTGGCTAGGCTTATAAATGCCCTAGGGCAGATAGCCTAGTATGAACCTATGAACCTATGAACCTAAATGCTTTATCCCATGCATGAAACCCTCAAATTATCTATAGTATGATCCCAGTTATTTTTACTAGAAGTAATTATTGACCATGAGATGGGTAAAGCCAATCTATAACCAAATGGGACAGGTTATTTTGAACACAAAAAGGGAATTTGGCTAGGCTTAAAATGGCCTGCAAGGGCACCTAGCAGGCTATTTATCTATGAACCTATGAAGAGCAGCACAGCAACAGATGCATTTCTTTACTAAGTGCGAAGAGCTCTCGACATGATGTGGTTAGTGTGGTTAGAGTAGGGAACGCAGGATAAAGGAAAGGGGGATTATACAGCACACAGTCATATCTCCATATGTGGAAATACAGAGATAATATATAAATCTGCTCGTCAGCTTCCCATGATGGGCATTTAAGGGTGGATTATGCAAAAGGAGGTAAATCTGAGAGGAAAAACCCAATTGTTAAGTAATACAAAGGTGATAGGGATGAGCTAGAATCCTTAGAGTACTGCATTTTAGAAAATCATGATATCACCTTTCTTTCTTCCAGTCACATATGAGCAAAAAAAAGTGGAGGTGTTGGAACAACATAACACCTTAAGTACTTCTTAGTGAAATAAAATCCCTCCTCCCCTAGAAGGTCCAGCAACATACCCCCCTCCCCCGTAAAATATTATATCACTTTTAAGCAACATTGCAAGTCAATATTTTGAAAGTAAAATCCAAATAAATGTTCATTTCAAGGAACAGGAATTAATTTACCCTACCAAATACTTTAACGTTTATACTTAACATCATTATGGTTTCATTGCAGTCATTATGTAGTTTTAAGCATCAGGTCTTCATCTCTTATTAACAACAAGGTCTGGAAGAAAGCCCTCCTGAAAAAAAAATAATGACTGAAGTGAGATGGTATCTTTGTGTGATTTCTGGTGTGCTGGAAGTGCATATCTTTAGTATGGAAGAACAAGCATGGTAGAGTGAACCTCTAGGATTATTGTCGCTTTCGATGTGACAACCTGACCCCTTGTCTGAAAATGAGGAAAAGGGGGTTGTGGATGGATGGATTGTGACTCAGACACCCTTAGTTTGCTCTTGAATAGCAGAAATGCTTTCTGCAGAAGATTAAAAGCTTACTGCAATCGATTTATTTTAGGAAAACATTGAAATAGAGTTCCAAACCAGTTATTTTATATTAGGAAGATTTGTGGTCTAGACTCTTGTGGCAGGGGAGGATAGCCTACAACATTGTGCACTGCTGCATAGCGGTGGTTACCATTGGTGATTATAGACGCAAACATTTTGCTTGTTAAATTTTCCTTTAGCATTTAACTTGTGGCCCTCCAGAGGTTTTTCTTGGCCCTGCTCTCCTGTCAAGTGGTACACTAAGCCTAGCTTCAGAGGTACCAACATAGCTTCTCACCCACCAGCCATTCCTAAGTGCGACCTCTTTTCCTGACCATATAAATTTACCTAACACTATGGATGGGCAATTTCCCACAGTTTCTCCAGCCAGCTTGGTCAACATGGGCATCCTGAGGCAGTGTAGCAACTGCCTCATGTTCACCGACAACCTTCTACTCCTAGTCCACACAAACTCAACATGTGGGAGATGCAACTATATTAAGAACCTTAAACCCATGGTCTCTCACACACCAGTTAGTACATATGACAAGGACTGGGTTCTCAGCATGCACACCTCACCTCCTTCTCCACCCAAATCCACATCACATATACCTGCATATGTGGAGGTCCTCACCTCAACATACCTAAACACCAGAGACCTCCCAAACACAAACACTCTACACATAATACTTCCTCTGCAGAACATAATACACATAATAGCTCATGCACCAGTGTCTCACCCATCAAGACCTTAAGGCAAACCACAAAACCAAACATATTAGTCATAGGTGATTCCATCGTGAGACACACAGCATCCCTCTCACCAGGCTGGATAAGGAAAAGGTCACGGGCAGCTGTCTGTCAGGTGCCAGGATATGCCATATCACACATGCACTCAAGTCTCTCAATGACAGATACTGTTATGACTCTGTCACAGTCCATGTTGGTGTGATCGACTTGAAACATACCTCTCTGAACTATATGAAGAGAGACACGACTGAGCTGTCGGACTATGAATCCCATCTCAAAAAAACATAAAATGCAGAACTCATACCACACAAATAAGAGACAGGAAATCCACCATCGTGTGGTATGAGGACTATGAGTCTCAGACAGGTATGTCCCTAGCCTTAATAGCATTTTACCTTCTCCTAGGATGATGCCTCAGTACAAACAGAAAAAATGATTGACTTCAATAATTGGCTTAGTTTCTGGTGTCATTCTAAGGGGATCCAGTATCTGTTAGCCTGGGATGACATGATCGACAGACCTCAGTGCTTTGCCAGAAATGGTCTTCATCTGTCACCCCTGAGATTTTGGCTACTGGCTAAGGCTCTTACCACCCTCATAGTGCCTTTTTAGGCAGTGTCTCAAGGACAAAATTACTGATGTTTACATCTAAATACAACCTCAAGGTTATGCTGCTAAATGCTAGGAGTCTCAAGATGAAACTGCAGTCACTGGAAGCAGTCTTCACCTTGGAAGACACAGACATTTGTGCAGTCACAGAGACCTGGTTGAAGGCTGTGGAGAGCACCCCAAACTTACCGGTTTACACCTCTTGCCACACGTTTAGAACACAAACCAAAGGTGTGAAAACTAAAGGAGGTGGTGTATCAATATTCATTAAAGATAAATACACCTCCAGATTGGTTAAACAGCATGACTGTGTAGAGATACTTCAGGTGCAATTAATTTCTGGTGTGGGACACCTATTCAAGTTATTGCCAGCTACAGGACCCCCTCCATGAATCAGGACACCCACTCTGCTTATTTGGATCTACTCGAGTCTATCAAGATACATCTGAAAACCATAGTTTTGCATGACTTTAACTACCCTTCTATTGACTGGGTAAATTACTTGTGCTCAAACTCTCTTGTCCAAAGGTTCCCTGAATTCATTAACTTCAATCCCCTGGACCAGCTGGTTGGCACCCCCACAAAGGGTGCCAACATCCTGAATCTGGTGCTTACCAATATGGGGAACCACTGTAGCACCCCCACTATGAGGTCTTCCTGGTGAGATCTGACTACGAATCAGTCTCATTTGAAGTAGCTATCACACCTGACCTCCCCAGTAGCAACTAAACTAAAAAAACGTCTCCAAAGCAGATTATAACCTCTTAGGGGATGGTATAAATAGCTTCACTGCACTTCCCCCCTCAGATGGAACTGGCAACTATGCCGAGTTCTACACCAATGCTTTATACAAACACCTGTATAACTGCATTGACTCAGCCGTACCTGATAGGACAAAACAAACTCCTCAGGGAAGTGCAAACCTTCCTAGTAGACAACTGCCATTAACAGACTTTAAAGTAAGAGGAAGAAATTGTTATCAAAGAGTAAGAGGGAGCGAGCCCTAAACTGGAAATACTCCCTCCTCAGCTTAAACAAGTAAATACTTCTTGTGAAGTCCTCCAAAGCAAATTTTGAATCCAAATTAGCTTCCTCAACGAAAGACAGCCATAAGGCATTCTTTAGTTACATCCCTAACCTGAAAGGAAAGGCCCAGATTTGTGCTGAAATGGTAGTTATTGATACCACATATACTGAGCCTGTGGACATAGCTAACCTGTTGGCTGACAGGTTCTGTGAAAACTTCACTACCCTGTCCCCACCACACGTACCCCATGACATCCCTACCATCTGTTCCCTACCCTGTATCTCTAAAGAGCAGGTCATAAATGTCATCTCTAAGGCCAAAACACAGAATCCACCGGACCTGATAACATCCAAGGCTGCTTTCTACATGGGCCCCAACAGGAATTAGCAACACCATTGGATACTCTTATCAATCACAGTCTAAGCACCAGCTTCATCCCAGCTGAATGGAAAATAGCCACCGTTATTCCCTTGCACAAAGGTGGTACTTCCAATGATCCCTGGAACTATAGACCTATTAACCTGACTAGCCTTATCTGCATGGCTATGGTGGGAGTCATTATGAACCTCATCAACAAAGATATAGGTAATCTCCAAACACTTGACCCTACTCAGTTTGGATTTGTCAAAGGGAGCTCATGACTGTTAAACCTGGTGGACTTCTTCGAGACAGTCACCAAGGCCCTGGATGAGGGTATATCCATGCATAGAGCCTACTTAGACTTAGCCAAGGTATTTGATGCTATCCCCACTCAGGCATCATTGACAAATTCACCCAGCTAGGTAAAGAGTGCTTAAAAATGTATAAGATACACCCTACATTGATCGGCTGCATTACAGTGACCATGAAACAGTGGCAGACCACTTTCTAATTAAGCCATGATAAAGGACAAATTATTATCCCAGGGATAAAAATCCAAAGGGGGATATTCCAGGGTGACTCTATGTCACCGCTGCTATTGTGTGTTGCCCTTAAACCCTTAAGTTGTCTACTTAACAGCTTAGGTCATGGCTATAATTTGGCTCCTAGAAAACAATAAAGTGTAAAGACGTATCATATTCTCTTTGTCAGTGATTTAAAACTGTATGGCTCATCAGATGAGGAACTGAAAGCACAACTGCAGGTTGTCAGAACTTTTTCAGATGATATAAGAATGTCATTTGGTCTTGATAAATGTTCAAAAGCAACCTTTAAAGCAGGAACGCTGCAGCACCAAGGAAATATCAGTTTGGGACAAGAATGTCATATAAAAGAACTTGAGCAAGAGGGAGTGTATAAATATTTGGGAAATGTTGAAGGATCAACAATAACGTATAAACAAATGCAAATACAACTTAGTAAGGAATACTTTAGAAGACTTAAATTAATGCTGAAAACAACTGTGATATCTAGGAACAAAATTCAAGCTATAAACCAACTTGCTCTTCCTATCCTAACTTACAGTTTTGGAGTGATTGACTGGTCCAAAAAAGTATTTGATAGATTGGACAGGAAAACAAGAAGGATGCTTCATGCTCACCAGATGGTTTATGAAAATTGGTGTATACCAAGTTTATATATTCCCTGTTCTGAAGGAGGGATGGGCCTCCTTGAAATTGATTAAATGTATAGATCTGCAATCGTGGGAGTGCATACATCTGCTGACCTCACAAGACTCAAACATAGCGAAAGTTTTGAAACATGAGGAGAATAAATCTAAGATGACTTCTCTTCTTAGTCTAGCAGAAGCATATTTGTGTCAAACAGGAATGGAAATGAAACCAGATCAGACAGTAACTGAATGTGCCAAGAAACAAAAGAAAGAATAAAAGGTGAAGGACCAGATGAAAAGGCAAGAAATGTGGAAAATGCATAAATACAGTTTCAAGTATAGAAAACATCTGGAAGAACCTCATGTTGATCAGGTTCGAACACAGGCATGGTTAAGGAGGTCGAATTCAAACCAAGAGATGAAAAGTTAATATTGTCGGTCCAAGATAGTGGGCTATGTACATGTTGGTTTGCAAAGTCCATTGAACATGTGGGAGAAACAGACAAATGTAGGTTTTGTGAAACAGAATAGGAAACAGTTGCACACCTTGTTGCTGGCTGTGACATACTAATGGCAGAAGGACTGTGTACTGAAAGGCATAATAATGTGGCAAGACTGTTGCACTGGGGATTGTGCAAACATTATGGTACTGAAGTGGCTGAAAAACACTGGAAACATGAACCACAAAGCACCATGGAAAATGATAAAGTCTACATCACATGGGATCACCCATTACCAACAGTTCAAAAGATAGATGCTAGAAAACTGGATATAGTGGTCCATGAAAAGAAGACAAAAGTAGCATTGATCATTGAAATCGCCATACCCAGTGACTACATTGTCTTACATACAGTGAGATACAAAGTCATATCACGATTTGCAGGCAGAAATGAGAGCAATGTGGAACAAGGATACCCTGACAGTTCCAATAGCAGTTGGAGCAACTGGTCTTATAAAAAAGAATCTACAGTCATATTTAGATGTTACCAATCCATGTAACCCCGTATGAATTGCAGAAGGAGTCATTACTGGGCACATTGTGAGTGCTGTGAAGAGCACTTCTGGCTAACATCAAAGACTGAAATAATACTAATTTCATGAACTTTAACTGTACTTTGACTTAGGAATGGAGTCCATTCCAGTCATGGTATTAGAAATCCAAAAGACTTGGAGACATTAAAAAAAACTAGGTACCAACCTTTATATGATTAGATAGGTTGCTAGCTGGCTCACTGATAGAACCTATATGGTCAAAATAGAGGAATCCACCTGCAATAGCAGATCTATAACCAGTGGTGTTCCACAGGGTTCAGTCTTGGGACTTCTACTGTTTGGAATCTACTTCTCAAAGTACAAGCAAAAACTAAAGGTCTGTGGATGACAAAGTTTACTGATGACTGCAAACTGGGAGTGGTCATAGAATCTCCAAATGATGTCAACATCCTACAGGAGGGTCTTACCCAAACAAATGATTGGTGCCAAAGTCATGGCCTTAAACTCAATGCAAAAAAATGTATTACCATCCCTTTCGGTAAGAGTGATATTCCTGCTAACTGCCACATCAATAGCAACACCTTAAGTATGCACTCAGTGGTGAGAGACCTGGGCACACAGGTTGACAGCAGCCTTATCCTTGGCTACCATGTTTACACAGTAGGAAGAAGGATATTTTATGCTGCTCAACTCATAAGTAAGGGCATTGCCTCCAGAAAAAAATAAGTTATAACCTCCCTGTACTCTTCCCTCATCAGGCCAATAATTGACTATAACGCCCCTTTTAGTAGTACCTTTCCAAGTACCTGCAGCGATTGGAGAAGGTTCCTCATAAGGAAAATTCGAGGTCTTCAGCATCTGTCTTATGTAGATCATCTGAAATCACTGTCACTTTATTGTTTCATACAGACTACTCAGAGGTGATCTCTGCCTTGCATACAAGGCAGTCTCTGACCCTGCTTTATTGGAAATGCTGCATCCGTAAGTCAAATGGTACATGGGTTACTCACTCTAAAGACCTCTACTGGTATGTGACATTAATAGAACCTGCTTGAGGGACAGATTTCTCTCCCAGATGTTACCACACCTTTGGAACAGACTCCCACTTCATGTCAAACAGAGCATCTCATTGGCCCTCTTCAAAAGCAATCTGCATGATTGGATGAGTAACTGTAAATTCACCCCGGGGGTTCCACCTGTGTCCTCTTGGACAGGGACAATAGGTGCTGATCGTGGAAATAAGGGTAGAACTTGGCTAGGCTTGTAAGGGCCCTAGGGCCAGTAGCCTATGATCCTATGATCCTAAATAATTTCAGAAACATTATGGAAAAAGTTTTCGCTCAGCAAATTTGATGCATTCTGTAGTAGAGAGTGACTGTATTTGGAAGAAATAATGTTTTTTTTATATCAGTTCTAAATACCTTTCGGGCAACTCTCCTACCACTGACAGCTGCCTCTGGATAGGTATTGCAGATTGGTCTAAGACATCCATTTGTTGGCATTTTAATTGAATTCTGTATTTGATCAAAATGAGCTGACTGAAAGTAAAGTATTTTCTGATGTGAGGAAAAAACAAACACCTTCTGTAATGCAGGAGTCTTTAACCCCTGCACAACCTTGACTTGTACAAATCAAATCTGAGGTCACTGCTCTTTGGGGTAACAGGAAATGACAGCGCAGCACATAATGAAATGGCCACATTATCAAATGTATCATCTTGTCAACACTGCAGGCCATCAAATTGTTCTGACTAAGATCGCATTATGGTAGGGATCAGGAAATTTGCCCTTTCCCCACTGTAGTGCGATGTTGGAGTTGATGGGACGTGGCTTGGGGTGTTGCAGCCCCCTCCACTTGTTGGGGTTTGACAGCCTGCATTGTTGATGAGATGACTTTTGACAATGTGGCTGATTGATGATTTTACATAGACCTGGTTAGTGAGATGGCTTGTTTGTACCGAGCTGAAATGAGGTGATCTACCAGCCACAACTCTGAGCTGCAATACCAGATGACTTCCCACCAAGCAATATTTAATTAACTGATCTGTTAACTGTTTAAATCATTCTTTAGACCCTCCTGGCTGATTTTCTTCTGTTTTAAACATTTTTTTTCAGTGTCTCACTGCTATTTTTCTGCTGTGTTAAATATTCCCTAGTGTTTCCCACAGAAACCGGTTAGCTAGTAGCTGCAGCATAGTCCAGATCCAGACCTGCTGCTTCTGGAACTGTTTTTAGTGGTTTGTTTGTTCTGAGCACATTTTTCAGGCCATCTTGGATTGGAAGGGGTCTATCTGCACCTTTGTGAGAGAATTGTGCTGTTTAGGACCTGACTGATAAAGGGAGACCAGTCTAGGGCTTGGAATAAGCATCCCCATTGGTCCGTTTGAATCTTGTTAGAGTTTTTTTTCAAGTTTTAGCTTCTGGTATTTAGGCCCTGCATTTTAGCAGGTTTCTGCTTATTTGTGTGCCATGCAGCACTAGCAGTATGGACAGTCGGACTACCCTTGTTTCTCCTGCCAACCTTGTTGACTTGGGTCTCTTGAGGCAGTGTAGCAATTGCCTCATGTACACAGACAACCCTCTACTAATAACACAATCTAGTACAGAGTGTGAGGAATATATTTACACTAAGAATCTAGAATATATGCTCTCTCTCCCTCAAAACAGTAACATGGAGAAGGTTGTCAACTCACCCACCGCTACATATTCACATAGTACCACTGCTCATACACATAACACTACTCATAGGATGCATCAAACACGTAAATCCACATAAGCGGGGGTTCTCTCAAAACACTTACTGAAAGACCAGAGACCTCCAAAACACAAGATTGCTACATCTAACACAGTCTCCACAGCACCCATGACACATAACAACACCAGTGTCTCACTGACCAAGCCCATAAGGCATAACACTCAAAAACAAGTTTTCTTTTCCTTGGAGACTCAGTAGTGAGACACACAGATGTTCCACTCACCAGGTTGGACAAAGAGAAAGTCATAGTCAGCTGGCTGTTTGGTGACATGATTCATCAAATCACCCATACCCTCAAGTGTCTCTGCAACAAGTACAGTTATGACTCTGTCATAGTTCATGTTGGTGTGAATGACCTGAGATGTCCCTCACTGGACTATATGAAGAGAGACATGATTGAACTCTCTGAGTATGTGTCCCAGGCAGGTATGTTCCCAGCTTTGAGCAGCATACTACCCTCACCTAGAATTATGCCACAGTATAAACAAAAAATGATGGATTTCAATAATTGGCTTAGTTTTTGGTTTCATTGAAAGGGGATCCAGTTCCTATCTGCCTGGAAAGCCATGGTTGACAAATCTCACTGCTTTGCCAAAGAAAGTTTGCACCTGGCACCCCTAGGATTTGGGCTGCTGGCAAATGCTCTTGTCTCCCCCATAGTGCCTTTTTTAGGTAAGGTCTCAAAAACAACATTACTAAAGTGAAACATACCTCTCAACCTGGAAGCATAAAAAATCTGGACGAAGGCCCATGAAAAATAGGTACAACTGACCAAAAATCGGTATGCTGATTAACATAAAATTTGCATACATAATTATGTAACCTCACCCACTCTAGTGGAATTGTGGGATACCAGCTTTTAAACACAAATGAAGAACAGACAAATTATTAAACACAAGTGGAACAGAAGAACAATGGAACAATAGTGTTTTATTTATATTAATGTTTGAACTTGTGCAAAACTAAAATACAATTTTCTTTTATAAAATAAAACTAACTGCTTCTCCACTAATGTGAAATAACACAAAATATAACCAGAACAAAACTGTTTTATTTATATTAACATCTGAACTTGTTTATATTAACATCCAAACGTATAAAACTTTGAAGTTGTATAAAACTGAAATACAATTTTCTTTTATAAAAATAAAATTAGCTACTACACATATAAAATTAAAATAAATACAGTTTGTGTAAACAATCAAGTGAAACTGTGTGTGTGTGTGTGTGTCTTTGTCTATATATATACATATATATGTATATATATATATATATATATATATATATATATATATATATGTATATATGTATAATGCAGTTATTTTTTGGTAGGATTTATTTTATGTGTAAAATTTGCATATTTTGCATGTCTGTTTTAGCTTAGTAACCAGTCAGATTGCTTAATATTCAGGCCTGTTTCACCCCCCCTAGACACACACACACACACACACACACACACACACACACACACACACACACACATACTCATACTGATGAAAGCACAGCAGGGTGTGAGATAAGTTTTTTCTATTTCTAAACTCACACACATTTGGTTTCAGTTAGCACTTAGTTTGTGTAATATATGCATTCAGACACTAAAATGGCATTTTTAACACACATAAAACCCCTTGTAACTTTTTGCATTTAAATAGCAAAAATATGAAACGGTAAACATAAATATTTGATTTCCCTATCTATCGGGCTACAACCAAAATGGGCATTTGTTGTGTCTATAATGTGGAAAAGCAATTAACTGCACAATTAAATTTGGCAAATACTTAGCGCTACAATAGATACATGATGTTTCAATTTGCACTGTATCAATTATACCTCCATCATTTAACCTCATTATAAAAACCTTAATGTTTAATTCGACTTTTCCGTGGCATTAGTGCTTATTATCATATATCAGCAAAGATGGGGACTTTGCAGTAGAAATTAACCCAACGTAGGAGGCATGCTGTTTACTCATCCCTGCTGACAGCCACTAATCTATGTTACACTAAGAATATACAGACACAAAATGATATTATTTCTAACTTTACATAAATTCCTTTATGTTTCTGACAACTGTGAACTGTGTTCTTATCACTCCAACTAATGTATTGGCATTTTGTATAATTCTGTTCATGAACTGATCAACATTTGTACAGTGATTAAATTGTAAATATTGTGCCCTATGTGCAGACTTTGACTGAAAACTGTGGAGAAATGCACCTCTACCCAGTTATTAAATGTAAAGAAATAAAATACAACAGGAAAATTACAGTCTAAGATGTAGGAAATTCAGCTTCCATTTACTTTACAAACCAGTGTGAGCATATTTACATAGATCATATGAGAAATTAAATATGCAAGCATGTTCTATAATTGAAGACTAAGTGCACGTCTTAGCAGTTTTGTGCACAAAAGAACAGAGTTGTTGTCTGACTGTCTTGGAGAAAGAGAAAGAGATGCTGCCACATAACAGCACACTGAAGTCAGCCATCACTCAGCTGCCTCAAAATTCTCTCTTGCTCTTGTGTTATACTACTCTCCATATCTAGTTATCAGTTATAGCAATGATTCATGTAATAACTTGACTGTAAGTCGTTCACCTCCCTCTGTCAACAGGCTGCACTTTAAGCTCTGCAGCAGTGAAATGTAAATTATTAATCTCTTAAGATTAGCAGTTCATCATCAGGAAAATTTACTGGAATAACATCAGAGAAAGTAAATTTTCTGCCCTTGCTAGCATTTGCTTTACTGCATATTATAAACACACAGTTGTTGGTTTGCCCCTGTAACTAGGGAAGAGTGACTATAATATGGTACTGAAATGATACATCCCCAAATGATGTGGAAATTCTACAGAAGGGCCTCGCTGAGACAGATGCATGGTGTCAGAGCCATGGCCTCAAGCTCAATGCCAAAAAGTGCATTGTCATCCCCTTTGGTAAAAACTCTGTACCCATGAACTACTACATAGACAGCAGTCTGCTTAACACCAAATGTGTGATGAGACCTTAGGACCCAGGTGGACAGTAGTCTGTCCTTTGATAGTCACATCGCCACAGTAGTCAGGAAGTCCTTCTATGTGGCACACCTCATTATAAAAGGGTTCTCATCCAGGAAAAAAGAGGTCATTGTTCCCCACTACTCGACACTCATTAGACCCATTATAGAGTACAATGCCCCTTTTGGAATGTACCTCACAAGACATCTGCAGCAGCTGGAAAGGCCACAGAAGTACCTCACAAAGAGGATTACTGGCCTCAAACAGATGCCCTACACTGACTGTCTCAAAAAACTCCAGCTTTACTCCATAGTATATCGCCTACTCTGAGGTGATCTCTGCCTAACATATAAAGCTATGTCAAACCCAGAGCTGTTGAACATGCTACACCTAAAGAAATCCCAATCCCTCCGGGCTACACACTCTAGGGACCTAAACCTTGTAACCACAATAAACAGGACATGCTGGAGGGATAGATTCCCATCCCAGAGACTTCCCATACTCTGGAACAGGCTACCCATCTATGTCAAGCAAAGTTCTTCATTAGCACTCTTCAAGGAAAATCTTGATGAGTGCATGGGAAATAGGAAATACGCCCCGGGGATCACTTCTATGTCTCTGCTCGACAGTGGCACAGGTAAATAACTTTCTTGGGTGGCGTAAGCCAGGGAACCTTGTTGGCTAGGTTTATGTAGGCCCTCAGGCCGATAGCCTAGTACCTACCTATGAACCTGTGAACCTATGAAAGTAGAAGGCCATCTGACAGAGAATGTGGTGTACCAGTGTACAATATAAGTTATAACCTTTTCCTCCAGCAGCAAGAATAATCATGACATCTTTTCTACTGAGAAAAATGTGCAAGTCCTTCATAACTGTGTCTGTCAGCTTACAATGATGCTACACTACACCAATGTTTGCTTAAACTGGATTTTAACTGTTACCTGATAGACAGACAGAAAAACAAAACTGTTGCACATCCCACCTCGTTGGCATTTAGCAATAGCAAATAATGGGAACGGTGACTATCAAATTCAGAGCTTAACAGGGGAGTTAGTTGTTCCCTTGGCAGAGTAGTGGAGTCTGAGATATTAAAACCTCACTGGCATGATCTGGCAGCTGAATCTAGTATATGCATTACATATTTTTTTTATTCTTTTTACCTGGAGCCGGAGGAAGTAGAGCCACGCCCACCTGAGATAAATTTTCTCGTACTGTCCTGATCCTGGGTCTGGATGTCTCGTGGTACTGGAGGTCTAGGTCTGTGATTCCAGTGGGAGTGCAGAGACACTGCAGAAAGTATTACTTGCTTCGCTTCTTCTTGGGCTTGGCTGACAGCAGAATGCAGAAGTTAACTAACTTAAACATTAAACATTTAAGTAACAGCTCTCCTATGCTCTGCTCGCTGGTCGCTGTGTGCTGCTGTGCTGCCTGCCCATCTCATTACAAATTGGCAGACTGTAGCATGCACTTGCTATTCATTTCAAAAGTGTAGCCATCACTAAATGCATGCTAACACAAATGTTATTCTAGCAACTTTTTAAGTTTATAAAAGTAATATTTAAAATCTGTATAACCAACTTGAACTGCACTCTCAAATGGACTCAGTCACAGACCACAAATAAGAATAAATAGTACCAAATTAATTGATAGATTAAGACACAAGTTTTTATTTTAAACATGGTCTTGATTTTGCTTTTTCAACCCCAGTTTGCTATACTTATGTTTAAAATATTTTGAGTATATTTGTTATTGCTCATTAGATACGATTGAAACATAACTGTCAAGTCTTTGGAAATGGGTAAAACTTTGGTAAGGCACCATTCTAGACTGCACCGCCAGTGGTAATTCACGCCCCCCACCAATGGCACTATACATGAGGCTGGACATATCTCGAATAACACCCCTTTCTGAACAACTGAAATAAGTGCATATTTTTACAAGCTTTCCCACATTATCTGAGTAGAGCTCATCTGTCTGTAAAACAGTATTTATGAATAAAAAGATGTCTTCAGACAAAAAGCAGTTTGTTTTTGAGAGTCCTGCCTTCATTTTAACTACCTTTCTGTTGTGTGATACTACAAAAGATCTTTCCGCTGCTTTTTTTTTGGAGAACATGGTACTTCAACAGTGACAGTGCTATTTTTTTCCTGTAAGCCATGAGTTTTTAGACTGGTGAGGTTTTTCACAGAGGTCATTACTTGGAAGAGCATAAGCATTGACATCAGCCAGAAAAATGGGTTCCTTATAACAATTAAGTTATAAAACATGACATTGTAGTTGTTTTCCCTGGTCAGTTTGTTTAATAAGCAGCACGTTATTGTTTTGGAAGTGACCATGAGTGGCAGGTTGTAATTCATCATACTAGTTAATGCTACTTAGCAGCAATGAAAAGAGCGTGAGGGCAACTTGGAGCAATGGATGGGTAGTCAGAAATTCACCCCTCGTCTGATGCCCATGTCTCTGATGGACAGAGGCAGGCAATACGTTGCTCTCTATATAAATCAAATTTCTGGGTCACATTTGGGTTACACAGCTAGGCTTATAAAGGCCTTAATTGGCATTAGCCTAGTATATACCTATGAATATACGGCATGCAAATGAAGGCACACAGTCTACTGACTGCTTAATGAGATGCAAATGAGCATCTCTGAAAGCAGGTTACAGTTCATGTATGTAGAATGCACAGGACATGCAACAATTTGTGCATTATGATATGATCAAGAAGCACTTGGGATTTGTTTGCCCTGTAACAAGTAAACATGCTAGGAGTACAAGTAGCATTCATGCAGTGCCAAGGAGCACAAGCAGCACTCATGCAGCACCAAGGAGCACAAACAGTACTCCTGAAGCACCAAAGACCACAAGCAGCACTCATGCAGTGCCAAGGAGTACAAGCAGCACTCATGCAGCACCAAGGAGAACAAGCAGTACTCCTGAAGCATCAAGGAGCACATGCAGCAGTCATGCAGTGCCAAGGAGCACAAGCAGCACTCATGCAGCACCAAGGAGCACAAACAGTACTCCTGAAGCACCAAAGACCACAAGCAGCACTCATGCAGTGCCAAGGAGTACAAGCAGCACTCATGCAGCACCAAGGAGAACAAACAGTACTCCTGAAACATCAAGGAGCACATGCAGCAGTCATGCAGTGCCAAGGAGCACAAGCAGCACTCATGCAGCACCAAGGAGCACAAGCAGTACTCATGAAGCACCAGGGAGTGCAAGCAGCACTCATGCAGCACCAAGGAGCACAAGCAGCACTCATGCAGCACCAAAGAGCACAAGCAGCACTCATGCAGCACCAAGGAGCACACACAGCTCTCATGCAGCACCAAGGAGCACAAGCAGTACTCATGAAGCACCAGGGAGTGCAAGCAGCACTCCTGCAGCACCAAGGAGAACAAGAAGCACTCATGCAGCACCAAGGAGCACAAGCAGCACTCATGCTGTGCCACTTATTTTTTATAAGTACTGCTGCCTTCCTCCAGGTAGTGAGACTTGTCAGCTGGCGGTAAAATGAAAATGATACAGGCTGCTTATCTTCTGCTAACAATGGAATGTTCAACAGCTGATTGACTGTTTTTGAGGTGTTTGTGGATGAGAATATGTGTTTACCCAACACCATGTATGACTTTTGTGAGATTGCCCACCTCTCTGAACACATGTGGCAATAAAGGCCCCACCTGGTGTCTGCGATCTGTGTCATGTCAATAAGAAGGATGGCATTCCGTCACCTGCAAGGTAATGTACAATAGACAGGAGTTAATGACCAGTGCAGCTGCACAATACCCTAACAATGTCCACAGTTTTTTTTAATTTGGCATACAAGTCATTTATATTGCTGCTTCCTACATATTGAAATTTCACAGGGCCATCTAGCTTGTAAGTAAAGGGCATTGTGGTCATTTAACATATTTAGAGTAATGACAGTGTAAGCACATATCTCGTCTTTCTATGTGTTCATAGTATGTTTTAAGTGATGCAGGATATACACTGGAGCCTTGGCTGATGACAACCTTATGGAACCCACAAATCATGACATACCTGAAGTATAATGTCACTAAAATAGAAATGAGAAGCTTCAAGCTTGTGTTTGCCTATTAAACTCCCATTTCTACTGCCTGGATACATCGGAGGTGGGAAGTGAAGTACATCTCTACTACAACTTTTAAAATGTGATAGCCTCCAGCATAGAAATATCCCCAGCCTA
Source organism: Protopterus annectens (assembly GCF_019279795.1). Taxonomy (NCBI): domain Eukaryota; kingdom Metazoa; phylum Chordata; order Ceratodontiformes; family Protopteridae; genus Protopterus; species Protopterus annectens. The sequence continues at coordinate 586,986,940 of NC_056736.1, read as the reverse complement.
CCTTAGTAATGCATGATAACCCTAACCTGCATCTAAATTTAAAAAAGATGACCTTAATACTACCACTATTCAGACAAATTTGAGCTGAATGTCATCAGATTATGAGTAGTGCATCAGGAAAGGAAATGTATTTCCTTTTGATGTACTGTGTGTAAATGTGTTGTATTAGTGATCTAGTGACTGGTTGATATATTTGGTTGCTGTTTTATGTGGTGACCAAGTAACATGATAACCAATCATTATATAATCATACTAGTTTATAGTAAGTTTTGTAATGTTATCCTTGATTTGAGGGCTCTTGGATCTACTGTATACTTTAAGGAGTTTTTTATTGCAGAGTTTATTTTTGTTGGGGGTTTATCAGAGTGGTGGGCTTTTAACTTCCCATTATATTCTTTCATTGGTATGCATTTGTCAAAGTGGACATAGGACTTTTCTCTATAGCTTCCTGATGAGGTGATGTCTGGAGTTATGGTGGAAAAAAGTTATATGCTTGAAATTCCATCATATAACCTGATGACATTTATATACCTGGAATCCTTTAATTCTGAGATATGGTATATTCAAGTTTAATGGTAAAGGTCACTAGTTTATGATACAACTTAACAGGGAAGGAGCTGCCAGTGGAAGAATACACAGAGAAGCTTTATATATATAGAGCAGGTCAAGAATATTATGCGCTGTAGTGGGTTTGTTAGAAATCTGCTCCAGGAACCTTTTTTTTATGAAACCTAACAACCTTTGGCCATATCATACATTTGAGGTGTAGATGCTCCAGTTAATTGATGGGTGTGATGCCTGCCACTGCTACCAATATGTGATGGCCACCAATATGTGATGTCCTCATGCTAGGCCAGCAATTAAGGAGCCTGAAACCTCACCACTAACACTGGAGCAGGACGTCGACTTGGAATACAAATGGATGCACTCAGTATTTCCAGATGCAGACCTCTCTGCATCAAGTACAATTTCCCTTAAGACCACTCATCCTGGGCTCTGGATGTCTCTATATCTGTTTAACTCCAGGTCCCCAGTAAGACTCCCCACTGGTACAACTGTAGGGTTAGGTCCTCAGCCAAGTGTCCAAGCCAAGTTTTCCAACACCATCTCCGTGAACCCAGTGCTTCGTGTTCCTGACCCAAGTTGCTGACATACACACTCTAAGATTTAATTTACACACATACGCGCACACACACACACACACACACACACACACACACACACACACACACCTGGGAAAGGCTGGCACAGGTATACTATCTATGCCTCCTTCTGCCCAGACTATAAGGTAGCTATCACTGCCACCAGACACTCCACAATCAGCTACTCTAAGGCCCTTAACAAAGGGTGTCCAATTATATGTGTAATATTAATATTAATACAAGTGATAGTAGTCGACCAAGACAGCTAGGCCTTCTGGAGTGGCCCACACAGTGTCACCAAACAAATATAAGTGCTCTCAAAGGTTATATACTTTCTACAAGGACCAGCCACAATAAAAGTTTTAAATATATTTAAGAATAAATAATAAAAAATAATAAAAGAGCATGAAAATATTCAATATATATTCATGGTAAACCACAGAGTTCAGATCACAGGAAATATTGAAAAGAACATTGATGGACAGACTCAGACAAATAAAGAAAAACAATATTCCTGACTGATCTAAAATAATTACTGTTCCTTAGTTAAGTTACTTACTACCGCAATGCAAGATGCTGTGAATGAGGGTCTTTTTAGTCAGCTTTCCCAAAACAGAATACTCAGTACTCTGAGATCTCTCTTTGTAATATATAAAATATAATTTCCAAGAGGGCTTGCAGAATGATATCATCTTGTCACCTGACTCTAAGTTCTTGCAGTATTCCTCTTTGAAGCGGAGGCAGGAATTTAGAATAGATGGCTACAATACATATCTAAATGTTTGTGGCAGTGCCTGGGGTTTCCCCTCTTTTTATTGAGCTAATGAACAAAGGCTTTTCCCAGACCTATCATCTCTGCTCCTATTCAGCACCGTGGGATGCTGTTTTAATGATTTAACAGCTCATTTGCATTTCCCTTATTTTTCTTAAAGTCAGCTAACTGGTACATTTAATTCAGTTGCAATAATACATGTACATTTCTTTTCATTTCAGGAGGGTGCACTGTTGATACATTTTAACACAATCAAACCTCACAAATACATTTTTAGCACAAGCATCAGTTCAAATCAGTTTGCTATACAGACTTACAGTGCTAATACAGTTGTAATACAAGCAGCTTGTATAAATCCATTTGATATTCAAAGGACATATCATTCAAAACTCCATATGCCTGCACATGCCCATATCCATTATATCCACCCCCAAAGACTCAAGCTAGTTTTTCAAGTGACCCTTGAGAAATGTGGCTTGAGAGAAATAAGCCTATCTGCATTGGCATTGCTGACCCCACTATGGTGTTGTATGTTATAATGTCATGTCATATGCCTGCAATCGTAAGCTCTTAATAACCTGGCATTTTGATAGCTAGCTCCATGTAGCCATGTCAAGAGATTGGGATCTGTAACTACAGTGAATTTTCTTCCATACAGCTAAGGCTCAGGTTTCTGCATTGCCCATACTATGGCTAGACATTCCTTTTCTACAGCTGCATAACATTCCTCCCTGGGTTGGAGTCTATGGCTGAGATATACCACTGGGTGCTTTTCTCCATCTGAGGAAACCTGGCAAAGTACAACCCCTACCCCAAGGTTTGAAGCATCCAATTGCACAACAAATTACTAACACAGGGTGTCCTCCCAAAGCTCCTTTAAGCTTCTGGAATGCCTGCTCACATTCTGGGGTCCACACTACCTTATTTGGTCTGTTTTTCCTTGTCAGGTTTTTGAGGGGAGCAGTTATGATACAATAATTGGAGACAAACTTTCTATAGTATGTCGCTGTCCCTAAGAATGCCCTCACCTGCTTTTTGGTAACAGGGGTAGGCCATGCCTGAATGGCTTCCAGTTTGGTAGGTTCTGGCCTGATCTTACCACTCCCCACTCTATGTCCCAGGTAGAAGACATCTGCTATACCCATCTGACACTTACTGGGCTTAATGATCAACCCTGCCCTCTGCAGTCTGCCCACACCTCCCTGACATGCTGAAGGTGCTCTTGCCAGAAATGGCTGTAGAAGGTAATATCATCCAGGTAAGTAAGAGCATAACCTCCTGCTCCTGCTAGGATATGATCCACCAGCCTCTGGAAAGTTGCTGGAGCATTTTTCATGCCAAATGTCATCTTTGTGAGCTCATACAAGCCAAAAGGAGTCAAAAAAGCTGACCTCTCCCTAGTGCTGGGAGTCACGGGCCCCTGCCAGTAGTCCTTTGTAATATCAATAATGGTCAGATACTTAGCCCCGTCCATCTGCTCTAAGGCTTCATATGTCCTAGGCATGAAGTATGCATCTGACTCTGTGTGACTATTTACTTTCCTGTAGTCCACACAGTACCTGGTGCTGCCTTCCTTCTTTGGTACCAGCACCACTGGGGAGGCCCTGGGTTGCTGGACTCCTGGATTACTCCCAGTTCCAACATCTCCTGTATCTCCTCCCTAAGAGTCTGTCTGATTCACTCAGGCACCCTGTAAGGGGGCTGCTTTATAGGCCTTTGGGACCCTGTATCCACATGTTGCTGCACCAGGTGGGTGCACCCTGGTTTTCCAGTGAAGATGTCCCCAAACTCCTTTAATCCTGCTTGGATTTTGAAAGCCACTGGGACATTACTACCCCTCACTCACCAGATCCCCCTCAGATTTCTCCTGCCACCCACTGCAAATATTCAGCACAAGGGCCTCCCTATCACAGTGAGGCTTTATCATGTTAACATGGTACAATTTGTGTCCCTGCCTCTTGCCTAGTAGTTCTACCATGTAGTTAACATCACTGACCTTCCTTACCACCTTATAGGGTCCCTCCCAAGCTGCCTACAGTTTATTGTGTCTGACAGGAATGAACACCATCACCTGCTGTCCTATGGCATACTCTCTGGCTTGAGCATTCCTGTCATACCAGACCTTTTTCTGGTGTTGGGCTTCTGCAAGGTTCTGCTGGGCCAAGCCCAGGAGCTCCCTAAGCCTTGTCCTGAGGTTTAGGACATAGGCTACAACAGACTACTTGTGGAATTCACACTCACCCTCCCACTCATTACACATCAAATCTAAAGCCCCCCCCTCACCCTATGCCCATACAGCAACTGAAACAAAAAAACGGTGGCTTCCTAGGGCACCTCCCTGTATGCAAAGAATAGCTGGGGCAAATATTTGTCCTACTGTCTCTTAATTTAGTCTGCAAATGCCTGTGGCATGGTATTTAGCGTAGAGATTAACCTTTCCACAAGACCATTAGTGTGGGATTGGTAGGAAGCTGTCTTTAGGTGTTTCACCTCACAGTGCTCCCACAGACAAGTCAGCAAGTCTGACATGAAATTGACACCTCTGTGAGTCAGTATTTCTCTTGGGAAACATACCCTACTGAAAATCTGTAGCAAAGCATTTACCACCTTCTCTGCCTCAATGGTGGATAGAGTCACAGCCTCCCGGTATCTAGTAGCATAATCTACTACCACTAGGATAAACTTCTTCCCTGTGGAGCTTGGGGTACTCAGAGGCCCCACAATATCCATAGCTACCCTCTAAAATAGCTCCTCAATCACAGGCAAAGGCATCAAAAGTGATTTGACCTTGTCTCCTGCCTTGCCTACTTTTTGGCACTGCTCACAGGTTATGCAGTACCCTGTTATATCCCTGGAAATCCCAGGCCAATAAAAGCTCTGCATTATACATCTCTTGGTATGCTTTATGCCCATATGTCCTGCAAAAGGAATGTCATGAGCTATGGCTAGAAGTGTCAGATGGTAGGCTGTTGGCACTACCAACTGCTGCATTATCTCACCTTCTAGCCCTCCCGCAGGTGTCCACTCTCTATACAGTAACACTTTGTTCCAGTATACAGATTCCCCTTTTCCTTAAAAATCATCTGCTTCCCTAGCTACCTGCCTCAAGTCTTGTAATGTACAGTCTGAGAGCTGAGCCTGTCTCAACTCTCTCTTTATAACCCTTCCCAGCTCCCCTTCCACATGAAGTCTGGCATCCCCTGACAGCAGTGCCTCACTGTCAGCCTGGCAACTACTACTCACCTCTGCCTTGCAATCACTGTGTCCAAGGGACGATCAGTACCCAACAGTAGCTGTGGCTCACCTTCAGTCTCACTGATATAGGGTAACTCCCACCCCGAAGTAGCCACATCACCAGTTCTGGCTTTGGGTGCGCAGTCTGTATGGGTCTCCACCAGGCTACCAGACCACAATCCTGTCTCCAAGCCTGACTGCATGTCACTGCATGCACACAAGGTACTGCATTATCAAAATCATTCCCTACCAAGACATCTGCACAGATATCCTCAGACAGACCTACTTGCTTGCTTCTTTTTCCACCCTCCCAGTCAAGGTGAACCCTAACCAAAGGCATTTGGAGTGAATCCCACCTAAAGTTCTGACTGGAGGTTATTGCCCAAGCAAGTACTGCTCCACTTTAACCACTGCAGGCTTCACAACAGTTATATCAGAGGTTGTATCTCTCTTAGCAGTAGCCTGTTTTCCATCCAGCAAGATTAGATATAAACTTTGCTGGTAGTTTAGTATCTCTGTTGTCTCCAGACAACTTACCACTGGCATTCTGTTATTCTCACTTGCAGGCTCCTCCACCTTTTGTTCTCCACCTTGCTTCCATGGACATCTATATGCTACATAGGTTCATTGGTGTGTACTAGGCTAATGGCCCTGGAGTCTTTACAAGCCTAGCCCATAGAAGTGCCCTGGCATCGTGCTGTTGACGTTAGTTCCCAGTGCCTCTATCAAGCAGAGCCACTGGAGTGATCCACGGGGTGAACTTTCTATTTCCTATCCACTCATCAATATTTCTCTTGAAGAGGGCCAGTGAGGTGCTCTGCTTGACATGTATGGGAAGTCTATTCCAGAGCATGGGCAGTCTCTGGGTTATGAACCTGTCCCTCCAGCAAGCTCTGTTGATTGTGGTAATGAGGTTGAGGTCTCTGGAGCATGTGGTGTGGAGGGATTGGGATTTCTTTAGATGTGGCATTTCTAACAGAGCTGGGTCAGACATGGCTTTGTAAGACAAGCAGAGATTGCTGCTTAGTAGATGATATGAGACAGAGAATAGCTGGAGTTTTTTGAGTCTGTCCATGTAGGACATGTATTTAAGGCCTAGGATCCTCTTTGTGAAGTACTTTTGTGGCTTTTTCAGCTGTTGCATGTGTTTAGTGAGGTACATGCCAAATGGGTCATTATACTCAATGATTGGCCTAATAAGGGAAGAGTAGAGAGAGATGATGACCTCTTTCTTCCTGGATGCAAAATCCTTCGTAATGAGATGTGCCACATAGAAGGACTTCCTGACCACAGTGGCAATATCGTAGTCGAAGGAGAGGTTGCTGTTAATCTGTGGCCTCAGATCTCTTATAACACCTTCAGTGTTCTGTGGGCTCCCATTGATGTTGTAATTAGTGGGAACTGAGTTTTTCCCAAAGGGATGACGACAGATTTTTTTTTGGCATTAAGCTTAAGGCCATGGTTTTGACACCAGTCATTGGTCTCAGTGAGGCCTTTCTATAGGATGTCTACTTCACTTGGGGAGTTAATAATGGCTCCCAGCTTGCAGTCATCTGTGAACTTGGTCAGCAAGAGTCCTTCTGTGTTGGCCTGGACTTCTGAGAAGTAGATGCCAAACAGGAGAGGACCCAGGACTGATTCCTGTGGGACTCTACTCATGACTGGTCGGCAGTCTGATTTGGAGTCCACTACTTTCACATTGTGGGTTCTATCTGTGAGCCAATTTGCAACTCACCTAGTGATATAAGGGTTGATGCCTAGTTTGGTGAGTTTATCAATAATTCCTGAGTGGGGAATGGTATCAAAGGCCTTGGCCAGATCAAAGTTGGCTGTATTAACTGCCTTGCCCTCATTGACAACTCTGGTGACTGACTCAAAGAAGTCAACCAGGTTGAGCAGGCATGATCTACCTGTCACAAAACCAAATTGCGTGGGATCTAGAGTTTGGAGATTCCCTATATCCTTGTTAATTAGGACCATGATGATGTGCTCAACAGCCTTACATATCAGAGTAATCAGGCTAATGGGGCGATAGTTCCCAGGGTCTGTAGTCACTCCCCCTTTATGGAGAAGGACTGTAGCAGTGTGCCACTTGGTAGGGACAATGCCTGAGGTGAGACTATGATTGAACAGGGTACACAGATGTTTGGCTACAGTTTGTTTCCAGAGGCTTTTTATTCATGTTTCAGTTTGTGAGTTTGTGTAACCTTGGAAGTTTAAGCACACAGATGTGGTGCCAGTTCACTTTGTAGTTCATGTAGAACACATCCATATTGTCGGGTCCCATGGAGGCTGTATTCTTGGTCTTGGACAATGCAGCTTTAACCTGTGCTGCAGTAATGCTGGGTGCCTAGCATTTCTCCAGTATTGTGATAGAGCCTTTAGGGGGGGAGAGAGGGGTAAAGTTGGCACTGAATCTGTCAGCCAGTATGTTGGCAATATCTGTTGGCTCAGTATAACAGGTAACATTGTGCATTAACTGAGAGCAAACCTGGGTATTGCCATGGAGATTACTGATATAACTATAGAAGGCTTTGTGGTTGTTTTAGTGTCAGCTGCAATTCTGCCTTCATAGCTGGCTTTAGAGGTTTTGATGAGGAATCTCACCTTTTTGTTGAGGCTAATAAGGGAGTTTTTCCAGTCTTGGGACTTCACCTTTTTCTGCAACAGTTTCTTCCTTCTGTTGTAGAGTTTGTTAATGGCAGGGGACCACCAGATTGGCATCCTTTTTTTGGAGGTGAGCATCTTGGTTCTGTTGGGTATGGCTAGGTCCATGCATTTATGTACGTGTTCGTACAGTGCATCAGTGTATGATTCGGCAGTCATGCATCTATTTTTCCATTGACATGGGTGCCGTGAAGTTAGCCACCTCTGTTTTTAGGAGCCCAAAGTCAGCTTTGGAGAAGTTTTTCATGGTGGTTACCTTTGTGGGGGGGGGGGGGGGTGAGATGTGGATTTCCATGGGGATTAGATTGTGGTCGGATCTAACCAGGAAGCGACTGACTATTGGTGTAGAGCAATGATTGCCCATGTTAGTAATAACCAGGTCAAGGATGTTGCTTCCACTAGTGGGGGTCAGAATGAGCTGGTCCAGGGCATTGGAACTGATGAATTCCAGGAAGTGTTGGGCCAGTGTATTGGTGCATGAGTAGTTTTCCCAGTTGATGGAGGGGTAGTTGAAGTCACCTAGTATGAGAGTGTTGGGTTGGACCCTAATAGTTTCCAGCATGCTTAGGAATGTGGAGTGAGAGTCTTGGGACATGGTTGGGGACCTATAGCAGGCTACAACCTGAATAACCATCTTACCCAATGTTAGTTGTGCCTGAAGTATCCCAGATGTGTTATGCTGGGCTACTAGTCTGGATGTGTGCATATCCTTAATGAATATCCTTAATGAATATTGAGACACCACTGCCTTTGGAGCTTCGGTCCATTTTATGGAGCTGAAAGGTGTGGAATGAGTTATGGCCTGGTAGTGCAGGGGTGCTTTCTGCTGCTTTAGACAAGGTTTTCATTACAGCATAAATGTCGATGTTCTCCATTTTGAGGAGTGCTTCAAGCAAGTGCATCTTGAGATTTAGACTTCTAGCATTGAGCAGCATGACCTTCAGATTGCATTTGTTTGTAACTGTTTGTAACTGTTACGGTGGTAATTTGGTCTTTGGAACACAGCCTAAAAAAGGCACTATAGGGGTGGCAAGAGCCTTAGCCAGTACCTGGAAAGCCAGTGGTGACAGATGCAGACCATCTCTGGCAAATCATTGAGGTCTGTCAATCATGTCAGCCCAAGTAGACAGATACTGGATCCCCTTAGAATGACACCAGAAACTTAGCCAATTGTTAAAGTCAATAATTTTCTGCTTGAACTGTGGTATCATTCTGGGTGATGGTAGGATGCTGCTCAGGGCTAGGGTCATACCTGCTTGGGTCACATCATTTGAGAGCTCTTCCATGTCTCTTTTCATGTAGGCCAGGGAGGTGCATCTCAGGTCATTCACACCCAGATGGACAGAGACAGAGTCATACTTGTACTTGTTGTGGAGTGACCTGTGTGCATGTGTTATGTGTCGGATTCTGGCACCTGATAGATAGCTGACTGTTACCTTCTCCTTATTCAACCTAGTGAGTGGGACATCAGTGTGCCTCACTACTGAGTCACCTATGATTGGTGTATTAGGCAAGCTGTTTTGTCTTAGGGGTTTAGGTTGAGAAGCACACTGTGCATGTGAGCTATGTGTCTTGTGGTTTGTGCTGTGTTGTGGCGGTTGACTGTGTTTCTACCTTGGAGATTTCTGCTGTTTGGGTAGATTTCTATTGACAGCCACCATGAAGGTGGGGATGTGGTTTGTGTTTTTATGTGAGACCTGTGATGGTGGGTGTTCTGGAGGGCTATGTGTTGCATGTAATGTGGTGCAGGTGTTGACCTTCTCCTCTTGACCAGCTATTCTGGTCTTGGCTTGAGAGTGCATGGCTTCCAATTTGGATATATAAGTGCATCTCTCACAAGTATGAGTGTTGGGAGGTAAGAGGAGAGGGTTGTCTGTGTACATGAGGCAGTTGCTACACTGCCTCAGAATGCCCAAGTTAACCAGGTTAATAGGAGAAAGCACAGCAAAATGACCTTTAGACATGCCAGGAGGGATGGTCATTATTACTAAGTACTGAAGCTCTTTCCTTATATATTCCTTTTACAGGAAAAATGTCACTCAAGGTGTCTGAGTGTGTACAGAGCACTGCCAAACACCTGAGTTGAAACTAATACACGGACCCTGAAAATTTAAGGATGAAGTATTTAGGCAGATATTCTGAAGTTAGAAAGAAATCAAGCAGTACTTACTGAAAAGTTAAGAATTAGCTTGCCACGAATGATGAAAAAAGGGAGTCACATGAATGGCTACTGCCTGGCTACTACTAGTGCTGGTTTCAGCACAGCTTCACCCTGTTGGGATACAATACTCTTTTGCTTCTTCTCTCACCAGAAGCAAAATGTTAACACCAATCCAAAGAAGAGATGGCTAAACTGGTTGCATTTAAAACATTCAACCCTTGATCCTGGCTGTGTACCTGAACTAGTGGCTTCCCCTGTTACTGGTGGACTCTGTTGGGGCAGTTTAGACTGCCCACCATGGGTTCCCTTAGACCCATGTGCAGCACTGGGTATCCCTTTCCTCTGCAGTGATGCCCTGCTTGCTAGGTATAGGTGTCCTTTTTCCCCAACTCATCTGCGGTATTACATTCCCTATCTGCTAACCAGATCCTCATGTCCTCAGGCAAAGTGCTAAGGGCTTGCTCCCTCACCAAAAGGTCTGCCAGCCATTCAAAAGTGATGACCTGACACCCACTTACCCACCTATGAAAATAAGTGCTTAGTTCCGCAGTATGATCACATACACTTTCATCTGCCTTGTGTCTATGCTCATGAAACTTTTTTTCTGTAAGCTTTAAGTGTTAACTTAAACCATAGTAGTACACAGTGCTTCATTTTATCATAATCTAAACAATCAGTATCAGACAAACAGCAGTAACAGCTTCATCATGGAGTAATGGGGTCAGGAACTGTGCCCTGAGCTCTTGGTCAGCATTATCCTGTTTACAAACCCTTTCAAATATTTGAATAAAACTATCAAAATGATCACCCTCTGTAAATCGTGGAAGAAATTTGCTGACCTTTATTGCTTCTGGGGTTCGGTTATTCACTTCCACATTACTTCCATGACCCTGGCAAAGAGCCAGCATCTCCCACTCATGTGACTCTGCTTCTCCTTTTCTTCAGCCTCAAAATGCCACAGTCTCTCTGTGATGATTCTAGTTCCAATTGTTTGGCCTCCAGGTCTCTTTAACTCCAGATGGATTTTTAAGTCCTCTGAGGAAAAGTTGAACTGTACTGTTTCTGAGAGCTGTACATCCCCAATGCCAGTCTGGTTGTGTTCCTGGTTGCTGGTCTGTGCTGCAGCTGTGATTAAGGCTGCAATCATTTCCACTTTAGTCAGGTTGGCATGCCCCAGTCCTTTGGCTTGGCACATCTCAGAAAACTGGTTCCTTGTCAGCTTGCCATAATCCTCTGCTGACATCCTTGCCTGCTCTCCCTGACTAACTAAGCTAACAAAAAGTAAATAAATAAAACTATTGTGATATGAAACTCTTAATGTCTACTGTTTGGCTACTGAGAGTACATCTTTCTTTAGTGACAACTACTTACAGGCTACAGGAATTCAATATCCACACCACTGCTCACCAGTATGTGAGCATGTGATGGTCCCACCACTGGCAGCCAATATGTGATGGCCACCAATATATCATATCCCCATGCTGGACCAGCAATCAAGGAGCCTCAATCCTCACCACTGACACTGGAGAGGGACTTCTACTTGGAATACAAACGGATGCACTCAGTACTTCTAGATGTAGACCTCTGTGCATCAAGTAAAATTTCCCTTAAGAGCACACAGGAAATGCACTCAGCCCGGGGTTTGGATGTCTCTGTATCTGTCTCACTCCAGGTCCCCAATAAGACTCCCTACTGATACAACTGTAGGGTTAGGTCCTCAGCCGATTGTCCAAGACAAGTCTTCCAGTACCCCCTCTGTGAACCCAGAGCTTCATGTCCTTGCCCCAAGTAGCTGACACACACACACACTCTTTAAGAATTATTTTTTACAGACACACACACCTGGGAAAGGCTGTCACGGGTTTACTAGCTATACCCCCTACTGTCAGACTATAAGGTAGTTATCTATCACTGCCACCAGACACTCCACAATCAGTTACTCTAAGGCCCTTAACAAAGGGTGTCCAATTATACTGTGCAATATTAAATACTAATACAAATGATAGTAGTTGACCAAGACAGCTAGGCCTTCTGGAGTGGTGCAGACAGTGCCACCAAACAAATATAAGTACTCTCAAAGGTTATATACTTTCTACATGGACCAGCCATAATAAAAGTTTTAAATATATTTAATAATAAACAATAAAATAGCATGAAAATATTGAATATATATTAACAGTAAACCACAGAGTTCAGATAATAGGAAATACTGAAAAGAACATTGAGAGACAGACTCAGAAGTATAAAGAAAAACAATATCTAAACTAAGCTTCACTATATTCCTGACTAATCTAAAATAACTACTGTTCCCTAGTTAAGTTACTTTCTACTGCAAGGCAAGATGCTGTGGGTAAGGGTCCATCTAATCAGGTTCCCCAAGACAGAATAATCAATACTTTGAAATTTCTCTTTGTAATATCTAAAACATAATTTCCAAGACGGCTGGCAGAATTACCTCATCTGGTCACCTGACTCTAAGTTCTCGCATTATTCACTTTTGAAGCTGAGACAGGAATTTAGCATAGATGGCTACAATATACATCTAAATGTTTATGGCAGTGCCTGGAAATTCCCTTTTTTTACTGAGCTAATGAACAAAGGCTTTTTCTCAGACCTGGTGTCTGTAGTCCTATTCAGCACTGTGGGGTGACATTTTAATGGTTTAACAGCTCATTTACATTTCCCTTATTTTCTTAAAGTAAGCTAGCTGGTACATTTAATTCAGTTGTAATAATACGTGTACATTTCTTTTCATTTCAGCAGGGTGCACTGTTGATACATTTTAATACAAGCAAACCTCACAAATACATTTTAGTACAAGCATTGGTATAAATCAGTTTGATGCACAAATGACATACATTTCTATTACATTTGTAACATGAGCATCCTGTATAAATCAGTTTAATATTCAAAGGACATATCATTCTTTACAAAACTCCAGCTGGCTATGCTGGCTGTTGCCCATATCATCACATTGGGTAGATAAATTCTCTCCCCAAAATTGAGTTTTTATTTATATGGAGTTCATTGATTACATTTAGTAACTTTAAATGATTAATATGTGACATAGAAGGTGCCCTGTAACAAGCTACTAACTGATAGTTGTTTTTGTTTAGTGTGATATGGAGCTCAGTGAATTCTTTTTTGGGTCTCAGAGATCTGTTTAGAAATTATACGGCCCCTAACAAATATAGAGATGCCACAACATTTGCCATTGGTTCTGAAATTGCATGTGGGAAACCCAGGTTTTGTAGTCAAAAGATGTTTAAGCTACAATTTCCTCATAATAAACTTTAGCCCTTTAAGTAGTACTTTTGTTTTTCCATTCAGAAGATTAACCCCCCCATAGAATCACCAACACATTCAAATTCATATCTATGATTGACTGAAAAAGGTCCAGCACTAGTTGTAGCTACAATTTTTCTTATTACGAAAGTACTGCTATGATTTCATTTGGTATCAGTACTCTCAGTTGTTGTTACACTTCTGGGCTCAAAATCTGCTGCCCTCCTTCCATACATCTGTAATGCATGAATAAAGATCCTCAGACTGCTAAAATCCACAATATTGGTTCCTCTTCCCAGAATGTCACATAAAATGTGACTTACGTGAACTCAGTTCCAAAGGAAACCAGGAAACATCACTGAAACTGTTAATGTCTCTTTCTAGTTTTCAGCACTTTTGCACCTTGAGTTTCTCTTCAAACTGTTCTAAATTCATACACAACTGGTTCATCTCATGCTTACTGCTCAGTTTGGGAGGTGTGGGCAGTATTAAGGTCTTGTAAAGGGCGTTATGAATGTTACGTGTCTCTACTTAAAGATTTCTATGGCTAGGCATCTTATGGTTTCCATAATTACTTGCCAATGTTGTCCCTATGTTCTGATGTTGCTATGTTCCTTTTCTTGGGACATGGCACCTTATCTGCTCCCTTGCAGTTTGAATTCAGCCCAGCAGTGGCTTACCATATTGTTATGCATTACATTTTAGCAAAAGTATTGACTTTTTTTCAATACTTAATTCGTACAAAGACCTGCTGAATGAATATGTAAATCTACTGATTACTTTTGTTTGTCTAGCTTATTGCCTTCACTGACGGCAAGGTGATTTTTATCCGTGTTGTGCTCCAGGTTATTAGCATGCTGTTCAGTGAGAGGCTGTTAGGTATAATTTAACAAATATTCAATGACTTGTTTGACTTCTAAATTACATTTTTGTATCATAACATGTATTTGATAACTAACTTCTGCTAGGATTTCTTGGAAATGTAAAGCTCTGTCTTTGGCAGATCACAGAGAAAGAGTATTTTTCTAATTACTGTTACAGCAGTTAAAAAAATCATATACAGCTTCTTTATCTCATTAGATAGAGCTTAAAGTTATAGCACATACAGCAAATTACCACAGTTTAAAAGCTCCTGTACATCTTTTAATACAGACACTGAAAACACCTTTTTAATTATGTTTCTCGCTTCCCTGCTGGTTTTATTCTAGTCCTCGTTAGCTGCTGCTTGTGGTCATCTGATGAGGTGAGGAACCATGATTCAAGGGGATACCCAATGTAGCTCATAATTTTGTAAGATGGTGCTAATCACAAAGGCATGACACAAGGCAATAGAGAGCCAACATACTTGCCCCTGGAAACATGGTACAGACATATATTATTCATCCAGTGAGAACAGCCATATCATGGACATTAATGGTGTGAGATTCATGTCTATTAATATACACAAATGGACATCATGTGTACCGTTCAGGTTGTAAGTAACTGGACTGCATTTTATCATGATCTGGCACTAAGTAAGGGGACTGAACTACAAGGACCTTTTAAGGCACAAGCTTGTTACATAAGATCATAGAAGTTAAAAGGCAACCAAGCTGCATGGTCATTTCTGCCTTGTCACTACTCACTGTTAGCATTGCCATCTTTTTAAAGTAGGGCCAGAAAAGTCATAGCAGGGAGAATTTTATGAATATCCATCCAGCTGTCCAGCAACTTTTTAAAGACAATTAATCATGCTACTTATCTTGGAGAGGAAGTTTGTTCCAGAGAAGAAGTAGGTACTGTTTGATAAATCTATTCCTCTATCTTGTCTTTATTATTTGCTGAAGTACATTTAGGTCTCTGGTCCTAGTGCTAGCTGGCCTGTATGCTTTTTACAGTATTACAAACTAACACATGTGATTGAGTCTAATAAAAACAGAGTATGAAATAATTTGATACATGTCGCATGTTAACAGAAATGTATGTATGCATGCATATATGTATTTCTTTATTTAATTGTGTTAACTGGGTCCATTACAGACTCACAACCTCTTAGTGCAATAACTTATTAAAGACAAAGACAAAAATAAAGAGAGGGTGCAAAGGTCTAAAATTAAGGCCACTTTTTAAACATGGCTGTTATAAACTTCAAAAGGTGATAAACTAACAGCTTTTGTAATAACACACTTTTTGTAGAATATGACATCTGAAGCTGAAATGTATGTCATTATTTCTGTCTTCAATCCTCTATGACTTCCAGAAAAACACACATTTTATGAGGAACAGACTAAAATTATGAGGCAAAAATCTAGACATTCTATGAAATTCTGGACAGGTATGGTCAGAGAACTGGTTCAGAGACCATTTTCTGCCATGAAACAAGCCAAATGACATAGACAACAGTAGCATTCAAATATAGCACATATTCAAACTTCATTTGACATTAGCATTCATTTATAATATATTCACAATAACAAATCTTTAGTCTACATTTAGTATCATGTATTACAGAATCTTACACCGGAACAATGGAGGCTAGTACTGAAAAAGTCACAAACCAGCAAAACCAAATAGTACCAGTGGAAGAAACACGGCTCCTTTTCTTTTAACAGCTTTATTTGCGAGAAGGTAACAAAACACAGCAGCAGCACGTAAATCCAGCAACCAGCTCCAAACACATTAACGCTATGTCTCCACACCTGCGTTTTCGTTTGAACCCACTTCCTCAGATGTACAAGAATAATACATACTCTTCCCCTTCAACTTAAATACTGTTGCTAATTAGATAATTAAAACTCTTAATGCAATAAAATTCTTAATTACACTAATCCATCATGATTACATTAAAATCCACCTCCACAAAGTGCCTTCGTATATTTCTTTAAAATCATGTTACAATTTATTACCTTACTATTCACAACATTTTATCCCTAGAATTAATTCATAAGGTTTATTCATAAAATTCAATGAATTAAAACATACATTTCATACATAAAAAATTCATACATAAAAAATACATACAACCAAACAAACCATTCATTACTCCCTCTAGTGTATGGATTACCACATTACACCCAACATTTTTATAAAGGTGCTTAAAGTAATGCCCATCAAAGTTTTTTGTTACCAAAAAACAATCCCAAATTCATTTCCTGGAAACACTATATTCACTTAAAAAATCATTTCATACACATCATACCCTTTTGTATTTCAGAAATGGAGCATGTTATATTTTGTATATAATAATCTTTAATTTAATATTTTGATACTTTAACCCCCAGTGTATGCATTCCCCACATCAGAGCTTCGCTGCTCTTATTTTCAATACTGGGGCCAATGACACATAATTATTCATTACATTCATTACAGAATCTTAAAAGGGGTAGCATTAGTATACATTCAAAACTGCTTAACATTTATATTTTGTTCCCAGCAGAAGGATGAATATTTACACACATAAATTAGATACATTTACTTGGATTAAATGAATTCCATTCTTTACTATTGGTTGCACATTACTAAGAAAATTAGATGCTTACTGAGTGTAGACAGCTATTAGATGTTTAGGAAACATATTGCATCTTTAAAATCAGTTGCAATTCTGTTTGTTTTAAGGTGTTCTTTTAGTAGTTTTCTGAAATACATGAGCTATCTGGCTGTATCCAATTTGCCTGGTAAACTTTACCATATCATAGGGGATATTTTGTGGAAAGCTCTTTCTTTTATTGCTAGAGTATATGTTGATCAGTATGGCTGTTGATTGCCCTTGAACTCTTAAGTCATAATTTATAATAATAACCAGTAGTGTTGTCTTCAAGACTGGACATTAGCTTTTATTTAGTATCTCATAGGCAAGTGAGTTTAAGCATTGGAACGGGTGGCACAGTGGTGCAGTGGTTAACATTGTCACCTCACAGTAAGTGGTTCTTTGGTTCATTTCTCAGCTGGGGTGCCTTTTGTGCAGAGTCTGTATCTCCTCCCTGCATTCATGTGTTTTTCTCCCACATTCCAAAGACATGCATTTGGAGCATTTCTCCCCACGCCTTCACTGAAACTAGGCTGTGTCCTAATTGGACTTTCCCGGTCAACAAATGATAAATAAATAAAAATAACACTAGCTTATCTGCTAACAACATATTTCTTTGTACAGTAAGTGCGTTGGTGCTACCAGTTATATGATAGCATATAGCTGAGAATATTTATTATTATTCATAGTGTGACAATATTTTGTTAGAAATTTAGAAGTGGCAATGCATACTTGGGGAGTGGGATAAGGATATTTTTGGCTAACAAGCACTTGCTTCTAGTGAGGGTAGGTAAGAGGTTCTGTAAGTTACTTTGACCTGCCTTACATCTTTGTCTGCCTCATGTTCTACATGTGGGGTAAAGTCTAAACTGTAATCTAAAATAATCCTTGGATATCTTTGTATTTCTATTGTAAGAATGGGTATATCATCTGGATCTATGATGTTTAGTGGTTTACTATGAGACAGTCTTTTCCTAATGTTCCAATAACCATTGCTGGGAATGGTTTTCTATTGACAATTAGTTTCTTGGCAGTCAGCCAATTGTAGACTTAAACAAAAATCACTTTGGCATTGCCTGTTTAATGTGAGGGCAGTTGTTTAGGATATCATAATGTAGATTTTTAATGAGTGGTGGAGGTCCCAGCACTGACTACTGGGGCGCTTCTATAGTCATCTTCCTTTTTTGTGAGTGCATTATTAAACAGATTACAAAAGCTCTGTCTTTTTGTTAATATCTGAAGAACATGATTATCCCTGCTAAAATGCCATTTTTTGTCAACTACTGAAGTTATAATTCATAGTCCACGGTTCCAAAGGCTCTTTGACCTTTAACAAAATGGCTTCAGTGATATACTGCATGCCATATATTTAAAGATTTGGTACATGAGAGAGTGTAACACTGTTAACATACTGTAGTTCATAGGTTCATAGGTTGGTACTAGGCTATCAGCCCTAGGGCCTATACAAGCCTAGCCATAACAATTCCCTGGCTATTTCTTCCCACACTATTTACTTCCCTGTACACTTGTCTAGTAGGGCAACTGATGTGATCCCCGGGGTGAATTTCCTTTCTCCCATCCAATCATCAAGGTTCCTTTTGAAGGGGGCCAAAGCATCGCTCTGCTTGACATGTATGGGCAGTCTATTCCAGGGTATGGGGAGTCTCTGGGTCAGGAACGTATCCCTCCAGCATGTTTTGTTCATTGTGATGACAAAGTTTAGATCCCTGGAGCATGTGGCTCTGAGGGATTGGGATTTCTTTAAGTGTAGCATGTCCAATAGCTCTGGGTTTGACATGGCCTTGTATGTTAAGCAGAGATCGCCTTTGACTAGACAATATGCGACAGAGTATAGCTGGAGTTTTTTAAGGCGGTCATATTTTTAAATATAATTTATAGAGAAGTTTTGAAGATTTTGTGTGATACGGCAGGAATTTACAATTGGCCTGTTATTTCCTGTAGTGAGGGTAGTTACATTGAGGAAGGGAAGGATTAATGAGCATTTGAAGCTGGTTGGTTTCAGTTTGGCTGTGAGTGCAAGGCGGAAGATGCCATCTTAGACTGGCACTGATCAGATGTAGTAGTTTGGAAAGTAACAGGCGAAAGACTTGATAGTAATGATTGTCTGTTGTTTTCCAAGAAGTCTTTGATCTCTTTACTTGAGATTATTTTATTTTACATTATTTTTCATTATTTTATTTTACATTTGTTGACCGGGCTAGTCTAGCTGGATACATATCCCTTTTCAGTAGAGGCCCGAGGAGAAAAGCTCCAACATGAGTGATTTAATACATTCAAAATATTCTAAGGATGACTAATTTCACATTACACAATAAGACATGATAAGAAAAAAAAAAATAATAAATTGTGAACAATGTAAGGTGAGATTGTTTTAAAGTACAAAGAAAGGTAAGAGAGATATTCGTATAGAAGCCCTAGTGTTGGGGGATGAGGTGGGAGAGGGAGTATTGTTCTAGAGCTCTCTTGAAGGGTATAGTGGAAACAATATGTTGTCTTTAAATTTGATTATATTTTGCAAGTTTCCTTCTGTATTCAAGAAACATTTTGGAAGCATTTGGCTCCTACTAATGTTTTCAGTGGCTTGCTAGAACCTCCTAGACTCCTTCAGGACATTAGTCTGTACTGAGACAGGTAGGTCATTTGGGATCTCTGGTATTTATTCTGATCGTTCTCAATCTATGGAAATGTTTTTCCTTACTGTGATTTTTTTTCTTCCATTCTAGTCAACCTTTATCCCTCTTTTTAAATTGTCTTTTTAGATCAGATCTAACCAAGGCTCACTTTCACCCGAGATTCTCTGTGGAGTGAAAATAATGGTTGTAGATGGTAGACAGTGCAGATGTAGGCTCCTGAAGTTTATAATCCTATTCCCAGTTTATAAACTGCATTTCATCTGCTCATATGGTTTTGATTATTTTAGATATGGTCAGTGTTAGTATGACCCTGGGTTTTGGCTTCTTAGTTTTAAATTTCCATCTAGGCATAATTGAACAATGTTTGCTTACTGTGGATGGAAGAACCTGTTGTTTGGATAATTTGTCTGAAATGCTTCTGATGACTGCTCAAGAGAGTACATTTAACTGTTGTGGTTCATGGGATCATATGAGTTACAGGACATCCAAACCTCAAAGCCATTTCTGCCTTGCCAGTGCCCACCCTTGTGCCTTCTCTCTCTTCCCAAGGAAGACCAAATCATTCATACCAGGGGCAACATTATCCAGTTGTCTAGTTCCTTTTTGAAGGCAATCAGTGTGTCACACTGCTTAAGTTGGAGAGGGAGTTTGCTCTAGAGAAGGGGTAGGAGCCATGTGGGATTGTGTCTGGTACCTTCTTGAACCATGTAGGTTAGGTTGTTTAATGATATTTCCATATGTTAATGCTGTCTTAAATATCAAAGGTTGAAGTCACCCACAATTACTGTTTTACACCTTTTGGTATGTGACAGTATGTTGTTTATTGTTTCATTCATTCAATAGTTTGATGGTGGTGGAGTATATACTGATTCTATGAAAAAGCTTTGTGTTACCACCCAGCATTACCACTATCAGTTCCTCATTTTGTGTGGAGATGGTGGGGTATTGTTACCAGTTATAACGGTAGAACTGAGGTTGTTTACTTTTTAATAGTGTTTTGACTCTCTCTTCTTCTTTGTTTCCCAGACAGTTTGTCTTTGAAGATATATCCCTTTGTATGTCCAATGATATTCAGTTGTTATTATTATTATTATTTTAACCATGATTCTATTAAGGTAATTATTTTGGCATTGTGGAATGAGAGACAATTTTCTAACTGTACCAGTTTGTTATTCAGGTGTGCTATAGCTACATATGCAGTAGTTAATCTGTTTAGGTTTTAAGTGGGACCATTAAAATATAGAGAACAGGAAGGGTTTGATCTGTTAATACATCCTTGTATTATAGGACAAGGTAAATCAATTGAATCTAGTATATGCATTTTACTACCATTGCAGAATTTATTCAGGTAAGTAGTTTGATAGCTGTTATATAATTTATCTTAGGAAGATTGTAAGCTTGTTACAATGTCCACCACATATGCACAGTAACAGTGCTGTTAGAATGTCATTTCTTTTAATTCCAGAACTTTATTTATCAAATATTTTTATCAATATATGCAGCCTCATTACCTCATATAACAAAAGATTCCAATAGTAACACATTTATTTTGTACTCACTTTCAACAATTTATGTTTACTAATACTGTGCTGTTTCCATATTTTCCCATTCCATCAGATGCATTCTTATAATGTAAGCCTCTTTGACTTTTACTGTATTGAAAAAGCTTATACAATTCTCTTTTAACCATTAACATCTTAAGTTCTGAACAATTCATTAGAGTTATGTTTCTACCCAAAGTTCCCCTTATCTATCTTTCTCCTCCATCTGTCTACCCAACTTCTTTTAATTTATCTGCATTGTAATAATGTTCATTTTGTGGTTATTTACAAAGTATCATATTGATTTATTTCCATTCATTAATTCCTGACTAAATACTACTTACCCAACTTTTTCTCAATAAAATATTTTCCCTTTCCCCTGCCTGCCATATTTTTATATTTCTTTATCTCTTCCATAAGTTCTATATTTCTTTATCAGTTCCATAAGTTTTCTTCTTTCTTCTCCTGTCGGTGCCTCATTCTCTTTCCACTTTCTAGTTATTGCATTTTTCTCTACTTATAGCAGCACCAATAACGTTGAGATACGTTTTTGAAATGGCTTTGAAAATTGTACTTAACAACTTCATTTCCTTGAGTAGCTCTAGATGCTCACAAACTATTCTAATTTCTTGTAACACAAGTTTAATTATTCTTAGTTTGCAGTACCCCCCAAAATGTTCCCAGTCCCCCCTTTCTCCCTCATTACATTGCCATCATGTCTCCTCAATGTACAATGTAACCTTGCTGGTGTGTAAAAGTACGTATGATTGCTTGCAAATATTCTGAATTTCTTGAATGTTGCTGCGTATCAGAGTTTGCTACATATATATTGTCTTTTTATCTCTGTGACTTGGCTTTCTATTTTATGGCTCCATCATTCCTATGTTTTAACTGCTTTTTGATTTCCCAGTTCTAATCATCCTCTATATGCCTTACTGATTAACTTCTTCCTTAGTGTTCTCTCACTCCTAGCTTCTAAAATATTTCTAACTGTTTCTGAGTTGGGTTGTGTCCCCAATTTCCTCTGTAGTAAGTACTTGTTTATAGAATGCCTCTAGTCCCACATAGGCTAATCTTTCTCTCTCTCACTCTCTCGCTCTCCTGCAGTCTCAAATATTTATTTTATTTATCATTTATTGACTGGGTTAGTCCCACAACCGACCCCTTTTTAGGGGTGATCAGAGGTGGTATTTATACTACTTGGGGAAATTTGGCCAGGGTATAAGGGATCTTCCCCTATTCTTTTCAATAGGTGAGTCCATATCAATGACCTCAACCTAGCTATTCCTTTAACTAACTGTGTACAATATGCAGATGATTCAACAATAATCTGCTCAGCTAAATCTCAATCCCAACTACAGACTCTAACTCAGTCAATGTTCAATAAAACAGAAACTTGGTTTCTACAATGCTGCCTCCTCTTGAACCCCCCCCCAAAAAAAAACCTCCTCCTCTTCACTCCTACCCGTAAATCACTCCCAATGAACTTTTCAGTCTTATCCAATAATGGTACACTCGTATCTCCCGATCCAGAAACTAAACTCCTAGGGGTAACCATTGACAACAACCTGAACTTTGTAACCCATATCAACAATACCATAAAAACTGTCAACGGGAAACTAGGCTCCCTCTATAGGATAAAACCCTTTCTCTCCCCACTAGCCAGAACTACTATTGTCTATTCCCACTTTATTGCCACACTTCTTTATGCTTCTTCCATATATACTAACTCGTCAAAAAATAACCTTTACAAGCTAGCCAACACTTACAATAGCATTGCCAGATTTGCTACTGCTTCCTCCTTTAGGAGCCATCACTGCCATAATCTGAAACAATTTGGCTGGTTAGAGTTTCTGAATCAGATTCACTTTAAACAACTCACCATTGCGCACAAAACCCTTTTCCAACCTACCAATACCCCAATACTTGCTAGTCTCATTACCCAATATAAGAACTTTCCAACTTTATGCTCATCTAATAAACTACTTGTATCAACATGTAAATCTAATAACATGGCAGGAGATGCTCTGTTCTCAAATGCAGTTGGAAAGTATTGGAACCAACTCCCCCATGAACTTACATCACTGTCTTCATTTACACTTTTTAAACACAATCTGAAACTATCTTAAAACCCATTGGTTATGTCCCTATACAAATCCAGGCTAATCTCATACTATATCTCAAATATCGTCTCTTAAGACCTAATTCCTGCTCTATCTGTGTCTTTTTAGATCAAGGCCTATCCTTGGCAAAAACATATCTTATCCTAATATTGAGAATTTAAATACCTAGTTAAATTCTTCTGCATATAATTCTAAAGCATCCTACCTAAGGCAGGCAACAAGTATTGTTTAAACTGTGAGCATTGCTGAACTGTTGAAACTTGAAGTATGCATTTGTGTAACAATTACTTTCTAGTTACTAATGAAGTCTTGTACATAAAGTCTAAAATATCTTATCTAATGCTTGTAACATGTTTTTTGTATAAACTGTGAAGATTCCTGAACTGTTTAAAATTTGTAGTATTTAACTGTATAACAACTAGTACCTGTATGTTAGTAGTCTAGTAATCTCTTGGAGCTTATCTCCTTGGGACTCTACTAAAAATGGACATAAATCCAGTTAGACTATCCCGGTCAAGAAATGTAAAATAAAATAAATAAATAAGTCCATTCCATATATGGTTTGGAGGATGGAAGCAGCATGCTTGGCTCACATATAATACTAGGGCCACTAAAAACATTTTTACTGCCAAAGTTTTGCTGTCGAAATCCATTACCATCTATCTCCATAATGAACATCTTTCCTTCCTTCAGCATACTTCCGACCTTCTTTTGTGTCTTCCCTTGACTGTCTTGCTGCTTTTCCCATTTTTCCTCTAAGCCGTATTCCTAAGTATTTCATTCTCTGATGTCCCCAAAGCAAGAAAAGTTCCTCTACTTGGCCATATGTGGGCATATAGTGCACCATTTTAGCCTTTGTTTCAGATGCAATAATTTTACCCTATTAAATTACTGTAGGTGTCCAATCCCCAAAAACAGTTTCGTAAGTCTTTCTTTGGATTTGTGGTATACAATATCGTATCATCTGCAGACACTGCTACTTTCATTCTGTACTACGGTAATTATATCCGTCTGTCTCTGGGGCCCCTATTTCAGTTGCTAGTGGTACTACTATAATGCAAACAGGAGTGGGAACAGCAATAGGCCTGTCTTGTCCCTGTTTTATCTCTAGCATTCGTGATAGGTTGCCAGTGCCTTTCAGCCTAGTTTCTGACTTCTATATCATGAATATTTTTTCTATCCATTGCTGTGAAAAGCCAAAGACATGCATGGTATTCTTTAGTAACCCACAGCTCACCCTTTCCAATGAATTTGCAGCATCCAGTCCTGTCATTGTCAATTTGATCTCTGTATCTTCTGCGTACTTCTCTTTCATCAGTGTTATAGTCATATTATCAAAGGTCTATCATCCTTCTACAAATCCACACCAATCTAGACCTATGAGAGTCGGTAGGATTCTAGTGATATTATCAAAGGTGTATTGTCCTACTGCAAACCCACACCGATCTAAGTATATGAGTTGCAGCAGAATTCTTGTGATATTATCAAAGGCCTGTTGTCCTACTACAAACACAAATTGATCTGGGTCTATGAAAATTTGGTAGTATTCTAGAGATACTGACAAAGGCCTATCGTCCTACTACAAAACAACATTGATCTAGGCCTATAAGGTTCATAACATTCTAGTGATATTGTCAAAGGCCTGTTGTCCTACTATGAACCCACACCAATCTAGGTCTGTGATGTTTGGTAATGTTCTAGTGATATTATCAAAGGCCTATTGTCCTACTATGAACCCACACCAATCTAGGTCTGTGATGTTTGGTAATGTTCTAGTGATATTGTCAAAGGCCTGTTGTCCTACTATGAACCCACATCAATCTAGGTCTGTGATGTTTGGTAATGTTCTAGTGATATTGTCAAAGGCCTGTTGTCCTACTATGAACCCACACCAGTCTAGGTCTGTGATGTTTGGTAATGTTCTAGTGATATTGTCAAAGGCCTGTTGTCCTACTATGAACACACATCAATCTAGGTCTGTGATGTTTGGTAATGTTCTAATGATATTGTCAAAGGCCTGTTGTCTTACTATGAACCCACACCAATCTAGGTCTGTGATGTTTGGTAATGTTCTAGTGATATTGTCAAAGGCCTGTTGTCCTACTATGAACCCACACCAATCTAGGTCTGTGATGTTTGGTAATGTTCTAGTGATATTGTCAAAGGCCTGTTGTTCTACTATGAAGCCACACCAATATGTTTGGTAATGTTCTAGTGATATTGTCAAAGGCCTGTTGTCCTACTATGAACACACATCACTCTAGGTCTGTGATGTTTGGTAATGTTCTAGTGATATTGTCAAAGGCCTGTTGTTCTACTATGAAGCCACACCAATCTAGGTCTGTGATGTTTGGTAATGTTCTAGTGATATTGTCAAAGGCCTGTTGTTCTACTATGAAGCCACACCAATATGTTTGGTAATGTTCTAGTGATATTGTCAAAGACCTGTTGTCCTACTATGAACATACATCAGTCTAGGTCTGTGATGTTTGGTAATGTTCTAGTGATATTGTCAAAGGCCTGTTGTTCTACTATGAAGCCACACCAATCTATGTCTGTGATGTTTGGTAATGTTCTGGTGATATTGTCAAAGGCCTGTTGTCCTACTACAAACCTACACCGATCTAGGCCTAAGAGGTTCAGTAGCAGTCTAACCAGTCTTCTCACTAGTAGTAATACAAATACCTTATTTATTTTATTTAAGTTTGATGACCGGGGAACTCCACTGGGCCAAGAAGAGCCCATTTGCAGTGGATGCCAGGGGAGAAAAGCTCCACAATAATTGCAAGTTACGTTTTATATGTTACACAAGGACATATAATCATGGTTTAACACTGATACCGACAAGTAGGACTGGGTGTCTGTTGGGTCCTTCCTCTCTTTCAGTATAACAATCATTACTGTTGTTTTCCATGTATCAAGACATTTCCCTTCATTTTATAATATTATTAAACGGTTTCAGTCATACTCCAGTTACCACATTTTCTATCCATTTCCATACCTCAAAAGGTATATCATCTATACCTGGGGATGTTACTGTGTTTTGGAACTTCATTGTTTCAATGAACTCTTCTTTATTTCTACCAACAGTTCCCTCTGTATGTCTTCTCCCTCTTTATCTTTGCTGCCCTGTCCTCTGCATATAATTACATATAGCAGCCCACCACAATTTCCTTTATTTTATCCAGTCTCTATCTAGTATTCATGTTTGTGGGTTCCTCATCTTTGTTACCATCCTCTCTACTCTTTGCTTCCTGAGTTCTTTCACCTGTAGTGCAGTTCTTCTCAGGGTGTTATCAAAACATCAACTTCACTGCTTTAGTTCTATATTCTTTAAGAATATTGATGTATTCCAATATATTTTCCTTTAATTTAATCTCTTGTTTGTTATATTTCTTTTTTCACTTACATATTTTCTTGCATCCTTTAGTTGCCTGCAGGTATGTTTCATAGCATTCATACCACGTCTCTTTTCACTTTATTGTTATTAATCGGTTTACCTTACTTTTATACTCTTTCCATTCTTTATGGATTCTTTTGGCATTTCAGTTATATGACTCATCAGTATCCCAATCAACCATTCGCTAAATACCTGTCACTTTAATAGGTAAGTGGAGAACTGCCAGTGTTTTGTAATGTATTCTGCCCTTTGTTTTCTAAACCTTAATTGGAGCAGGACCTGATATTATCTGGGGCACCTCTGTCTCCTCTACCAGGTAAGAATGCCCTTTCATGAAATAAAAAGGGCCTAATCTTACTCCAGTGCCATATTTTCCTGAGTAGAAGGTGTGCTCTCCATCGCATCCAAGTATTCATCACACCTATTAGACCAAGCATTTTACAATATTTGCTGAGGTGTAAGGCCTCTCTCCTTATTGATTTCGTCTTTGAACCCCCAGTGACATCATTTCCTTTTAACAATATGCCAGACTCCACCTAATGTTAAAACTCTTTCATGAAATGCTATGATCCGTCCCATTATTTCTTTGATCTGACTGCACTTAGCTCTGGGAAGCACATTCACAAGAACTACTGTTAAATCTACTCCTTGCAAAAGCCTTTAATTGTAATGTACCACCCTCGTTTACCCCTCCTTTCTGCATCTGTTCTGATACTTAACCCTTTCTTAATCAGCATTATAACACTAAGAATTTTGGAACCGTTTTGTTGTTCGGCAGCAGAGGGGAGGGTGGGGGCAGGAAAGGTGCTGGTTCTGAGTACGGTAGGTTATTTGTACGAGTGAAACAATTTGGAAATGAGAAAAGTGGTGCACTCCTGGAAGGGGACCCCACTAGCCTTAGAGGGGGG
>NC_056736.1:586879548-586954548 GCF_019279795.1 Protopterus annectens | reverse complement strand
CAATGGCCGCGGTGGTGCAGCTGTTAGTGTTGTCACATTACAGCAAGAGGTTCTCCCATTCGAATCTTGGCTGGAGCGTCTTCTGTGTGGAGTCTGCATGTCCTCCCCGCGATCGAGTGACATTTAAAGACATGCAGGTAGGTGTGTGCATGAATGGGTGTACCTTCTTTGAAGGTTGGGCGTTGGACTGACACCTCAGCACTGTAAAAATCCACTGCCAATCATTAGCGGACCGGAGTTCCACTGTGGCGACCCCTAACTGGGAAAAGCCGAAAGACATTAGTTTTATCATTAATTAATAGCAGTATCATGTAATGAGCTATGGAACTTTTTTCTGGTGAAAAAATTACATAAAGTACATAGTAAACAGAGTTTTACAAGTAATCAACAAATATACAACATTTAAACATATATCATTAATTAATAGCAGCATCATGTAAAGAGCTGTGAAACATATTTGGAAAAGAACTTGTTAGAAGGAGAAAACAGAAGCACAATGGCGGCCTAGTATTAAGGGGTGAGAGTGAATGTTTTGGGTTACACAGAAGGAAGAAGAGGGAGACGAAGAAGAAGACAAAGAGGAGATATTGGACCAGTAATTATGGATATAGCATTCGGAAAGAATCGGAGAAATTAAAGGCTTGGGCATATATCATCCAGGAGTTGTGCATGTGCAGAGACAGGTGTCCTTTTGGTATTCTCTAATTTGCGCCTTAAAAGAGTTGGCGCTTACTGTGTTTCTTAGAGTGAGAGGAAGGGAGGTCCAGATTTTGGCCAGGAAAGATGAGTGCACAGTATCACCATCAAAACTGTTAACTTTTGTAACAGTTAATAACATTCTGTCAGTGAGTCGCAGATGTCTACTTGTGTTATAAAGTTAGGGAATATTATTCAAACTAAGGCATTTGTCTGGATAATAGATGAGTTTACGAGAAGTGACTAGTTGAGAAATTGTAAGGTAATGCCTTAGCTCTAACTGCCGAAGTGTTTTTAAGGCCAGACAAGTGTGTGTCCTATAATGATGACTGGAGATAAATTTTGCCACCTTATTATAGCACTGTTCCAAAAGTGAGACTTGAGCTGATTACAGGTTAAGATGAGAGTAGCATAAAGTACTGTAGGGAAGAGAAACAACCAAGCAATAATTTTTTTCTGGCATTATCTGTAGGGTATTGTTTGACTCTATAGAATGCATTTAGCTTTTGGTGGGTGGTTTTTACTGCTTCTTTTATGTGATGATCAAATTTTAAACTTTCATCAATAGCAACTCTTAGAAGCTTAGTTTGACTTCCTAGTTCAATGTGGTGTTGTTAGAGGAACTGATATTAAAATTATTTTTCTAGTCAGTTGAATGCTTTGGGGTAAATAGGATCAGTTTTATTATTTCAGGGGTAAGCAGTAACTGTGTATGTTATCATCTCCTGACTCCTGCATTTATCTTGTAGAAGGCCTTTTGTAAAGCCATTCATACAAGTTTATGTATTATTGGCCACTCTTACATACTTATTAAGATTGTCTGTCTACAGAATTATATGACATTTATAATTGGGGAGGGTTGGCATAATAGCTAAAGTCTTTATCTCACAGATACAAGGTATGGGATTTGATTCTAATCTTTGGCTACTGGGAAGATTTGGGGCTTGGAGTGTGGTATAATGGTTAAGGTGTTAACCTCACAATCACAAGGTGCAAGGGGGTTGGTTCTCACATTTGAAAAGGAAATTGTCTAGGCTTAAAATAGCCCACAAGGGCAACTAGCCTAGTACTTGCCTGTGAACCTATGAATTTTATGGTGCAAGCCAGAGATGGAAAACCTCTGTCTGTGTACTTGTGGAATCAATCTGAATGTAATTTGTATTTTGCTTAATTTATGTGTAATTTTTTAGCCATTGGCACCCACGTCTAACTTGAAAAGGGTCCATGGACTAGCATATCCAACTGGTTAACAAAGAATAAATAAATAAATTAACAAATCATTCAAGCAGTCGATCGTGTCTCACACATATTGCACACTTATCACATGCTCTGTTCCACAATTTGCCCACTTGTCACACACTTTATTACACATTTTGCCAAAGAGAGGTTAAGAGACATGACCTTCGCTGCCCATCTACCTGTAATCTTTGCATGTAACAGATTCAATTTTTTACATCTGGTAGCCATTTCAGTCTGACAGCAGCATTCAGTGTACTGTGTTTTGTTGAACGCACTGATGTTTCAATAAAAAAAAACAAAACATAAAAATAAAATAAAAATGTAACTTGTTTCTGTCTAAGTATGCCATAATCTTGACACACTTGTTATCATCTGTTTCTACAGAGTAAGGACCAGGTATGACTACAAAGATTTAGAAATTTCACTTGATCAGAACATAAACCTGGGAATACATTTTGCCGAACTAGCTAAAACGTGTTACTTTAAAACATAACCTCTTCAGAAAACTTTAAACCATAAACTCTTCAGAAAATAAATAATTAGATTAGGAATTCCACAGATTGCCATTTTAAAGAGATTATATTCTTTCAGATTTTTCTAATTTCCACTTTATTCAAACAATTTAATTGTACTTCATAGCATCTGACATGCTATGTCAGTTTCAGCATCAAACCTATTGTTCTGGTATGTACAATAATTTAGTGCTTATTCTAAAATTGCAGCATTTTTATTCTGAAGCACTGCCCTTTATTTAAATGTTATATCTTTAAACAACTCCAAGTTCAAATACACACCTCTTTGGAAAGGCATATTCATTTTATCTTAAGGAGTCACTACTCAGAAGTGGTTTACAGAATGGTTCTGCCACAAGTGCTTGAGTCTCAGGTGCTCGTAAATCACTGTCTCAATGTCAGGGACTCACCAGTCTTGTAGTAAGTGAAGGCTGCTGCTTACGTTCAAAGTCAAACACGAATTTGGGCAAAGCTGCTCCTGCTGCACCTTACCCCAACACTTTATCTGAGTTCAATCAAGTTAATTTTGGCATCCATGAGGAGGTAGAAAGAGTGGGATGATTTAGGGTTAAGGTGATGGAGGGGTTGCTATGGTAACGAAGCAGGAGAAGGATTTTATGGTTAGGAAACAGGAAGGGAGTTTTAGGTTTAGGGAGTGGGATTTGAGTGTTAAGGTTATGGAGCAATCAGGAACTTTACAGTTGGGGAGAGGGAGTAGAATTTTAAGGTAAGGGATCAGGGAGTTGAGTCTGGAACTGGGTGGGAATTTAAATGTTGAGTTAGGCTTCTGCTAGGGCTATACAATTTTATAGAGTTGGGTGTTGGGACAGCTACTTAGAAATGGGACATTTGACAAGTGAGAGATTGAACACTTGCTTTTTCGATCATGTGTCAGTGGAAAGTATATAGTAAACTACTAACACATGAGCACTTGTAGTAGACTTGATCAACTAACAAGAAAGTTGACATCCATAAGGTAAACCATGCTATCTCGAAAACGGAAATGTCATCTTCCTAGTACTGATTCACCAAGAAGCAAACTCAGCTCATGAAAACATTAAATAAAAAACATCCACACACTCCATGCTAATTGTATATACTAGCTCTGAGATTACACAATCCCTTAGAAAGGAAATATTTCCTTACTCAGGGACTGTCAATCTCGCATACCTGTCAACCATCTGTATATTCAGCTAAATGCGGTTGATTAAACAGATGTCAGCTAAACTCCCTGTCATCGAAACCAACAGAACCCATATATATATATATATATATATATATATATATATATATATATATATATATATATATATATATCTGTATATGAGTTTGATTGAAACACAAAACATTGAACAAACTCATCGGCAATTACCATTATTGCCACTTAAATCATTGCAGAAAAGTTATCACAGACGTAAACCAATAGGTTAGATGTGCAATTATAAAAAGTAAAAGAAAGAAACAGCTTTTTATGTGGGGAGCTTTGCCCCCCAGCTTCGATGCTGTTCCTCCACACCACCAGAAATAAAATATGTTAACTTCAGGGTCACACAAACTTGAAAAAAGGGTAAAAACGCTTGAATTATCTGACTGGCAATATAATCAACTTCGACCATTACATAATTCAACAATCTGTGCCATTGATGGAAAAGGCCACCATTTCTCCATGCAATAAAATGTGTGCAGTGATAACTCATATAGCACTTATACATATACTTTATCTGCATCACTATGTTTTAACAGAGTTTCAGTTTATGAACATGGGCCACAAAAACATATTTAAGCACAACATGTTTAGGCATTCATTTTGACTTGCTGTTCGTTTAGAGTACCATTCATGTTTTTTTCTGTTGGTAGCAAATGCTGTTTAAAGGTCAAGTAACTGAATATAACGTGCTACACATAAGTGATGGTCTCTCTGTTTAATTTCTGCAAGTGTTTTGGGTTCCAAATACCATGATGGAAATGGACCCCATTCCTAAGTCATGGCCGAAAAAAACTTCCTTAGCTGCTAAAGGTCTTTCCAGGTGCAAACAAGTGAGAAAAAAAAGAAAATATTCCTGAGTTGACCACCACAGAACTAGAAGACAGCGTTGAAACCTTAATGTTGAAAATTTAAAACTTTAGGCTTTATTTAAACATGAAACTTCATTTAAAACCAAAGGGTAAAAAAGAAGAAAGTGCTTTCAACCTATTCAGGCCTTCTTCAGTTCAGTAAATCTTTTAGGTTTGTGCTAAATGTTTTAAATATCGATGTACCTATCAGGAACATTTATTTTGGAGACACCTTCAGTAGCTTAAATTCATTAAACACTTAAAGAGCAAGCTTTCCTTAGATAATCAACTAATGGATATACGCCTATTTTTTAACACAGGTTTAAGGGGAACTACAGCATTTAACCCTGGATACTTGTGTGCTCTAGGGTTAGTGATCCATTTTATTTCTCGGGTTTCTGTTAGATTCTTCACATCTCCTTCTCTGGGACTTGGTATAATTATATCGGCAGCTTGGAAGTAGAAAGAATGTGTAGGAAAACATTTCACATGGCTGGCCAAACTATTTTGAACGTCTTCATGTGAAATATCTCTAAGGTGCCTTAAAATACAGTCCTTGAAGCGTTGGTCCGTTTTCCCTATATAAAATGCTGTACACTGGTTACAGGTCGCTAAGTATACTAGATGTTTGGTGTTACATGTGGCAGATACCTTGAAATTATATTCTTTGCCATTTACTGGATGCCTAAATCCTGGAACAGGATTAATATGTGGGTATGCTTTGCATCTCCCACATTTTCTCATTTTTGTGGGTTCAGGGAATCTTTTATGATGACCATCTTTATGGCAAAGTAATTGTTTCAAGTTCTGTTTATTTTTATAAACGAATCTTGTTTTTTCTCCAACTAATACTTTAAGCTTCTCATCTTCCAGGAGTATCGGCCAATATTTATTAATAATTTCACAAATGTGATGATTATCTGAGCTGTAGGTGAGCAAACAATTAATCTTCGGCCCTTGCTGGTTCTCCTGGGGTTTAGCTTTGTGTTCATCATCAGATGCTGTTAAACAGTAAGGACAACCTTTAGTCTTTCCGAAGGTGTTATGTTCTATTGGTTTATTCTGATCTGATTCTTTATAGCCTCTCTTTCTAAGATGTCCTTTGAGCAATTCACATTCCTCCTTAAATATATCTTCCTCAGTGCATAACCTAGATAGGCGCATCCTTTGATTTTCCATTATATTCTTGTAGATATGACTTGGGTGCATACTATGGCGATATAAATAATGGTTACGCCAAGTTTCCTTGCAATGTACTCCTGTTCAGAGACCTTGAGTGACATCATAGCTAATTTTAACATCCAAAAAGTCAATCTCTTTAACTGAGTATTTAACTGAACATTTAAGGAACTCTGTGGTAGAGTGCAAATAGTCTATGAATGCTTGCCGATCTATGACCTGCCCCGTCCACACAATAAAAATATCATCCACAAAGCACCCATAAAATAATAAATGACTTCTCCATGGATTCTTCGAGCATATTATATTTTGCTGTTCCCAATATGCAAGTACCAAGTTCGAGTAGGTGTTGGCACATGGTGTGCCCATTGCCACCCCCCATGTTTGTAAGTAGAAGAGCTATTCCCAAAAATTGATTTTAGATTTAAATTCCTACCAAACATTTTCAAATCAACATAGAACTCATTTAGGTCAGAAGTTAATGAGGGAATACATGTCAGTCCTTTAGACAAAATACTAGTACTTGCTTTATCCAGGTGTTCATTTGACAAGTTAATCATCAAGGATTGTTCTGAAATCTCTATTAAAATTTCTTCCTTTTTCTTTCTTGACTCTGAGTTCGACCAGTTCTCTGAAACCTGTCTCTTACTGGGACAGGAAATTGGTAGTGAAAAGGGGTATGGTTAACCCCTACCTTTGGTATAGTGCCTGTGGAAGTACTGGGCACTAAGTTAATATGTGTGAAATGCGGCTTTAAATTTGTCATAGTAACAGTCGAGGTAGTAATTGGAGACTCATTTGATATGGCTGTGGATACTGCTTCCAGGGTTGACCCATTCGCAAAATTATCCACCCGTGGTGGCTGGTTAGGCGGTTCTAGAGCAGTGTGGTTCATAGTTTGAACTGCACTCTGTTGTTCTTCCCTCGGCCATTCAAAGATATTGCCATCTTTAAAATCTTTGAAATCCCTCATTAACTTTTTCATTTTTATATTCTTAAGCCTAGTGTCATAAGCAGTTAGACGTTGTTGTAAAATTTCCAATTTATGCAAATTCGATTCTGATAGATCCATTCCTTCCAACTCAAGTTGTTTCATACTAATTAGTTCAGTAGCTTGCTCTTCCTCAGGTTTAAAGTGTTCAATTAATAACTTTAAATAATTGAAACTGGAATCAAGATTTATGCTCTGTTTCCATACATAGGCAGACACTTAACCTGCATTTCCCTAGAAACGATTCTGTAGTGTAAGCAGGCATCAAAGTGGAAGTGCTGCCATGACAGACTTTTCAAATGAAAGGCAGCATCTTCTACTTCCCTGTAGATAACTTCAGAATGTTCATTTACATTAGGTTCAGGCATATATGTCAAAGTACCAGTTTCCAAATTCATATTTAACAATGGATTAGCTAAACCTCCAAAATGTTCCATTAGAGTTTTGCCTTTAGGTACATTTTTGTCATTTGTATGAACAGCAGCGATAGTGTTGTCAGCCATGTGCAGCTACAGAGAGTCAAAATGTAAACAATGGCAGAAAAAAACTTACTTAGCTGCTAAAGGTCTTCCCAGGTGCAAACAAGTGAGAAAAAAACTGAAAATATTCCTGAGTTGACCACCACGGAGCTAGAAGATAGCGTTGAAACCTTAATGTTGAAAATTTAAAACTTTAGGCTTTATTTAAACAAGAAACTTCATTTAAAACCAAAGGGTAAAAAAGAAGAAAAGCGCTTTCAACCTATTCCATACCCCTTTTCACTACCAATTTCCTGTCCCAGTAAGAGAGAGGTTTCAGATAACTGGTCGAACTCAGAGTCAAGAAAGAAAAAGGAAGAAATTTTAATAGAGATTCCAGAAGAACAATCCTTGGTGATTAACTTGTCAAATGAACACCTGGACAAAGCAAGTACTAATATTTTGTCTAAAGGACTGACATGTATTCCCTCATTAACTTCTGACCTAAATGAGTTCTATGTTGGTTTGAAAATGTTTGGTAGGAATTTAAATCTGAAATCAATTTTTGGGAATAGCTCTTCTACTAATGAATGGACATACAGAAAACCAAGTCCATTTGTTCCAGTTAATCATCCCACCGTGGAAACATTTGTCCGCCTGTGTGAAAATGAAGTAGGAAAACGTAGGGATAACCAAACGAACAAAAGGCGCTTTATGAATATGACATCAGATGAGAGTAAAGCACTATCCACGTTACAACAAAGGCAAGACTTAGTGTTTAAACTGGCTGATAAGGGTGGAGCCATTGTGGTAATGGGAACTGAATGGTTCAGAAAAAAGATACTATCTTTGTTACAGGATAACAGAACGTATGAAGTTATATCCTAAAATGTACGGGAAAGAAAAATAAAACAAGTAAATGATGATATCTATGCATTACTTATGGAGTGTAGGATTAATCAAGAACTGTACAATTTTTTTAGTGTGGACCATCCCATTATTCCAACTATATGTGGCTTGCCAAAGGTCCATAAACACCCGGAGGACCCACCATTAAGACCAATTGTGGCAGGACGAGGTTGGATGACTGAACCCCTCTCCATGTATGTTGAGAATGAGTTAAAGCAGCAACTATCAAGAATACATTCCATAATCGGAGATACTGGTACTTTTTAAGACACCTATCAGATAAAATGAATGCAATCCAA
Organism: Protopterus annectens; assembly: GCF_019279795.1. Taxonomy (NCBI): domain Eukaryota; kingdom Metazoa; phylum Chordata; order Ceratodontiformes; family Protopteridae; genus Protopterus; species Protopterus annectens. The sequence continues at coordinate 586,946,210 of NC_056736.1, read as the reverse complement.
CAGGGAATTAAGGTGCTCTTGGTAACATTGGATGTTAACAATCTTTTCACGGTAATACCTCATGACTATGGGATGGGGGCAGTAAGATATTTAGCACATGAATTGAAGTTTAATGCTGACATTATTTGTCCCTTATTAGATGTCATTCTTCACAACATTTTTCTTATGGTGATAAGTGCTACTTACAAATATGGGGGGTGGCAATGGGCACACCATGTGCCAACACCTACTCGATCTTGGTACTTGCATATTGGGAACAGCAAAATATAATATGCTCGAAGAATCCATGGAGAAGTAATTTATTATTTTATGGGTGCTTTGTGGATGATATTTTTATTGTGTGGAAGGGGCAGGTCATAAATCTGCAAGCATTCATAGACTATTTGCACTCTACCACAGAGTTCCTTAAATGTTCAGTTAAATACTCAGATAAAGAGATTAACTTTTTGGATGTTAAAATTAGCTATGATGTCATGCAAGGTCTCAAAACAGGAGTACATCACAAGGAAACTTGGCGTAACCATTATTTATATCGCCATAGTATGCACCCAAGTCATATCTACAAGAATATAATGGAAAATCAAAGGATGCGCCTATCTAGGTTTTGCACTATACCATGCAGTAAGAAACCACTCTGTTAAACCATTGAAGGACACAGAATGTGATATGCTTAAAAGAGATCTCACAAAAGGAGCAACACAGCAAGCACAATCATTGATCCCAAACCTAACCTCAACCTCAAAATCTTCTTCCACAACAAAAAAACACAGGTCGTCAACAACAGAACAGTCCCCACAGTCACTATACACAATGGAAAAGACCCATCAACTTCTACCCTCACCACACCCCACCAGCAGTGCATTTGAAAATAAATGTGAATCAAATATTCACAAACATGTAAAAAGTAAGTTTTACAGCCTTAACAAAAAGGAAACTAAAGCTGTAATGGATCTCAGCAAGACAACTCCAGGAGAATAATGAAAACAGACAAAGGAGGTATTCTTGTCACTGACACCTCTTCCTACAACAACAAAATCCTAAGCATGCTGAACAACACAAAAAGACTGATATAGACAGTTTGTCTATGAAGAAGGTCTCCAGGAGATCACCAACCTGAGATAAAAAGGCCTGACAAGCGAAAACCTTCATGACTTCCTCACAGTAATGTAGTCAAAACTCCCAAACTTCCGTGGGATCCTTAATCCCCACAAGATATAGAAGACCCACACTAGAGACTGGTGGTGGCTAGAGAGGATCTGTAATTGAACCCATCTCCATATATCTAGAAGTGCAAGTCAAATTGCTTGCAGAGAACAATAAATCATTCATCTTGGACTCCGTAGACTCCCTCCAAAAGACCAATGACATCTCCCTGAACCAGAACTCCATACTAGTCAACATCGATGCTGAGCCTTTTCATATGGTACTCCCCCATGATTACTACATCACAGCCATCACATAGACATAGAAAAAGGAATGGGAAGCATTACTAGGACAGAGACCATTGACAGACTCCTGAAACTTCTACAAAACGATTACTTCTAATTTGAAGGACATTACTTCAGAAAAACCATGAGAATTACAATGGAGGCAGCTGTGTCCCCCACCCTAATGAAAGCAGCACTAGGCAGGTTCCTATCAGCATCTTGAACGCTGACAATATCAAATCTGATATTGTCTCATTGAGAATGCCGAAAGTGCAGAACGTCGAACGGGTAAACGGAAATCTCTGTAAAGGGAGATTTCCATTTACCTTAATGTATTGCAGTCTCGGAGTTGGTATATTTAAGTAGTGGGGGGTGTGGGGGGTACAGGGTGGCTTGCCCCCCTGCCTACACCATTTAGTTTTTTTTTTTTAAATTGGCATTCTAAAATTGGATAGTTCGATCATGTTAGTTTGACATTTAGTGATTCAAACTATTCAGTTTTCGAAATGCTGATATAGACCCACACTAGGCAAATGGTAGGAAGACTTTATGTACAACTCCCTCTTCTAGTCCCATATGGGTTGCTATCTAAGATTTATAGAAGACATTTTTATCATATGGAACAGCAGTCCAGAAAATCTAGAAATATTGTTGAACCATGTGATGACCCACCACTGGACCAGTAATCAAGGAGACTCAGTCCTTACCACTGGCAACAGTGGGGGATGTACACTGGCAGGATAACAAGTACACACACAGTATTTCCAGGTGCATCTCTCTGCATCAAGTGCAATTTCTTGTAAGACCACATAGAGACTACAAGCAGTCCGGGGCTGGTTTCTCCCTCTTTCGCCAGATCTGCAGTAAGACTCCACACTGGCACAGATATAGAATTGAGATCTCAGCTGAGTGTCCAAGCCAAGATCTCCATCACTCTCTCTGTCCAACCAGTGCTTAGTGTCCCAGCCCAAGTAGCTGCCACACACATTCGTTGAGGTTTAATTTACACACACACACACACACACACACACACACACACACACACACACACACACACACACACACACACACATACACACACACACACACACACACACACACACACACACACACACACACGCACACACCTGGGAAAGGCTGGCACAGGTTTACTAGGTACAGCCCCTTTTGCCCAGACTATAAGGTAGTTATCACTGCCACCAGCCAACTCCTTATCAACTACTTTAAGGCCTTTAACAAAGGGTGTCCAATCTTACTACTGCCAATCATGAGCAGACGGTGATCCGCTGTGGTGACCCCTAACCGGGAAAAGCCGAAAGAAGAAGAAGAAGTGTGACCAAGAGCAAGGCTATTAGGAGTGGCCCACACAGTGTCACCAAGTAAATATGCAAGTACTCTCAAAACTTAAATATCTCCACACATATCAGCCACAATGAACCATTTAAATATATGTAATAATAAATAACAAAAGAACAAGAAAATACTCAGTATATATTCACAGTGACATCAGAGTTCAAAATCACAGGAAATATTTAAAACAACATTGCAGGACAGTCTCAAATAAATAAAGAAAAATAACTACATTAAGCTTCGCTATATTCCTGACTAGATCTAAGAGAATTATACTATTCCCTAGAAACTTACAGAGCAAGGCAGATGTTGTGGTAAATGGCTCTTGTAAGGTCCAAGACAGAATACAGAATGCTCTGTCTCTTTAAGAGAGTTGAGTTCTCAAATTAATATCTCAAATATTACTGCTGGGATAGCTTGCAGAATGACATTACTTCTTGTATTCTGACTCTATCCCAGGTGAAACCCCCACTGCTGAAAGCTGACAATATTTAGCTTCTACTTGTGAAAATACACAGACCTCAGATCTTTGGCAGATGCTGGAAGTCATAAAACAATTATATTCCATCACATTTCAAAACTAGTAATTATTTCACCCTAGAGACAATACAGAAAGCTCCCTAGTTTTAGACAATGTGTCTTCTTGCTGCATCGAAACTGAAAGATACCATCTTTTATGGCATAGCCATAAAGTAACTTAATTTCAGTTATTTTTCTAAAGTTAACTCCTGTATTCCAGTTTCCACTGTTAAAATATATACTGGAATACAGGAGTTAATTTTAGAAAAATAACTGAAATTAAGGCTATTTCCACTGTTAAAATATATACAACCCAGCCAGTGGGTATGCACAAGCCAGTGCATTTCTTTGTGCCAGTCCCAAGCCCGGATAAATGGGGAGGGTTGCGTCAGGAAGGGCATCCTGCATAAAACCTCTGCCAAATTACTTATGCGGAGAACATTTCATATTTCCATACCAGATCAGTCGAGGCCTGGGTTAACAATGACTGCCACCAGTACTGTTAGCCAACAGGGTGCTGGCGGAAATTGGGCTACTGTTGGCCGAAGTGGAAGAGGAGGGGGAAGGCATGCTTGAAGGTAGGAAGAGAGGAGGAAGGTTAGGAGCATAGTAGTGAGGGTAGGAACTTCGAATGTTGGCAGTATGACTGGTATAGGGAGAGAGCTAGCTGATATGATGGAGAGAAGGAAGGTTGATATATTGTGCGTGCAAGAGACCAGATGGAAGGGAAGTAAGACTAGGTGTATAGGAGGCGGGTTCAAATTGTTCTATCATGGTGTGGATGGCAGGAGAAATGGGGTAGGGGTTATCCTAAAGAAACAGTATGCCAAGAGTGTTTTGGAGGTGAAGAGAATGTCTGATAGAGTGATGTTTATGAAGCTTGAAATTAATGGTGTAATCATGAATGTTGTTAGTGCATATGCTCCACAAGTTGGGTGTGCGATGGATGAGAAAGAAAAATTTTGGAGTGAGTTGGATGAAGTGGTGGTGAGTGTACCCAAGGATAAGAGACTAGTGATTGGAGTGGACTTCAATGGGCATGTTGGTGAAGTGAACAGAGGGGATGAGGAAGTGATGGGTAGGTATGGTGTTAAGGAGGGGAATGCAGAAGGTCATATGATTGTGGATTTTGCGAAAAGGATGGACATGGCTGTGGTGAATAAATATTTTAAGAAGAGGGTGGAGCATAAGGTGACGTACAAGAGTGGAGGAAGATGCACACAGGTGGATTATATCCTATGTAGGAGGGCCAGTCTGAAGGCGATTGGAGACTGTAAAGTGGTGACAGGGGAAAGTGTAGTTAAGCAGCATAGAGTGGTTGTCTGTAGGATGACATTGGTGATCAAGAAAAGGAGGAGGAGTGTGAAAGCAGTGCCAAGGATTAAATGGTGGAAGTTAAAAAAGGGTGATTGTGAGGAGAAGTTCAGGGAAGAGTTAAGGCAGGCACTGGGAGGCAGTGAAAAGTTACCGAATAGCTGGGTAACTACAGCAGAGCTAGTAAGGGGGACTGCTTGAAAGGTGCTTGGTGTGACATCTGGACAGAGGAAGGAGGACAAGGAGACCTGGTGGTGGAATGAGGAAGTATAGGAGAGTATACAGAGGAAGAGGCTGGCGTAGAAGAAGTGGGATTATCAAAGAGATTAAGAAAGTAGACATGAGTATAAGGAGATGAGGTGCATGGCAAAGAGAGAGGTGGCGAAGGCTAAGGATAAGGCATATGGAGAGTTGTATGAGAGAGTGGACACTAAAGAGGGAGAAAAGGACCTGTACCGATTGGGTAGACAGAGGGACAGAGCTGGGAAAGATGTGCAACAGGTAAGGGTAATAAAGGATAGTGAGGGAAACGTACTCACAAGTGAGGAGAGTGTGTTGAGTAGATGGAAGGAGTACTTTGAAGGGCTGATGAATGAAGAGAATGAGAGAGAGAGAGGGTTGCATGATGTGGGGATAGTGAATCAGGAAGTGAAACAGATTAGCAAGGAGGAAGTAAGGACAGCTATAAAGAGGATGAAAAATGGAAAGGCTGTTGGCCCAGATGACATACCAGTGGAAGCACGGAGTTACTTAAGAGAAATGGCAGTGGAATTTTTAACCAGATTGTTTAATGAAATTTTGGAAAGTCAGAGGATGCCTGAGGAGTGGAGAAAAAGTGTTTTTGTACCTATCTTTAAGAATAAGGATGATTTGCAGAGCTGCAGTAAATGCAGAGGGATAAAATTGATCAGTCACAGCTTGAAGTTATGGGAAAGAGTAGTGGAAGCTAGGTTAAGAAGGGAGCTGATGATTAGTGATTAGTAGTATGGTTTCATGCCAGGAAAGAGCACTGCAGATGCAATATTTGCTCTGAGAGTGTTGTTGGAGAAATACAGAGAAGGTCAGAAGGAGTTGCATTGTGTCTTTGTGGATTTAGAGAAAGCATATGGCAGGGTGCCTAGAGAGGAGTTGTGGTATTGTATGAGGAAGTCGGGAGTGGCAGTGGAGTATGTAAGAGTGGTACAGGATATGTACGAGGGTAGTCTGACATTGGTGAGGACTGTGGTGGGAGTGACAGATACATTTAAGGTGGAGGTGGGATTACATCAAGGATCAGCTCTTAGCCCTTTCTTATTTGCAGTGGTGATGGACAGGTTGACAGATGAGATCAGACAGGAGTCCCTGTGGACTATTATGTTTGCAGATGACATTGTGATATGTAGTGAGAGTAGGGAGCAGGTGGAGGAGACCCTGGAGAGATGGAGATATGCTCTAGAGAGAAGAGGAATGAAGATCAGCAGGACTAAGACAGAATATATGTGTGTGAATGAGAGAGAGGATAGAGGAATGGTGAGGATTCAGGGAGTAGAGTTGGTAAAGGTGGATGAGTTTAAGTACTTGGGATCAACAGTTCTGAGTAATGGTGAGTGTGGAAGAGAGGTGAAGAAGAGAGTACAGGCAGGGTGGAATGGGTGGAGAAGAGTGTCAGGAGTGATTTGTGACAGACGGGTACCAGTAAGAGTGAAAGGGAAGGTCTACAAGAGGGTAGTGAGACCAGCTATGTTATATGGGTTGAAGACGGTGGCATTGACAAAAAGGCAGGAGTCAGAGCTGGAAGTGGCAGAGTTAAAGATGTTAAGATTTGCACTGGGTGTGACTAGGATGGACAAGATTAGGAATCAGTATATTAGAGGGTCAGCTCAGGTTGGACAGTTTGGAGACAAAGCAAGAGAGTCGAGATTGTGTTGGTTTGGACATTTGCTGAGGAGGGATGCTGGGTATATTGGGAAAAGGATGCTAAGGATGGGGCTGCCAGGTAAGAGGAAAAGAGGAAGGCCTAAGATAAGGTTTATGGATGTGGTGAGAGAGGACATGCAGGCAGTTGGTGTGAAAGAGCATGATGCAGAGGACAGGAAGAAATGGAAACAGATGATCCGCTGTGCCGACCCCTAACGGGAACAGCTGAAAGAAGATGATGATGACTGTTAAAATATAAACATTTAAACATTTACAATAGTGCATGCAAATTTCTGTTCTTTTCCTGTAGGGCACACTGTGGTTACATTTTAAGCACAAGCACTTTATAAAATACCTTTTTTAACACACCTGTCTGTACAAACCAGTTTGATATACACATGACATACAGTTCTAATACATTTGTAACACAAGCATCTTACACAAACCATTTTGATATTCACGAATGACATATAATTATTTACAATATTCCAGCTAGCTGGGCTGGCAGTATCTCCCTTTATCACAAACCACATCAACAATTCTATACATTTTCTCAGATTTATGACAAATTGCAGTTATAAGTTGATAAACTTCCTGGGCCTCAAAATTAGTAAACACCCAGACACAGGTCAACTCACCAATGACCTCTACTGGACATCTACCAGGGTGAATCTGTTATTGCAGCATGCACCCCAATAAGACAAAAAAGAACATAATCAAATATCAGGGCTTCAGAATTGCCAGGGTCTCCAAAGAATTGGGAGCCTTCACTGAAAACATCATAAACCTGCAAAAGGGCATCCTGGCTAGAGATTATAGTGAACAGCTCATCAAGCAAATTCTGGACCCCATCACTGACCAAAAAGAAAGAAATGACTCCACCCTGGAACACTCTTGAAACCACCTAAACAGAGAACATAGGAACCTAACCCAACAGAACAACTATGACCAGTGAAACTTCAGCATAACCCTTGTGTACTCACTTGACTTTGCAGAAATCAAAAAAGCAATCCTCAGCAATTGATGCTTCATCAGTGAAAATAGAACCGTCAATAAGATTCTGCCTGTCCTACCAGATTCACCAATAGAAAAAAACAAAAGCATTAGGAACTACATGGAAAGCCGCCACACCACAGAAGATCACTCCTGATGGAAAGGCACTTACACATGCGCCCCCCTGGACTGTAATTATTGCAAATATATGAGCAATAAATCCAACTTCGCATGCTCCAACAACAGAAAAACATTCAAAAACACATTTTATGGCAACTGCAATACAGGTACCATGGCTTATAGAGCACAATGTAATCACTGGAGAGCATTTTGTGTTGGGAAGACTATCAACAAACTGAAGACCAGGAAATCCCACCACTGCACAGACATCTGACAAGGGAGCATGACTGACCCCTTGGCTAAACACGCAAAAGAATTTGGAGGACGTAGAACTTTTAAATTCCATATCAAAGATATAATCAACCACAACCATCTGTATGGCAATAAAAGTTAGAGAAGAAGGAAATGTAACGTTCAGCTAAGACTTTTACTGGAAAAGACAGGACTAAACATCTGTTTTTCAATCAATGGCATACTTTATCTAAGGAAACTTTATCATTGCATGTTTTATTAAAGGAACCATAATCTATGGATCCCCAAAATAATGGATAAACAGTCAGACGCCTTTTTGAGAATGTATATTTAATTTGTAAAAAGCTATGAAAGATATGCTGGACTGTATTTTAAAACATGTAATACTATTTTCTATTGATACTGGCTTGAAAATCACTGAAAGGTACTATATTTATAAGATGTAATCTTATTTTTCAAAACACAGCATAAAAACAGAGCAAACCCTGAATTTTAACTGTCAGCTAACCTCACACAGAAAATTACAGGAAACTATTTGATAGCAGATCTGAGAAAGACTTAAGAAAGTGCTGCAGAATATATGTTTAACAGTAAAGCAGCCATGGTTTAGCATTTTAGTGTTTTACTGGTTTTACTGGTGAAAGTGTGATAAGTATAAATTATAATAAAATGTAATCCTTGATCATATTGGAAAAATGCTCATTTCAGTCACAAATCAGGCTGTGTGTATAAACATGTAAGCTATCTTATGTTAGCATTTGGATTGTAAACGGTTAAATGGTACTTGAGTATTATTGCAACCACAGTCTGTCTGCATGGACTGCATTCTCGGTAACGTTCCATTCTCAATGAAATATCGTGCTGCCGAGAATGCCATGAATGAATGCGTGGTTATAATATGGAGCAGAGCAAGTGATCAGTCCCTTATAGCTTGTACAGTTTTTTTTAATTAAAATTAAAACCTATGTATCTAAAGTTATTAATAAAGAAGGATTCCTGAAAGTGTGTATGCGTAAGTCAGAGTACAAGAAGTCAACATTTAGAAAACATATACAGTAAAACACACTGACTAGAAACATAAAAAAATAACACATATATTACAATACCTTCTCCCAATAATATATACAGATTTTAATAATAATATTCGAGAAACATCTCATATTCATCAAAATGCTTACTCTGCACTCTTTCATGTTCAATTTCCTATATTAAACTCTATGTTAAAAGGGTCATAAAAGAATAAATCCTTTTAGTGTAAAATAAAAAAAAATCTATATTTTTTAGTAAAAACAAGGCAATATAGTATAGTATAGTATAGTGGAACGTACTAAAGTGTGGTTGCATAACAACCAGTCAATAGAGTGGTTCCGATATTACTTTAAAAAACAACAAAAAAAAAATCAAGTCTTATGCTTATGCTCACAACGTGGTTACGACGATATCTTGTAAAAATACCAGACTTGTTGAAAACATAAGCAGAAGAGTTGAATAACAGCACAACACATTTTAACTCTTGCCAGCAGGTTAATTCATCTAGATGTTGAAATCATAAGCAGCAGGTTATTTCATTTAGAATGGAACATTGCCGAGAAAAGAATGCAGTCCATGCACACAGACTTCTTCTTCTTCTTTCGGCTGCTCCCGTTAGGGGTCGCTACAGTGGATCAACTGTTTCCATTTCTTCCTGTCCTCTGCATCTTGCTCTATCACACCAACCACCAGCATGTCCTCTCTCACCACATCCATAAACCTTATCTTAGGCCTTCCTCTTTTCCTGTTACCTGGCAGCTTCATCCTTAGCATCTTTTTCCCAATATACTCTGCATCCCTCCTCAGCACATGTCCAAACCAACGTAATATTGCCTCTCTGGCTTTGTCTCCAAACCTTCCAACCTAGGCTGACCCTCTAATATACTTATTCTTAATCCTGTCCACCCTCGTCATACCCAGTGCAAATCTTAACATCTTCATCTCTGCCACGTCAAGCTCTGACTCCTGCCTTTTTGTCAATCCTACTGTCTCCAACCCATATAACATAGCTGGTCTCACTACCCTCTTGTAGACCTTCCCTTTCACTCTTACTGGTACTCGTCTGTCACAAATCACTCCTGACACTCTTCTCCACCCACTCCATCCTACCTGTACTCTCTTCTTCACCTCTCTTCCACACTCACCATTACTCTGAACTGTAAAACCACAAAGCTAGCTATCCAGGTGTTAATGTTCCAGTAACACCAAAAATAAATAATGATAAAATAAGCGGAAGTCAGGAATAAACCAAGGCTGAAGGTAGTATTCCACATAAAACAATGTAAACTCCAATGTGGACTGTATAGTGAGATAAGTCAAACAGGAATCAGCTTTAGCTCCAACACAAAGCTTTAATGAGTCAATGGCAAGCGCTTTCACCCTTCTGCGCTTCCTCAGGCCAACATAATTTTTAAAAAAACGTACATCTTAAATCCCCTGAGTCATATGACATAATTTTCTGTAGTATATAAAATAATACATTCTTTAAATGACAATTAAAAGCACATTTGTATATCTAATTTATACAAATATAATTAAAAACTAAACATTTATTAAAATCAGCAATATATATATCTATCTATATATATATATATATATATATATATATATATATATATATATATATATCTATATCTATATATAAACTTCATAAATTTAAATAATCTGTAATTTCCTTCCTTTTAACATGGGTCTCATAGAGACCTTGTCATTGAGACCCGGTTTCTTGTCTGCCCTAAGTCTTATAATCCACTTCACCTCACATTTTTCTGTAAAGTTCCTCACATCTCCACCTCTTTGACCAGGTATATTAATATACATTACTAAAAACTAAAACAGATGATCCTCTGATGTTTCAATAACATGTTTAGAAAGAGCATTTTTACAAGATCTGATCCGAATATTATAAAGATGTTCTCTGATCCTGTATTTTAATTTCCTGTCAGTTTTGCCAACAAAAAATGCCGGACATAACATGCAGGTAGCTAAATATACAACATGTTCAGAATCACATGTAGCTGTGGTCTTAAAATCAAACCTTTGTGAACTCAGTGGATGTATAAAGGAAGCATTGCTATCTATATAATGGCAAAAATTACAATTATTACAAGGCATAGTACAATAACAATTAATATGTGAGCTGGTCATTCTATTACCTGACTTCTGCTTATTTTATTATTTCTCTGAACTGTTGATCCCAAGTATTTAAACTCATCCACCTTCGCCACCTCTACTCCCTGCATCCTCACCATTCCTCTATCCTCCCTCTCATTCACACACATATATTCTGTCTTAGTCCTGCTGACCTTCATTCCTCTTAAAGCATATCTCCACCTCTCCAGGGTCTCCTCCACCTGTTCACTACTCTCACTACAGATCACAATGTCATCTGTGAAAATCATAGTCCACAGGGACTCCTGTCTGATCTCGTCTGTCAACCTGTCCATCACCATTGCAAATAAGAAAGGGCTTAGAGCTGATCCTTGATATAATCCCACCTCCACCTTAAATGCATCTGTCACTCCCACCGCAGACCTCACTGCTGTCACACTACCCTCGTACATATCCTGTACCACTCGTATATACTTCTCTGACACTCCCGACTTCCTTATACCAATACCACAACTCCTCTCTAGGCACCCTGTCATATGCTTTCTCTAAGCCCACAAAGAAACAATGCAACTCCTTCTGACCTTTTCTGTACTTCTCCATCAACACTCTCAGAGCAAACATTGCATTTGTAGTGCTCTTTCCTGGCATGAAACCATAATGCTGATCACTAATCATCACCTCCCTTCTTAACCTAGCTTCCACTACTCTTTCCCATAATTTCATGCTGTGACTGATCAATTTAATTCATCTGTAGTTACTACAGCTCTGCACATCACCCTTATTCTTAAAAATCGGTACCAAAACACTTTTTCTCCATTCCTCAGGCATCATCTCACTTTCCAAGATTTCGTTAAACAATCTAGTTAAAACTCCACTGCCATTTCACCTAAACACATCCATGCTTCCACAGGTATGTCATCTGGACCAACAGCCTTTCCATTCTTCATCCTCTTCATAGCTATCCTTACTTCCTCCTTGCTAATCCACTGCACTTCATGATTCAATATCCCCACATCATTCAGCCTTCTCTCTCTCTCTCTCTCCCTCTCATTCTCTTCATTCATCAGCCCCTCAAAGTACTCTTTCCATCTGCTCAACACACTCTCCTCACTTGTGAGTAAGTTTCCCCCATTATCATTTATCACCTTTACCTGCTGCACATCTTTCCTAGCTCGGTCCCTCTGTCTAGCCAATCGGTACAGGTCCTTTTCTCCCTCCTTAGTGTCCAACCTTTCATACAACTCACCATACGCCTTATCCTTAGCCTTCACCACCTCTCTCTTTGCCATGCACCTCATCTCCTTATACTCCTGTCTACTTTGTTCATCTCTCTGACAATCCCACTGCTTCTTCGCCAACCTCTTTCTCTGCATACTCTCCTGTACTTCTTCATTCCACCACCAGGTCTCCTTGTCCTCCTTCCTCTTTCTAGATGTCACACCAAGCACCTTTCTAGCCATCTCTCTTACACACGGTGGTTGCGATAATACGTAAGTACCGGTTAAAATAATAACTGTGATAGACACTAAGAGCAGACCAACCCAGCTCCGCCTCCCATGGATGCCCACCTCCAGCCCACTGAAAGACACTTCCCAGGAGGTGGATCTGTCAAGTAATACGCACCCTTCTCAGCAAATATAAACCCAAAAATTGCATGACTATAACATTAACACAAAGCAGCAGTCATGAGCCTGTAACAAAACTGATATCACTGTCATAAAAAGGATTTTATTTAAATGAACTATGCCTGAAATTTGCTGTTCCTGAGATGTATTCAAAATGAACTTTTTCAGAAATTGATAACCATACTTTGTTTTTTAAAGTTTTAAAGATTACAGCAGTCTAGAATCCAGATCACCAATCCTAGAGGCTGAGCACATTTTTTTCCTTTTTGATTTGGTTATCCACCTTCTGGCAACATGGAAGGTGACTACGGGCCAGCCAGGAACATCGCAACTGGGAGGCAACTTAGATAGATTTTGGTAGTTTCACAATATAAGAGAAAGTGAGCCCAGTGCAAAGTGGGGCTACAGTCTGCTTGCACATCCTGACCAACTGCCACACCCTCTTATCATCACCCCATAGTTTTGCCTTTACTAGGCCTGACCAACTTGTAAAATATACTGCAAATAAGACTAGAATACAGACAACAGCGGTAGTTGCACTTCCCACTACATTATACAATATACTATTACCGGGAGTTGCATAGTGAGTATATTATACAAAGACAGATCTTCAATTTGCAAATGTAAAGCTGTCAGTTGTATAAACGCTACATTCTTTCTCTAGATAAAACTATGTCACCAACAAAGGAACATCCACACTGCAAAGCCCTTCATCTTATAATCAGCATTTCATCCAATTGTACCTTATTCCATATGAGAAGGAAACAAAAGTTTGAAGTAAAACACTTACAACACTGTAACACCACAAATCTTTATTATAAGGAAGTCTAGATTGGAAGCATACCAATGCACCACTGCTGTTTTTTATACACACACTGTCTTTATCACTTTCACAAAACATTTGTAAGAAACATTTATATATGCAATAATTTTCATTACATTTTACCTCAGAATGTATTGTTTTTTATAATGTCAACACTACAATGATACTGCTTTTTCTTTGGACTAGATTTCAGGACACTGGGTAATGTAACCAATTGCTTATACTGTGAAGGAATAACAATGCTGACTTAATGATACGTTTGTGCGTGTGACAATATTGCAGGTTCTCTGAGAAATGAACTGCATAAAGAAACTGATGGGAATCACACAGTCTGACGTTATGTAATGTACATGCAGAAAATTTGCAACACCTAAAAAGCTTCAAGCAAATAAGCAACAGCAGCAATGTAATGAAAATCATGTAAATATCTGTGAATGAAGGTAGTTTGTTAATAAAGTGCGTAGTACTGAACTCTCATGGCTGAGGAAGAAAAAACAAAGAAAGATGTGTGTTATTGGAAATGCAACTAAACCACTTAGCTGCAGTATAAATGTCACAATAATGACGTACTATGATAACAATGCATTGTAACATCACAGAAATGCTAAGTAGCTACATGTAGAACCTGTGCAGACGAACCCAGAAATGCACTAATACAGTATAATGGAGTTCCATGACAAAAATATTTGCCGAAAAAGTATGCTAAGCTATAACTAGTCAGTTATTAAAATGTATTTTATACAGAAGGTAAAGCATGAAGGGGAAAGTCATAAGCAGTGAGCAGAATGAGTACAGTAATCTGCAGAGAATGGATGATTGCAGAACACATATGTGCAGGCATACATGACATGCATCTGATGTGCACTGGGTACCGATACTTGGGAGGGAAACTAATTGGATATAAATAGTCCAATAAATGTAAAGCAAATAGTTTTAGAAGGAGGATGAAGGGGATATATTTATTTAACATTTGTTTACTGGTAAAGTCTGACTTGGAATAAAGCCAGTTTTCAGCGGAGGCCCAGGGAGAAACACTCCAGACCCATGTCTTTGTAACATGGGAAGAAACCAGAGTACATGGTGGAAACTCACACGAATGCAGGAAGGACATGCAGACTCCGCACAGAAGGCACCCCAGCCGAGAATCAAACCGGAGAACCTCTTGCTGTGAGGTGACAATGTTAACTGGTGCACCACTGTGCCATCCAGTATACAACCAAACAAAGCATGGCTCAGATACAACATAAAAGTGGTTATATCTAACAGCCTGCACATAAGAAATTTCAGAGGAGACCAAGGTCTTTGTGTTAGTTGTGATAGGTGATCACCAACAATATACTGTATTCACTGTCTCAGTAGCCCAGAAATGTAAAGGGAACTGAGGAGTATAAGGCATTTGTGCATGGCTGTGCTGTAACTGCCTACAGTCCCAGTAGGGAAAGTTTTCCACCCTAACGTGTAACTGTTCTACCTATGAGGTTGCTCCAATTTAGAAAAAGGTGCAAATACAGTCATTCTCTTTTGTCAAGGTAGTGGGTTAAGAGACTGAGGCTATGAGTGCAGCACCTGTACATTGAAGGGTGATTAGGATGCAGCCCCCCTCCGAAAAAGTATTATTTGTTTAAATGTCAATGTTTACATATGTTGCAGTGACATGATGGTTAGTTGAAAAGTGGTCCTCGATATATTAATCACAGTGAATATTGATATGGTAAAGGTATATGTCTGAAGGGACAGAGGATTAAGGCTATGAGCTGCTAACAAGCTTCAGTCAGTAGTCCAAGCCTTTGACTCTGTAGAGTCCATTTGCCTATTGTGTGACTTCAAACAAGTCAATTACCTCAACAGTGATACTGAGTCACCTCTAAAAATGCTGTTTGCACCTAGTAGGTTTATCCTGCTAACAAATGAATTCTATGCATATATGTACATGTGTTTGCATATATATATATATATATATATATATATATATATATATATATATATATATATATATATATATCCATATATGGGTTTGTATCACTTCACCTAAAGACCATTTCACTGAAACTCATTTCACTGAGACCAAATCACCTAAAGTTCATTTCACCTAAAACTCATTTCACCTAAAACTCATTTCACTGACAAGTAGGACTCTAAGGCAAGTCAAATGTACATGTCCTTTTCCCCACTGTAGTGCGATCCTGGTGTTAGCATGTATAGTTAGGGGGGTGTGGGGGGCAACCCCACCTACTTGGCTTTTACCAAATAATGTAAAACAAAACCAGACAACATAAAACCGAAATTAGTGGGGGGCTACACCCCCCACACACCAATATAGGGGGCTGAACCCCCCCTAACTATATATACTAACACCAGGATCGCACTACAGAGGGGAAAAGGACGTATACCCTTTCACTTGCCTTAGTGTACTACTTGTCAGTGAAATGAGTTTTAGGTGAAATGAACTTTCAGTGAAATAAACTTTAGGGGATTTGATCTCAGTGAAATGGGTTTCAGTGAAATGGTCTTTAGATGAAGTGATACGAATCCATATATATATATATATATATATATATATATATATATATATATATATAGGGTCCCCTTCAGTTTGCCGACATCCCAGAATGCTGACAACCATATGGCCGACACCATATGATCAACATTTGGAATGCTGAGAATGTGGAACCAGCATCTCACTATAGTGCGAAATGGAAAGATTTCCATTCCAGCACCGTAGTGCGATCTCGGAGTTGGTATATTAAAGTTACGGGAGGGTGTGGGGGCAGTTTAAAGGAAATTTTATTTTCCTTTCTTGTGGACTTCTTAATATGTCAGCATTCTGAATGTCGATCATATGGTGTCGGCCATATGGTTGTCGGCATTCTGGAATGTCGGCATTGTGTAAGAGAACGATATATATATATATATATATATATATATATATATATATATATATATATGCAGTATATAGTGTATATAAAGCCATCTGGTGAAATGATTCCAATGCTGACATCTGTGTGGTTCACATCATTTGGTCAATTGAAATCAATGGTCAAGAGGTGTGCGAGATTGACAGTCTCCAAGTAGTTGAATATTCTCTTCCCCCCTGGGGATTGTACGATTATCAGATTTAGCATATAGAATTAACAGAGGGTATAGCCCCTCCCAAATACTCCTTCTCCCCACAAAAACATTTGGATTAGCCAGTTTCAGGGTAATCACCAGAGCATTTATTATTTATTTATTGATTGACTGATTTATTGACATCTGTTGACCGGGAAAGTTCACTGGGACAGAAACCCATTTTCAGTAGAGACCTGGAGAGAAAACCTCGAGGAAGATACAAATATTAATACACATTGTCATGAATTGTATAATACAGAGAGACAGTATTCAATTTTAGTGCAGACTAACATTACAGCTTAACATAACACACTGGTTATATTAACATACAGAAAATTATACAATCATTCTGAAGACTAGGTAAATTCAAAGAAGACAATGCTTTGATCTAACAGCAGGCAGTTCTAGAGTTAGTAGAAGTTAGTAAGGTGAAAGAAACTTAGAGTCTTTTAAACTGATATTGAAAGGGCTTGTAAAGAATTTCAAAGAGGAAGCAAAGATGTAGGTTTGTAACAAAAGGATCAAAAGTCAATGGTTAACTTTATTCGCGGTGACTTAGTCATATACACATGAGCATGTATAATGGTTAAGTTAGTGCTTTTTTAGTGCAGATTTAAATTATTTTATTGAGTCCAATTGAGTGATTGAGGAAGGCAGACCATTCCATAGTTAGTTTGGCTATGGAGTAAGAATAAAGGCTTTGTCCATCTCATTTGTTGGGTTTAATTATGTTTAAGACTTGTTTATTACTAGAATGAAGATTTCTGGGTGTGTGCTTCTAGAATAGTCTGAAGAGAAGGACAGTTGTCAGGATTATTGATCAGTTTGTGGGCAAGAGTTAGTTGGGTTTATGTTAGCCAATGGAGGAATTCAAACCAGTTCAGTTCTTTTATGGCCAGGTAGTGGTGCGTGCAGTTTGGCATTCTTGGGGCAAACGTTGCTGTTTTATAGTAACAAGACTAATTTATTCAGGAATGATGTGTAGAGGTTGGTGAAGATGGGGCTTCCAAAGAGGAAGGAAGGTAGTGGGCTTATCCATGTATAGTTTGTGTCTATAAAGTTTGCCAAGTAAAGTGTTTTTTTTTTTTACTGTATTATGATGCTCGTAGGAGAGTTTGTCATCAGTTTCAATGCTAGTAATTTTGCTGTCTTTACTACTTAGGTTTCAATATTGTTTTGCGCATATATCATAAAGTCTTTAGTTGATGTTTTTGCTGAGAATAGAAAGAGTTTAGATTTTTTTGGGATTAAGTAGAAGTTGCTCATTGTTTAGTCAAAATTCAATAGATGTAAAGGTGTTTTGCGTTATCTTTAGGAGATCAGAGAGTTTGTTGGAAGAGGATATACTAGTGGAATCATCAGCATATTGTACGAGTGTATTTTGTTGGGATGCTGTATGGAGATTATTAATGAAAACATTGAAAAATAGGGGGCCCAGAATAGACCCTTGAGGAGTCCTGTATTATTGACCAGATATTTGGAGTGCATGTTTTGCCATCTGAAATATTGTTTTCTATTGTTTAGGTAACTGGAAAACCAATTTAGAGCATGCTGGGAGCAATTTAGAGTTTTGAGTTGTTGCAATAATTTTGAGTGTGATACTGTGTCAAAAGCTTTGGATAGGTCTATCAGGGTGACTGATGTTGATAGAACAGCATGCAGAGCTTCGTACACAGTACTGGGAAATGAGAGTACGGCTGTAGTGGCACTGTTAGCGGGGTGAAAGCCATGCTTGGTAGGAGCACTTTTCTAGGGCACTGGATAAAGATAAAGAGCATAGAGATGGGCCAGTAGGTAGAAAGATCGTTGGTGTTACCGCCTTTGTGCATAGGAATTATGATGGATTTTTTCCAGAGTTGAGGGACATAGTATTTAGAGATAGACTCATTAATAAGGATACTGATGGGATATGCTATAGCAATCACTGGTAGTTTTAGGTTTTCTGATGGAAGGTTATCAGTGGAAGGGAAGCAGGGTCTCAGTTTAGTTAGGGGTTTAAGCACAAGGGAGGTGGGTACTAGTTGTAAAGTGAGAGCTGGGGCTGATATCAAATTATTAGTGTTTTCACCGGTAGGGGACGAAAGAGAGCTTAGGTTATACTGAATGAAATTTGAGGTGGGCTCCCGACTATTTGAGTTATTTGTTTTTGGGGAGGATTATTTGATAAGGTTTTGATAGTGCCAATAAAGTGAGAGTTAAACATTAGAGCAATTTCTTACGGATTTTTATCTGGAGATGGTGCAGGATTATGCAGGGTTCCAGGATTAAGAAGTGAGGAAACAGATTTCCAGAACTTTTGGGAGTTGCACTTTTGGGTGGATAACTCTGCAGAGAAGTAATTTTTATTGTCATTAATTACTAACTTTTTGGCAGTATTACGAAGTTGTTTGTAGGTAAGTTCATTTTGTGGGGTTCTATTTTTGCGCCATTCTTTCCAGGCTCAGTCTCTGGAGAGAAGTAATTGTTTGGTGTGTTTTGTTAGCCACGGGGCATGGTTGTGTTTTGTTCTTCTGGTGCAAATGGGGGCTAGACTGTTGAGTGTATCGAGAAAGACTGTATTGAAATAGATTACAGCATCCTCTAGTGGTACTGTTTTTACAGGGGTGCAATTGTGGACTTCTAAATTATATAGGGATAGGTTTTAGCTAAAGTGGGCTAGGTTTCTAGATGCTCTATAAGAGTGCGTTTTGGGTATTTGAGTATGGGTCCTATAGGTGAAGGCCAGTGAGTGGTCACTTAAGATGTTTTAGAGGGTTCCAATGTTAGAATATTTCTGAGGGTCAGAGACTTGAATCCAGTCTAAGTTCGACTTGGTTTGGCTGTTGATAGTACATGTAGGGCCTGTGATAGGTTGTGTATACCTGTGAAAGTATATACTATTTGATGGGGAGTTAGACATAAGATTTTGCCAGTTTATATTCATATCTCCAAGGATGATAGTTTCATTGGAAATGTTATGGTTTATCCAGGATAGGAAGTCTTCCAAAACAAGGGTATTTTGGCCTGGGGAATATATAGTGCACCAATGATAGTGCACCAATGCATAGTTATTTACTGCAATTTATGTACAGGCATGCTACTAATAGTTCTATGTCACCAAAGTATGGTATAGGTTTGGGAAAGAGTGTAATGGTTAAGGATCCCCAGTATATTAGTGATACACAGCCGCCTTTTTATGGAGTCTGTCATTACAAAGAATGTTATATCCCTGTGGAATAATTTCTGTGTTTAGTATGTGTGGTTTTAACCAGGTTTCTGTCATGGCTACAATGTCAGGGTTATTATGAGAAAGTCAGGTTTGTAATTCTGTGATTTTATTGCAGATACTGTGAAATTTTATTGTTATTATAAATAAGTTCTGAGTGGTAAAAGGTTGGTTAGGAGATGGAGAATTCTTGGGGCCAGGTTGGGGTGAATATCCCCACAGTGTGAGAGAGCCTGGACATGAAGTATAAGGATATACTGATGTGGGATTGTGAGAAAAACATGAGGATATAAGGAGTTCATTTCAATTTGCTATTAATAGTGGTACTTGTATAAGGAGGATGAGATGTCAGCGAATCTATTAGTAGTAACTTCAGATGGAATGGACAGGGTGAGAGGTCTTGAAAAATATATGCATAATTGGCTATGGAAGGAGGTAGCATGGAATGATATTAAAAGAGGGGCAATAATATACTGAGCTGTATAGTGTGGGACATACTGGTAAATGGAAAGGGTTGGGTATGTGTATTTTAGGCAGTATTGTGCGTTGTAGGAGATACTGGTGAAAAGAGGATGCAGAGAATAAGTCGACATTATGAGTTTTGACATAACTGCGTCAATATTGTGCTCATCAACCAGTTACCCTACATCCGTCTATATATATATATATATATATATATATATATATATATATATATATATATATATATATATATATATATATATAGCTTACTATTAAAATTTCGATTGCACATTGTTGCTCTGTAGTATTATGGAACAAAATCGGTGAAAACTGGGATGCCCAATATTCATATCTTCGAAAATCACCGAACTTCGACAGTCACTTCTGGTTTTGGACTAGAACCAAGTGCTACCATGTGTTAAGGGTGGCGACATTTAGCATTCTGGAATATCGGTGTTCAGCATTTGCATCATTCAGAGTTCGGACAATCCACATTCTGACTCAGCAAATCTGCAGTCAAAATTTTGATAGCAAACACACACACACACACACACACACACACACACACATATATATATATATATATATATATATATATATATATATATATATATATATATATATATATATATATATAAACAAACTATATGGCTTGGAATAAAAACAAATTTGATAATTAATAGTACTAGGCTATTGATACAGGAGGATCTTCAGAAGCCTAGTCATGGATTCCCAAGAAGTTTATTAGCTCTAGTATATAAGTATGATTAACCCAGAGTCCTGTGCATTTTAAGTACAAATAACCAGGGCTGGTCAAACTTTTACATGTTTTCTCTAGCCATAAGGGACAAGGGTGCTAATCCAGAAGTGAACTTGCATTTTCTCATCCATTCCTACCGATTACACTGGAATAGAGTAAGCGACATACTTTGCTTTATGTTTAGAGGTAGATGATACCAGAGAGGGGGTATTCTCTATGATACATATCTGTCCCACCAGCAGGGTCTAGTTAAGTAGATGATACCAGAGAGGGGTATTCTCTATGATACGTCTGTCCCACCAGCAGGGTCTAGTTAAGTAGATGATACCAGAGAGGGGGTATTCTCTATGATACGTCTGTCCCACCAGCAGGGTCTAGTTAAGTAGATGATACCAGAGAGGGGGTATTCTCTATGATACGTCTGTCCCACCAGCAGGGTCTAGTTAAGTAGATGATACCAGAGAGGTGGTATTCTCTATGATACGTCTGTCCCACCAGCAGGGTCTAGTTAAGTAGATGATACCAGAGAGGGGGTATTCTCTATGATACATCTGTCCCACCAGCAGGGTCTAGTTAAGTAGATGATACCAGAGAGGGGGTATTCTTTATGATACATCTGTCCCACCAGCAGGGTCTAGTTAAGTAGATGATACCAGAGAGGGGGTATTCCCTATGATACGTCTGTCCCACCAGCAGGGTCTAGTTAAGTAGATGATACCAGAGAGGGGGTATTCTCTATGATACGTCTGTCCCACCAGCAGGGTCTAGTTAAGTAGATGATACCAGAGAGGGGGTATTCTCTATGATACATGTCCGTCCCATCAGCAGGGTCTAGTTAAGTAGATGATACCAGAGAGGGGGTATTCTCTATGATACGTCTGTCCCACCAGCAGGGTCTAGTTAAGTAGAGGATACCAGAGAGGGGTATTCTCTATGATACGTCTGTCCCATCAGCAGGGTCTAGTTAAGTAGATGATACCAGAGAGGGGGTATTCCCTATGATACATGTCCGTCCCACCAGCAGGGTCTAGTTAAGTAGATGATACCAGAGAGGGGGTATTCTCTATGATACGTCTGTCCCACCAGCAGGGTCTAGTTAAGTAGATGATACCAGAGAGGGGGTATTCTCTATGATACGTCTGTCCCACCAGCAGGGTCTAGTTAAGTAGATGATACCAGGGAGGGGTATTCTCTATGATACGTCTGTCCCACCAGCAGGGTCTAGTTAAGTAGATGATACCAGAGAGGGGGTATTCTCTATGATACATGTCTGTCCCGCCAGCAGGGTCTAGTTAAGTAGATGATACCAGAGAGGGGGTATTCTCTATGATACGTCTGTCCCACCAGCAGGGTCTAGTTAAGTAGATGATACCGGAGAGGGGTATTCTCTATGATACATGTCTGTCCCACCAGCAGGGTCTAGTTAAGTAGATGATACCAGAGAGGGGTATTCTCTATGATACGTCTGTCCCACCAGCAGGGTCTAGTTAAGTAGATGATACCAGAGAGGGGGTATTCTCTATGATACGTCTGTCCCACCAGCAGGGTCTAGTTAAGTAGATGATACCGGAGAGGGGTATTCTCTATGATACATGTCTGTCCCACCAGCAGGGTCTAGTTAAGTAGATGATACCAGAGAGGGGTATTCTCTATGATACGTCTGTCCCACCAGCAGGGTCTAGTTAAGTAGATGATACCAGAGAGGGGGTATTCTCTATGATACATGTCCGTCCCACCAGCAGGGTCTAGTTAAGTAGATGATACCAGAGAGGGGGTATTCTCTATGATACATGTCTGTCCCACCAGCAGGGTCTAGTTAAGTAGATGATACCAGAGAGGGGGTAGTCTCTATGATACGTCTGTCCCACCAGCAGGGTCTAGTTAAGTAGATGATACCAGAGAGGGGGTATTCTGTATGATACATGTCTGTCCCACCAGCAGGGTCTAGTTAAGTAGATGATACCAGAGAGGGGGTATTCTCTATGATACGTCTGTCCCACCAGCAGGGTCTAGTTAAGTAGATGATACCAGAGAGGGGTATTCTCTATGATACGTCTGTCCCACCAGCAGGGTCTAGTTAAGTAGATGATACCAGAGAGGGGGTATTCTCTATGATACGTCTGTCCCACCAGCAGGGTCTAGTTAAGTAGATGATACCAGAGAGGGGTATTCTCTATGATACGTCTGTCCCACCAGCAGGGTCTAGTTAAGTAGATGATAACAGAGAGGGGGTATTCTCTATGATACGTCTGTCCCACCAGCAGGGTCTAGTTAAGTAGATGATACCAGAGAGGGGGTATTCTCTATGATACATGTCTGTCCCACCAGCAGGGTCTAGTTAAGTAGATGATACCAGAGAGGGGGTATTCTCTATGATACATGTCTGTCCCACCAGCAGGGTCTAGTTAAGTAGATGATACCAGAGAGGGGTATTCTCTATGATACATGTCTGTCCCACCAGCAGGGTCTAGTTAAGTAGATGATACCAGAGAGGGGGTATTCTCTATGATACGTCTGTCCCACCAGCAGGGTCTAGTTAAGTAGATGATACCAGAGAGGGGTATTCTCTATGATACGTCTGTCCCACCAGCAGGGTCTAGTTAAGTAGATGATACCAGAGAGGGGGTATTCTCTATGATACATCTGTCCCACCAGCAGGGTCTAGTTAAGTAGATGATACCAGAGAGGGGGTATTCTCTATGATACGTCTGTCCCACCAGCAGGGTCTAGTTAAGTAGATGATACCAGAGAGGGGGTATTCTCTATGATACATGTCCGTCCCACAAACGGGTCCTATTTAAGTTGCAGAAGAAGCTCTGTAAGCAAACAAGAGATCATCCCTCAGTAGTTTGTACAATACTGAGAAGAAAGACAAGACTTTAGAGATCAGTGAAGCTTTTGTGGTTTAGATCCTTTATTTTCTTGCTGAGAAAGCATTGTGGTCACTCAAGTTGTGCCAAATGGTTTGACAGATGCATACTAAATGAGGCATTATATGCAAAGCTTAGCCTAATAAGTGCAGAATATAGTGAAATAATCACCTCCTTGGACCTGGACACCCTATCCTTACTAATAAACTACACAATGAAAAAAGATTTTCTCACAGTAGTGGACACATGGTGATTGAATGATAACTTATTGTTTCTATGAGTTCCCATGTCCCTAACTACTAGATCAATTTTTCAGGGGTGTTCTGTTTATGTGGTAGTTGCAAGAGATGTTATGTTTACCAAATGATAGTATTATTCATTTTTTTGGAATTTCATTTTAAGCCATGGTTTTGATGCCAACTATAATAAACAAGTGAAGTGGTAGGAGAAAACTGGTAAAAAAGCTGGTAAAGAGGTTACGCTATAATCACTGCAACCAGACTCTTTTATTAGGTAAGCGCTTTCGGTGGTGAAAATGTCCCACCTTCATCAGACCAAGAACAACCTCAAATAATACATTTATATAGTCTTATCACTAAATTGATTAATAATTTAATCTCTAAAAACCAATCAATTAATTAATCAATTAAAATACCAAAATTCATATATATGAAGATAACCTTACACAATTTGAATACAATGCTAAAGCATCATGTACAATATTAACTCACAAATATTAATAATGATTTACAAAATATATAATAGATTACATACTAAATGCTGCTAGGAAACTTTGAAAAAAACAATAATAATATATATTAAATAAAATAATAGTCCCCAAAATGGCACAAGAAAGAGACTGTGAAAAAGAAAAAGAAAAAATGAAAAAACAACTCCATGCATACATTATATGTGTAAAATCAAGCACATATCTGTTTACATAACATATGTTCTAAGTATATTTTGAATATTTGTTAGTTTAAACCAACTGTGCTACAACACTATTATATAAATATAAAAATTAAAATTAAAATGTGAATTAAAACTGGTTAATTATGCTAACTTTTTTTAACCACCGAAAGCGCTTACCTAATAAAAAGAGTCTAGTTGGAATGATTATAGCGTAACTTCTTTACCAGCTTTTTTTACCAGCTTTCTCCTACCACTTCACTTGTTTATTTTGTGCTTTTAAGTGGTTTTTGGCTTTCCTTTGTTTGATGCCAACTATTTTGTTTGTGAAAGGAATCTCTTGAAGGATGTTGGTGTCTTTTGGAGAGTTTATGATGTCTCCAAGCTCACAGTCATCTGCAGACTTGGTCAGCCATAAGTCCTTAACATTAGCTTTGACTGCTGAGAAGTCAGTTCCAAAGAGGAGTGGCCAGAAGACTAAAGCATGAGGTACATTGCAAGCAACATGTTTTTTGCAGGAAGTAGACCCTCTCGCTTTCCTAAAATTTCCTGGGCTCTATTTGTGAGCCAGTTTGCTATTCAATAAGCTGCATAGGGATTTACAGTTGGCTTGGTCAGTTTATTAACTATACCCGAGTAAGTAGTGGATGGTGTTGAATGCTTTTATGAGGTGTAGATATGCAGTATGTACAGATTTTCCCTTTAGTAATGCTCTCAAACGTGTTGGCTAAATTAGTATGCAGTATTTGGACTTGACAAAACTAAACCAGCCCAGATCAAATGTTTTTAGGCTGTCTACATCTTTATTTATTAATTCCATAATGATCCTTTCCATAACCTTACAGATGTGACTGGTCAGGCTTATTGGTCTATACTTGCCTGGGTTCATTTATATCCCACCTTTGTCAGGGGATGACATATTGATAACCCTCCTTTGTCCAGGGTGTTGACACATTGATATCCCACCTTTGTACAGGGGGATGAGTCATTGATATCCCACCTTTGTACAGGGGGATGACACATTGCTATCCCACCTTTGTACAGGGGGATGACACATTGATATCCCACCTTTGTGCAGGGAGATGGCGCATTGATGCTTGACCTTTGTTTAGGGGAATGACATATTGATATCCCACCTTTGTACTGGGGGATGAGTCATTGATATCCCACCTTTGTACAGGGGATAACTTATTGATATCCCACCTTTGTGCAGGGGATGACACATTGATGCTCTACCTTTGTTTAGGGGGATGACACATTGATAGCCCACCTTTGTACAGGGGGATGACACATTAATATCCCACCTTTGTACAGGGGGATGACACACTGATATCCCACCTTTGTGCAGGGAGATGACTCATTGATGCTCTACCTTTGTACAGGGGGATGCCATATTGATAACCCACCTTTGTCCAGTGTACTGACACATTGATATCCCACCTTTGTGCAGGGAGATGACTCATTGTTGCTCTACCTTTGTGCAGCGGGATGACATACTGATATCCCACCTTTGTGCAGGGAGAAGACTCATTGATGCTCTACCTTTGTACAGGGGGGTGACATATTGATAACCCACCTTTGTCCAGTGTGTTGACACATTGATATCCCACCTTTGTGCAGGGAGATAACTAATTGTTCCTCTACCTTTGTGTAGGGGGATGACGCATTGGTATCCCACCTTTGTACATGGGGATGAGTCACTGATATCCCACCTTTGTACATGGGGATGAGTCACTGATATCCCACCTTTGTGCAGGGGGATGACTCATTGTTGCTCTACCTTTGTGTAGGGGGATGACACATTGGTATCCCACCTTTGTACATGGGGATGAGTCACTGATATCCCACCTTTGTACATGGGGATGAGTCACTGATATCCCACCTTTGTGCAGGGGGGTGACTCATTGTTGCTCTACCTTTGTGTAGGGGGATGACACATTGGTATCCCACCTTTGTACATGGGGATGAGTCACTGATATCCCACCTTTGTACATGGGGCTGAGTCACTGATATCCCACCTTTATACAGGGGGATGACCATCCTCCACTTGCCCAACAGTTTGAGGGGTCCTGTTTCAAGCAGCCTGATATGTTATCCAGCCTCTCAGAAGCATAGAAGCATTGTTCTTGGCCTTGGATAGTGCTTTGTGAACTTGTTCCTTTGAGATGTAAGGGGATTGGTGTGCATGCTGGTATGCATTTTGGGACTGTGGGGGGGGTGAAGCTGGAGACAAATGTATCTACTAATAGATTATTTAAGTCCTCTGGGTCATAGTATTTGATATTGTTTGCTATTAGTTCTGTGCAGTTTTCAAATTTATTTCTGAGATTTCTTACATAGTTGAAGAAGACTTTATGATTATCTTTTGCCTGGATTTCTATTTTTACCTCACATCTGGCTTTGGTTGATTTGACTGAGACTGTTGTTCCTTGTTCATTTTAGCTAGAGCATGTTCATAGGTTCATAGGTTCATATTGGCCCAAGGGCCTACGTAATCCAAGCCAACAAGGTTCCCTGGCTTATGCCACCCAAGAAAGTTATTTTTCTGTGCCACTGTCGAGCAGAGACACAGAAGTGATCCCCGGGGTGTATTTCCTATTTCCCATCCATTTATCAAGATTTTTCTTGAAGAGTGCTAATGAAGAACTTTGCTTGACATAGATGGGTAGCCTGTTCCAGAGTATGCAAAGTCTCTGGGACAGGAATCTATCCCTCCAGCATGTCCTGTTTATTGTGGTGACAAAGTTTAGGTCCCTAGAGCGTGTAGCTCAGAGGGATTGGGATTTCTTTAGGTGTAGCATGTCCAACAGCTCTGGGTTTGACATAGCTTTATATGTTAGGCAGAGATCACCTTGGAGTAGGAGATATGCTATGGAGTAAAGCTGTAGTTTTTTGAGGGGGGTCAGTGTAGGGCATTTGTTTGAGGCCAGTAATCCTCATTGTGAGGTACTTCTGTGGCCTTTCCAGCTGCTGCAGATGTCTTGTGAGGTACATTCCAATAGGGGCATTGTACTCTATAATGGGTCTAATGAGTGTCGAGTAGAGGGGAACAATGACCTCTTTTTTCCTGGATGAAAACCCTTTTATGATGAGGTGTGCCACGTAGAAGGACTTCCTGACTACTGTGGCGATGTGACTAAGAAAGGATAGACTACTGTCCACCTGGGTCCCAAGGTCTCTTATCACGCACTCGGTGTTAAGTAGATTGCTGCCTATGTGATAGTTCATGGGTACAGAGCTTTTACCAAAGGGGATGGCACTGCACTTTTTGGCATTGAGCTTGTGGCCATGGCTCTGACACCAGGCATCTGTCTCAGTGAGGCCCTTCTGTAGGATGTCCACATAATTTGGGGACTTGACTATGGCTCCTAGTTTGCAGTCATCTGCGAACTTCATTAGCCAGTGGCTTTCTGTGTTAGCCTGTACTTCAGAGAAGTAGATACCAAACAGGAGAGGTCCCAGGACGGAACCCTGTGGTACTCCACTTGTCACTGCTTTGAGGTCAGATTTGGAGTCTGCAACTTTTACAGTGTGGGTTCTGTCAGTGAGTATAGCATTTGGAGAGTTACATTTATTTTTACATTCAATGAGGTTTTTCCTTTTATTGTAGAGAATGTTATTTTTGAATATGATGATGTATTTAATTCAGAGAGGGACCAATACATCGATGTGGCTATCTACATGTGCATAGACGTTGGCGTTGAAGGATTCTGCATTCAGAAATGGGTCATCAGTTTTAATAGATTAGCTTTAGCATAACCTTTGAATACCAGATTATTAAAACATGTATTTGACATCATTCTTATTGTGAATGCAACTGATTTATGGTCCCATTTGACTAGGGAGGAGGTTGCAACTGGTAGTGAAAAGAGGCTGTCCCATGTTGGTGAGAATGATATATAGGCAGGGGTGTTGCTAATGGGTCTAGTGAGTTTGTATTTTTGAAGTCCAGAAATCTTTGGGCATCGATGTTGGGGGACGTACAAGTTTTCCAGTTACTAGAAGGGTAGTTGAAGTGCCCTTGGAGAATAGCATTTGGATGAATGCTTAGGGATTTCATACTACTCAGCACAAAGGTATGGGCCAAGGGGGCATAGAAGGGACCCTATACTTAACTATGATGGGATATGGGTTTCATTAATGGTAAGTTGGACAAGGAGAAGTTCCAAATCATGTTGTGCTACGAATATAGAGACCCCCCCCCCACCTTTAGTGCCTTTATCTTGTCTGGTGGGCCTGAATGTGTGGTTGGCATTGAAACTCTAAATGGATGGGGTGATGTCAATAGTTTTGAATCGGGTTTCTATGATAATGCATATATCAGTGCATTCCAGGGTAAGGAGTGCCTGTAGGGAGTGGAGTGTTTTGTTAATGGTCTATGCATTTAGCAGCAATACCTTTATATTACCCAGATTATTTTTGTTATGTTGGAAGCTTTTGAAGACTGGCATTGCCTAAAAAAGAAAATCATTGTGAAGATAGGTGCAGGCCATCCCTAGCAACAGTTTGGACTGTCTACCATCTCCTGTCAATTGATATATGTTGTGCCCCCTTTAAATGACATCAGAAGCTAATGCAATTATTGAAGTCAATCATCTTTTGTTAAATTGTAGTATCGTTCTTGATGAAGGGAAAATGATGCTCAGAGCTATGTTCATATCCACTTCAGATACATACTCTGAGAGCTGCATCATGGCTCTTGCATAATTTTCCTAGCAGATACATCTTTGTTTACACCCATGTGTACTATGATTGTGCATTATGTGTACTCGTGGTGCAAGGACTTGAGTTCTTGCATTATGAGCAAAATCCTGGCCCCCGATAGGCAGCTGACCATGACCCTTTCCTTGAACAGCCTTGCGAGTGGTCCATCAGCGTGCCTCAATGGAATCTCCTATGACTGTGATGTTGGGTTATGTGGAGGTTTGCTTTACGGGCTTTCAGACTGAGACACATTGAGTTATACAGGCATGTTTCAAGGTGGGTGCTGCCTGAGTTCAGTGTTTGAGAGGTTGTTGAGGGGACCTTTTCCTATAGTTGCATTTTGTAGGCCTTTGTGCTTTAGCTGGATTACTTTCAAGAGCCTCAGCATAAGTGGGTTTGGTCTGCATTATGTGTGATAGCTATAGTGTGGTGCTCTGTGCTACTGAGAAATGGTTCGGCATTTGAAGTGGTTGTAAGAGAGAGCCTTGCCTCCAATGGCATAATATAAATACATCTTTCACACACCGTATAAGATTATTTAACTATGTGGTGGTCTGTAAGCATGAGACAATTGCTTCATTGTCGTATGATGCACATTTCCACCAAGATGGCTACAGAAACAGTTAGAAAAGAGGATACCCATGGTTCCAGGTATTTATTTGCTTGCTTTGCAGAGGGAGTGGTATCACTGAGTGTACAACTGTTTGGATGGGGGTGTTACCTGGGTAAAAATGATAATCCCATTCAAAACACAAAGAGCAATGCTTATCTGTGTGCAAACCATGTGCTTGTCTCAGAGCTGTGGAGTAATAACTACTCAAGGGATTTAAGAGGTCAATTTATAGGTAACGTTAAGTTTCTAAGTATCTGCATCTATACACAGTACAGGTAAGCCGCGCTGCACGATCAGCAGCATCTCCTAAATGCGACTCACTTATAAAGGCTAAGAAACACCAAAAAAAGTCTAAACAGCCCTCTGAGTTGCTAGTATAACTGCTTTTGCACTACAATGGATTTACCGAGGGCTATAAAGTGGGAAACTCTAATGTCAGGTTCCTGTAGGAATCAGAAGATCAGAAAAGACTTGGCTCTTCTCTATGCCCATTAGAGTATAAACCAAAGCTTTCCAACTATAGATTACAAAAATAAATAAATAAATAAAGAAAGAAATAAGTACATAAGTGTAGATCTAGCAGGTTTTAACTTTACAAAGCAGAATAAATACAAAAACAGTAAATATGTACCCAAAAATGAAGTTTTCAGCTTGTAGAGATGAACAAAAACAATGTTTTTAAATACATTTTGAAGCTTTGAGTAAATAACAACTTGTCTGAAAAAGAACTGGCATAGCCAGACATATATATATATATATATATATATATATATATATATATATATATATATATATATATATATATATATATATATATTGTGTGTGTGTGTGTGTGTGTGTGTAAGGAGTGAATGTTTTGTGTGTGTGTTTGTGCGTTTGCGTGTATGTGTGTGTGTGTGTATGTGTGTGTGTGTGTGTATATATGTGTGTGTGTGGGGGGGTTAGGATGGCTGTCATACTTCCACACACCCCCTGGACTACCACACAAAGCCTACACATTAGGATCATAAGAGGTTACTTGGCTAATGGTCCCAGGGCCCTTACAAGCCTAGACATGTTCAACTCATGTTCCCAAGGGTGTCTGGTTCGAGTAAACACTAAAATCAGCATCTATTGCCCCTGTCCAAGTGAGACACAGGTGGAACCCCTTGGGTTACTCATCCAATCATCCAAATTGCACTTAAATACGGCTAATGAGGGGCTTTGTTTAACATGAATAGGAAGCTTGTTCCAAAGGTGGGGCATCCTCTGTGAGACAGATCTGTCTCTCCAGCAAGTAGCAAGTTGTGTTGATGTCACATACTCAGTTAAGGTCCTTTGAGCGCGTGACCCGTGTGCCATTTAACTTACGAATATACAGCATTTCCGTCAAAGCTAGGTTGGATATTGCTCAATATACAAGACACAGGTCGCCACTGAGCACTCTGTATGACACAGAGTAAAGTGGCAATGATTTCAGTCTGTCTGCATAAGACAGATCTTGAAGACCCTAAATTTTGTTCGTAAGGAACCTTTGTTGTCTCTCCAATTGCTGCAGGTGTTTGGAAAGGAACATGCCAAAGGGAGCACTGTACTCTGTTATTGACCTGATGAGGGAAGAGTACAGGGGGGGGGGTTATAACCTCTTTTTTCTGGAGACAATGCCCTTACTTATGAGATGAGCAATATAAAATGCCCTTCTTACCACTGTGGAGACATGGTGATCAAAGTTAAGGTTGCTGTCAACCTGTGTGCCCATATCTCTCACCACTGACTGTGTGCTCATATCTCTTACCAGTGACTGTGTGCTTAGGGTTTTGCTATTCATGTGGTAGTTTGCCAAAGGAGATGATAATGCATTTTTTGCAACTTTAAGACCATGACTTTGGCAGCAGTCATTAGTCGTCTGCATAAGGCCTTCTTGCAGGATGTTGAAATCACTAGAGGTTTCAATGATTTCTCCCATTTTGCAGTCATCAGCAAACGTTGTCAGCCACAGTCCTTTAGTTTTACCCTGTACTTTCAGAGAAGTCGATTCCAAACAGTCGGGGTCTCAGAACTAATCCCCGTGGAATACCACCGGTTATGGTTCTGCTGGAAGAGGTGGAGTCCCCTATTTTGAGTGTATGAGTTCTATCAGTGAGCCAGATTGCAACCCATCTGAAAATATATGGGTTGATACCCATTTGGGTGAGTTTATCAATGATGCATGAGTTGGGGATTGTGTCAAAGGCCTTGGCTAAGTCTAGGTAGGCCATGTGCACAGATTTGCCCTCATATAGGGCTTTAGTGACTGTCTAAAAGAAGTTCACCAAGTTTAACAGGCATGATCTCTCCTTGACAAAGCCAAACTGGGTGGGGTCGAGCATTTGGAGATTTCCTATATCTTTGTTAATAAGATCCATGATGATTCATTCCATGGTCTTGCAGATAAGGCTGGTCCGACTAATAGGTCTATAGTTCCCAGGGTCTGTGGATGCACCCCCTTTGTGCAAAGGGTTGACAGTAGCTGTTTTCCATTCCATTGGAATAAAGCCAGTGCTTAGGCTGTGATTGAAAAACATGTTGAATGGTGATGCTAATTCCTGTTTTAACCCATGTAGAACACAGTCCAAGATGTTGTCTGGTCCCATAGAGGCTGTGTTTTTGGCCTTGGAGAGGACAATTAAGACCTGCTCCTCAGAGATACTAGGTGGGAGACAGGTGTTTCGGACGCTTTGGGGTATATGTGGTGGGGACAGGAGATTGAAGTTTTCACTGAACCTGCCAGCCAGCAGGTTTGCTTATCTATATATGCAGTACCATTAATTATGAGTTCAGTGCAAATCTGGGCCTTACCTTTCAGGTTACACATCTAACTGAAGAATGCCTTGTGGCTTTCCTTAGTTAGGGAAGCTAATTTGGATTTGTAGTTAGCTTTGAAGGACTTCACTAAGAGTCTTATTTGCTTGTTTAAGTTGAGGAGGGAGTGTTTCCAGTTTTGAGATCATTCCTTCCTGCTCTTACACAGCAATTTCTTTCTCCTATTGTTTAGCCTATTAATGGCAGTTGTCCACGAGGCAGGTTTATTTTCCTTGAAGTTCTTGCTTTGGTTCTATAAGGTACGTCAGAGTCAATACAGTTGTACAGGTGCTTGTATAAAACATTGGTGTATAACTCAGTGTAGGTGTCTGTCCCATCAGTGGGGGTGGGGGCCAATGAAGTTATTTACTCTGTTACATAAGAGGTTGCAATTGGCCTTGGAGAAGTTTTTTAGTATAGTTTTTGCTGGGTGGCTGGTCTTGTGTTATAGTTACTTTTAGCGAGACTGATTTGTGGTCAGATCTCACCAGAGATAGCCACACACTGGAGGTGGCACAGCAGTCACCCATGTTGGTGAGCACCAGGTCCAGAATACTTGAATCCCTTGTGGGTGTGTTAACCAGCTAGTCCAGGGCACTGGAGTTAATGAAGTTCAGTAACCTTTGGGCAAATGAGTTAGAACACATATAATTTACCCAGTCTATGGATGGGTAATTAAAGTCACCCAAAACCAGGGTGTTTGGTTGTATCTTGATTGACTCATGTAGATCCAAGTAGGCTGAGTGAATGTCCTCATTCATGGAGGGGGGTTCTATAGCTGTGAATGACCTGAAGAGGGTCAATTGCACCTGGTGTAATTCAAGGGACTCATGCTGTTTAACCAATCTAGAGATGTATTTATCTTTAATGAATATTGATAAACCACCTCCTTTAGATCTTACACCTTCAGTTTGTGGTCTGAACGTGTGTGGAAGGAAATGTAACCTGGTAGAGGACCCCAGCTCTCCACAGCCTTAAACCAGGTCTCAATGATTGCACAAATGTCAGCATCTTCCAGGGTGAGGACTGCTTCCAGTGAGTGCAGTTTCTGATTTAGACTCCTAGCATTTAGCAGCATAACCCTGTGGTTGCTTTTAGAGGGTATTTTTACTCTGGGAATTTTGTTCTTGTGACATTGCCTAAAAATGGCACTATGGGGATGGCAAGAGCCTTAGCCAGTAACCGAAATCCCAGGGTTGACAGATGAAGACCATCTCTGGCTAAACATCAAGGTCTGTCAACCATGTCATCCCAGGCTGACAGATACTGGATCCCCTTTGAATGACATCAAAAACTAAGGTCAGGGGGGACACTAGCCACCAGGGAGAACACTAAAGATGTGGGTAGGGGGGTATTAAAACAGCAAAAGAGTCCCTCCTGCGCAGGTGCAACTGCACGGCTTCATGGAAAATTCAAGTAAAAAATAGAAAAAAGCCAGCAGACTGGATCCTTGGCAATAAATCCATTTATTAATATAGACAGCAAAGGAAAAACAGACCGGTTTTGGCTGGTCAATACTACACAGCCTTCTTCAGTGTAAAACATTCTAACCAAATGCTGTCATTTATATTTCAAACAAAAATACATGATTGGTTCAGCCTAAAACTGCTCATTGAGTCCCGGTGGAAACAATCCACTTAGCTTAATAATCCATTTCTTTTCTTTGGAACTTAATAAAGAATGTCAACCTGTTTTATTTTGTTTTTTACCTTTAATTATATCAATTATTGTAAACGAAAAGTTTGCAGTTGGATGTATAACATGGTGTTTATACAAAGCATTATGAACTCTACCCTGCCTAATGTTACTGATGTGTTCAGAAATCCTGAATCTGAGTGGCCTGGAGGTTTGCCCTACATAAAATGACCCACATGTGCATGTTGCCAAATAAATAACCCAATCCGAGCTACAATTGGAAAAAAACCTAATATCATACACTATAGGGGAATTTTTACTTGAAAATTGTTTTGTTTTGCTTACTTTATTGCAATTGACACAATGACCACAAGGATAGCAGCCAGTTAGAATACCTCCTGTAAGTGTAGTTTGTAAGAATTCAGAAGAGTCAGACTCATGGGGATGCTTGTAATGATTAAAACAACTGCTGGGGGCAGGAAGCATAAAGCAAATAAACAGCATTCAGGGCTTGCTCAAACTGGCAATGCATGTTGTGTCTAACCACAATGTTTTAAACTTATCTGATCATGTTTTAACACCTACTGAACTGATGGTTCTCAATAAAGGCTTAACATTTGTACCAGGCTTTTTTGTACCAAAAGATACTTTTGCACAAGATGTGTCTTTTTGTAGACTGCTTAATTTAAGATTATTTTTTGGTGATAATGACAGTAACTATGCTTATGATAAATTTGTGTATCATAAATCTCAATTTTCACCTCCCATGCATCCTGCTGTTTTACAATTTCAAAATAATATTCTCAAAGATTTACATTTTTATAGGTTGGACTTTCGCTCAAAAACCAATAACATCTCCATGAAAGAAAAACAGGCTATACAGGAACTACAGAATAATCATAACATTGTTATCATTTCAGCTGATAAGGGTGGAGCTGTTGTGGTTTTGAATTGGCTTGCCTATGATCAGGAAGCCAAAAGACAACTCTCAGATAAGAAATATTATGCTGAGATGTCCATTAATCCTACCATGAAGTTTAAAAAAAGAGATTGAGGATTTTGTGTTGCACGCTAGGGATGCTGCTATTATTGATAGCGAAGTTATGCACCGACTTTTGGTTCAGGATCCTATGAACCAATATATAAACTTTTTAACTAAGATACATAAAGATCCTATCAATCCTCCAGGGAGGCCTATTGTGTCAGGGAGGGGTTATATCACTGAACCGTTGTCCCTTTATCTTACTAAGCAAGTTAAACCTCTGTTATCTCTTATACGCTCATGTTTACGTGATACTACCAACTTTCTACAAATTATTTCTGAGACACAACTTGAACCTGACTGGCGCATGTGTACCCTTGATGTTAGTGCCCTCTATACCAACATTCCCCATTCTGGTGGCCTGGAGGCTTTGGCCTACTGGCTTAATGAGTCAGGCTTATATCAAGCGGAATATAATGAATTCTTGCTTGACATGGCTGCTCATGTGTTAACAAATAATGTCTTTTTTTATCAAGAGGCTTGTTATTGGCAGACCAAGGGTACAGCGATGGGGTCTTCATTTGCCCCCATCTATGCTGATTTATTCATGGCCTATGTTGAACAAGATCTCATTTATAACAACCATAATAATATCTATTTGAATCAACTTGATATTTGGAGACGTTAACGTGACGACTGTTGGTTGGTATGGAGAGGGGGACTTGAGGAATTGTTTGATTTTTTGCCCTATTTGAACAACAATAAATGGGGTCTTCATTTCACATTACATCAGGATACTAAGACTATCACCTTCTTGGATGTTCTGGTTACCAGATTATCAGACAATACTTTAAGTACTAAGGTGTTCAGAAAACACCCTGAATATAATACTATTCTTCACGCCTCCAGCTTCCATCCACCACATATTGCTAAGAACATACCCAAATCACAATTCATTAGAATAAAAAGGATATGTTCTGATGAATCTTCATACCAGGAGCAGAGTAGGAAATTATAAATAGATTTAGATGTAGGGGCTACAAAATGGGCAATGTTTTTGATGCCAGTAATAAGGTTAACAAGCTCAGAAGAAATGAGCTATTATCTTATAAGGAGCACAACAACAGTGTCAAACAACCAATGAGGTTCACTACCACCTTTGGCAGGAATTCGGATAATCTTATACAGAGTGTACATAGGCATTGGAATATTTTGCAATATGACCATGAAATATCCAACATCATTCCCAATAGATGCCTTTTCTCTTTCAGAAAAGGTAGGAATCTAAGCAGTTGTTTTAATCATTACAAGCATCCCCATGAGTCTGACTCTTCTGAATTCTTACAAACTACACTTACAGGAGGTATTCTAACTGGCTGCTATCCTTGTGGCCATTGTGTCAACTGCAATAAAGTAAGCAAAACAAAACAATTTTCAAGTAAAAATTCCCCTATAGTGTATGATATTAGGTTTTTTGCCAATTGTAGCTTGGATTGGGTTATTTATTTGGCAACATGCATATGTGGGTCATTTTATGTAGGACAAACCTCCAGGCCACTCAGATTCAGGATTTTCGAGCACATCAGTAACATTAGGAAGGGTAGAGTTCATAATGCTTTGTATAAACACCATGTTATACATCCAACTGCAAACTTTTCGTTTACAATAATTGATATAATTAAAGGTAAAAAACAAAATAAAACAGGTTGGCATTCTTTATTAAGTTCCAAAGAAAAGAAATGGATTATTAAGCTAGGTGCATTGTTTCCACCGGGACTCAATGAGCAGTTTTAGGCTGAACCAATCATGTATTTTTGTTTGAAATATAAATGACAGCATTTGGTTAGAATGTTTTACACTGAAGAAGGCTGTGTAGTATTGACCAGCCGAAACCGGTCTGTTTTTCCTTTGCTGTCTATATTAATAAATGGATTTATTGCCAAGGATCCAGTCTGCTGGCTTTTTTCTATTTTATAGGGGGGTATTAGACACAAGGAGAACTCTTTTACCTTGTCTTAACAGCACTTATACAAGATGTGAGTGGTGGTTTAGGAAACACCGGACACCAGGGATTGCAATTTCATTTTGTCCCTCAGCAGCACTTGCACATGACATGGGTAAAGGGGAACAGTAGACAACAGGGATACTCTATAGCATGACATAAAGGCTCTTAATTAAAAAAAAATCAATGTGGAGTGGAGAACTACTAGTCAATAGAGATGTAGTGTAAAAAATAAATAATAGGGATATAGTGTAAAAAATAAACACTAGGGATGTAGTGTAAAAATAAATAATAGGGATGTAGTGTAAAAAATAAATAATAGGGATATAGTGTAAAAATAAACACTAGGGATGTAGTGTAAAAATAAATAGGGATGTAGTTTAAAAAACAAATAATAGGGATATAGTGTAAACAATAAATAATAGGGATGTAGTGTAAAAATAAATAATAGGGATATAGTGTAAAAAATAAATAATAGGGATGTAGTATAAAAATAAATAATAGGGATATAGTGTAAAAGATAAACACTAGGGATGTAGTGTAAAAATAAATAATAGGGATGTAGTGTAAAAAATAAATAATAGGGATATAGTGTAAAAATAAACAGTAGGGATGTAGTGTAAAAATAAATAATAGGGATGTAGTGTAAAAAATAAATAATAGGGATATAGTGTAAAAATAAACACTAGGGATGTACTGTAAAAATAAATAGGGATGTAGTTTAAAAAACAAATAATAGGGATATAGTGTAAAAAATAAATAATAGGGATGTAGTGTAAAAATAAATAGGGATATAGTGTAAAAAATAAATAATAGGGATGTAGTGTAAAAATAAATAGGGATGTAGTGTAAAAAATAAATAGGGATGTAGTGTAAAAATAAATAATATGGATGTAGTGTAAAAAATAAATAATAGGGATGTAGTGTAAAAATAAACACTAATGATGTATTTTAAAAAAATAATAGGGATATAGTATAAAAAAATAAATAATAGGGATGTAGTATAAAAAATAAATAGGATATAGTATAAAAATAAATAATAGGGATGTAGTGTAAAAAATAAATAATAGGGATATAGTGTAAAATAAATAATAGGGATGCAGTGTAAAAAATAAATAATAGGGATATAGTGTAAAAAATAAATAATAGGGATATAGTATAAAAAATAAATAATAGGGATGTAGTATAAAAAAATAAATAGGATATAGTATAAAAATAAATAATAGGGATGTAGTGTAAAAAATAAATAATAGGGATATAGTGTAAAATAAATAATAGGGATGCAGTGTAAAAAATAAATAATAGGGATGTAGTGTAAAAAATAAATAATAGGGATATAATGTAAAAATAAACACTAGGGATGTAGTGTAAAAATAAATAGGGATGTAGTTTAAAAAACAAATAATAGGGATATAGTGTAAAAAATAAATAATAGGGATGTAGTGTAAAAATAAATAGGGATATAGTGTAAAAAATAAATAATAGGGATGTAGTGTAAAAATAAATAGGGATGTAGTGTAAAAAATAAATAGAGATGTAGTGTAAAAATAAATAATATGGATGTAGTGTAAAAAATAAATAGAGATGTAGTGTAAAAATAAATAATATGGATGTAGTGTAAAAAATAAATAATAGGGATGTAGTGTAAAAATAAACACTAATGATGTATTTTAAAAAAATAATAGGGATATAGTATAAAAAATAAATAATAGGGATGTAGTATAAAAATAAATAGGATATAGTATAAAAATAAATAATAGGGATATAGTGTAAAAAATAAATAATAGGGATATAGTGTAAAATAAATAATAGGGATGCAGTGTAAAAAATAAATAATAGGGATATAGTGTAAAAAATAAATAATAGGGATATAGTACAAAAAAATAGGATATAGTATAAAAAATAAATAGGGATGTAGTGTAAAAAATAAATAATAGGGATATAGTGTAAAAAATAAATAATAGGGATATAGTATAAAAAATTAATAATAGGGATGTAGTATAAAAAATAAATAACAGCAATGCAGTGTAAAAAATAAATAGGATATAGTATAAAAATAAATAATAGAGATGTAGTGTAAAAAATAAATAATAGGGATGCAGTGTAAAAAATAAATAATAGGGATATAGTGTAAAAATAAATAACAGGGATATAGTGCAAAAAATAAGATATAAAAAATATTTCATTTTAAAGCTTACATGCTGGGCAGCCCACCTTCACTGATACTTGACATCACCCTATTGCAGTTAGAGATATAACTTTTCGTACACTACTTCCTTATATTCTCAAGGTGTTCGTATTTCTCTAAAGATTTCAACAACAAAGGAACACAGAAATAATTGCTTTGCCTTTTATGAAAGCTGATGTTCGGATACACAAAATGCTTTGGACAGTATGTGAGTATTTCATATTTCTCTTGCAGCATTTTAAATTGTTTACAAAACATGACAGACATTAATATTGACTATATTAATTGTGACTTATACAGTTTAATACCTAGAATCTAATGAATGCTACCACTTTAAATTTTATACTTATATCTTTATTAGCGCTTATGTTTGTTTGAACTATGAAGATATAATTTGATTTTTGTCAAAAGGTGCAGGATGCAACCACTGGAAGTTAAAAGAGTTCCGTTGGTGGGAATGAGTTAAGCTACAGTGGGTGGAAACTAAGTTTTATTTCTATGATTTTCTCTGAAGACTATAACATGGAAAGCTGTCTATGAAGTCCCAAATGGACTTTAATGCAGTTTGGGACAGAACTGTTCTTTTCTAGGAAGTAAAGTTGAAACATAAATGGCATGTGTACTCTTTGAATATCAAAGTGTGTTTTACTTCATTGGGGAGTAATAGCATGGAAAATGAAGATGGCATTTCTGTGAAAGTTGTCTGTGCAAAATATACAAAATATTATGCATTGACATTATGAAAACATGCTGGACACAGAACAGTAAGCTATTGGCAAAGCAATAATAACAATGTATTTGGATTATATAATGTATTATGCAGTAAAGAGTGGGATATAAGGCATTCATATGCGAAACATCAAAGACAGACAAATTATTAATTGAGGAAATGGAGACAGAAATGTTTTAATCTACAATTATATGTAAATTATGTAAG
Source organism: Protopterus annectens (assembly GCF_019279795.1). NCBI lineage: Eukaryota > Metazoa > Chordata > Ceratodontiformes > Protopteridae > Protopterus > Protopterus annectens. Next base: position 586,905,555 of record NC_056736.1, on the reverse strand, counting down.
CTCATGTAAAAAAACTGAAGTATGCATTTACTCTGATTTTTGTTGAGTTTGTAATCTGAGAAATGAGTTTAAAATACAAACCCTTAACTCTTCAATAAACCCCATGGGATCTTTTAGAGACTTCACCAATGACAACCGGGATGACAGAACAGCAGATTTATTAAAATAAGCACAACTTTACCAGGAAATATTAGCGTTTTCATCTTACAATTAGGACTTGTTCAGATATATACAACAGAACAAGCACTCAGCTTAAAAAGACTAGTAAAGTCACTGGTGGCTATTGCCATTGGTGAAGTGCAGTTTGGCTGGCTTGTTTTTCTATCTTTTAGATACTCCTAGGCTAAGGCCATTTCAGGTAGAAGACATCTTGATGTAATGTCTCATCTGAAGGACAGCACTTCCGGATCGCAGCTCTCCCTTAAGCTGCAATGCAGTATCACAGTTAGAAGATGGACCCCAGCTTCTGGTGTGGGAATACAACTCGCATATTTCAGTTATTTCTGCCTGCAGTCCCTGTTTCACTTAAACATCATCCCCTGATAATGCTGCTGCAAAAACCATAAGCAAAACCCTAACCTCACACTTTCATACATGACCAAATTCCACTGTGGCATATGTACTGACACCCAATCAAACCAAGCATGTTTTGCTTTAAAGAAGGAATGCAGTCAGCCATGATGCACTTTCTGCAGCATTTGGGAAAGTTGTCTTCCTCTATGTAAGGGCTCTGCTTGCTATAACACTGAATTGCGTAGTGGCATTCTGAGCATGCTCAGTATACCATCCATGTTCAAGCGTAATTCACAGCATATTGCTAGTACAACTCAGTTCATTAATCTCTGTGCTGAAAGGCTCATATCTTAAGCTGCAGCCACCATGAGTCATGTAGTCATGGCAACCCATGTCTAAGAATGCTTCTTCTATGTCAGTCATATTATATATCATACCCATATGTAGTGCTAACACACATCGTTAGAGAGTCACTAATCACCATTATTGCTGCACATCCAGAGCCAGCTTGGTATATGAACCTGCTGCCTCCTTGACATGATGATCTGATTACATAAGTATGTGGTGAGGCATTTACTTGATTCATTTATTGAACTCATACATACTAAACATACCATAGGATGTGAACCGACAATGTTTTTACCCTCATAACTCACAGCTGGATTCCTAGGATATTATTATTAAACATTTGTCACTTAATTAATGATAACAGTGTCAATGGAAACGATATAACATGAGCAGATACATTCAAAAGATGCTTTGCACTGGTTATAATTGACTAATGTGATTTATGCAGAAACACTGTTCTGTCAGTGGATGCATGTTCCAATGGACCATGTTCCAAGCAGTGATATGTGCAAAAGTAAACGCTTGAATGTAGACATGTCATAGGCTTTTTCTAATCATATAACCATCATAGGCATCACATGCATTAAAACTACATGCATTCTAGCTGGATATAGCAAATTGGTAGAACTAAATAGAACTTGACCTTTCAGTAATATGGTTTGTTTCTTTGTGCTAAAGAGTGCAAACAACAACAACAACAGCAAAATCTCACACAAAATTAATTATTTTCTTCGCTATTGCAACCCTAGTAATAGTTCCACTCTTCTTCCACTTCAAGTACTACCACATAAAGTTTCAACATCTGGACTAAAATGACACAGATTTATCTCACATACCAGCTACCCCAACAACAAGCCCAGTAAAAATCTTTATCTTCTTCACCTGTATGCCTTTCTAAGGTCTCTGGAGAGATGTATCCCAATTCATGATCCATATGAAGCAACACGCTTCTGATGTTTCTTGTTGCTGCTGCTCACTCTTCATAAATAAACAAATATTCATTTTAAAAGTGTCTGTAATAAGGTGCCGTAATTACATGCCTGCCAATGTACAACAAGCCTGATATAATTAGAACCTGTATCTGGTTTTAGAACCAAGACCTACTTCTGTAACCAAGATCTGTTTCTATAACCAAGACCTGCTTCTATGACCATGACCTGCTTCTATAACCAAGACTTGCTTCTGTAACCAAGACCTGCTTCTATAACCATGACCTGCTTCTATAACCAACAGCTGCTTCTGCAACCAACACCTGCTTGCATAACCAACACCTGCTTCTATAACCCAGATCTGCTTTTAGAACCACAACCTGCTTCTATAACCCAGACATGTTTCTATAACCATGACCTGCTTCTGTAACCAAGACCTGCTTCTGTAACCTAGAGCTGCCTCTATAACCTAGACCTGCCTCTATAACCCAGACCTAGTTCTATAACCAAGAATTCCTTCTGTAACCAGGGCCTGCTTCTGTAACCTAGACCTGCTTGTATAACCAAGATCTGTCAGAAACCATACCTAACCCATACAGAAACTGGGTTCTCAGTGTAATTTATTTTCAGGAATGATAGGATACCTAAAGGAGCAGGGAGCATTGCCTTTTTCATTAAAGACACACTGTCTTCTACTGATCATAATCTATGGTTTTCTTCATCAAGAGGCATTTACTTTAGCCAAGCAAACTGTGGTGTGTTATAGATATTCCCCCTAGAGATGCCAAGCATGTCCTATTATGGATTACTGAAAACATCCACAATAAGTCAGTATTACCTGGAGACTTGAACAATGACTGGGAGTAAGTTATTGATGCCCATTTATACCCACTCACTGAACTCTGCAGGCCAACCCAACTAATCAGGCTGACCATTAGAAAGTTACAAAGTACTATACACTGGATATAACCAGCATCTGGTCTGACTCAGCAATCATTTGTCCACCTTTGCTTCCAGGAGGCATAATGATAAAAAGTCCATCCCAGTTTCAATTCAACTGGAATATGAAAAAAATAAATAAACATATCAGTACACCAAAACTAGCAAGCTGGATCTCACTCTGGGCATGTGATCTAAATGATATCTAACATTTCAGTAATATTTTCCCTGAAATTCTTAACTCCATGGATCCTTTGCAAAAGAAAACAAAAAAAGCTTTCCCTTACATAACTATAAAAATAGTGCAGAAAGTGCTTTAATGAAGCAAAGTGCAGAAAGTGTATGCCCATATAAAATCCTTTGAAACATACCTGTTATGCAAACAACCATGCAAAAAAGTAAAACCTCTGAACTTCTCATTAAACACAAATAATATCAACATAATCTAAAACACTGCTGGCAAACCATCAGTACATTTCTTACTCTGGTCCACTCACAGCAGCCAAATCATCGAACATAAGTATTCTGCTTTGCCTAGTAAATGCTGGTATGACTTAACCAACATATTTAGGGCTTACTCTTTTAACCCAGCCAGTAATCCACGGTGGTGCAGCAGTAGCATTGTTGCCTCACAGCAAGAGGTTCTCCCATTCGATTCTCGGCTGGACTGCAGGAAGTGCCTTCTGTGTGGAGTCTGCATGTCCTCCCAGCAGTTGGGTGGCGTTCGAAAGACATGCATAAATGGGCGTACCTTCGTTGAAGGTCGGACATCGAGCTGGCACATTGGCATTCATGAAAAATCTACTGCCAATCATTAGCGGACTGGAGTTCTGCTGTGGCGACCCCTAACCGGGAAAAGCCGAAAGACAAACAAACTCTTCTAACCCAGCCAAGTCAGTTAATCACCCCCTTCTGCCCTTTTAACCACCATGCATCTCTCAAGCAAACTGATTTTAGTAGTTCACATCCTTCTGAAAAAGCTGGAAACATCATCCTGACCATATATTAATATCCCTTGGTTTTCTCTGAGGCTTAGCACTGACTCAAAAGACAACCTCATCTCTAGTCTCACCAATGCATGTCCTGAATACATGGACATTCTCAGATGTAATCCCCCTCCATAAAAGCAAGGTTTCTAACTGCTTTTAGCTAATATAGCTCAGTTGCTGGTCTACCACAAAAAGGGTTGGCTGTCCAGCAGTGACTGAGGCTGGGGTGAGATGTCAGCTACTGCCTTTTAAAACAGGGTACGGGACACTGCTGGAGATGATGCGGTAAAGGCTGACTTTTGGCTGCATGCTGTGACACATTTTAGTGACAAGAACCACTTTCTCCCAGAGTGCCAAACCCATGTAAAGCAGTAGTTCTGCAAGAATTTGCTGAAGCAGATCAGTCACAGGACCATATTTTTTGTATCTAGCTCTCAAAACCTACTGATCATTTTTTTCTGATTAATGATTAAATCCATAATCCAAAATAAATTAAAGAGGCAAAATGAACTGTAGTATGTCAGAAATCCAATCCTCTTTTCTGTTTTTTTTTAATTAGACAAAACACCCCATTTTATGGGATTTAATCTTGAACCCCAAATCAAAGTAAAAAAAATATTTGCAGTTTTTTTTTATAAACCTGCTGAAAAAGATAATACTCAAGCTAAGTAATATAATTTACTAATTACTACTGAGTAAATTGAATATACTTGAAACTCTAGTAATAGTTTTAATTTCTTCCAAATGTTTTTCCATTATCTGCCATCATATTTTTCAAAATAAATCCCTAAACGTTGAACGGCAGATGCAGGAACCGTATCTCTATATCTCTATGTGGATGTACTTCTAAATGCAGAAGTACGCAAATCTGGAATGTCTAATGATCAATCCTAAAAGACTGAAAGCCAAAACAGTGAAAAAAACCCACAAGTTTTTCCCAGGAGGGCAAGCCCCCCTCCTGCACCCCCATGCTGTTAATTATATATACCAGCTCCAAGTCTGGTCTACTATGGGAAAAGTGCAATTTCCCAGATGCCCACTGTGCACAATCTTGCATTAACTTAACTCCAACATAAGCAATCGAGTGAGTTTGGATCACTTCTGCTGCGTTTAAACACATTCGTGACTACAAAGGTTCGATTATATGGAGTGTTTCCCTATATCTTTATCTCAATATCTATATCTATATAGATATCTATCAATATCTATTGATATAGATATGATATAGATATAGATATGGATATGTGTGTGTGTGTGTGTATGTGTGTATGACCATATAAAGCTATAGGCCCCAAATAGTTGCGATCCCTCTGTCTACCCTAACCAAACTTTGTGGCACCAGCAGGCTACAGTCAGAATGAATAGAAATAGAAATCTGAAGGGATTCACTTGAGAACAGACAAGGGCTCCAACTGTGTTTGAACCCTTGATGGTATTAATATTAAGTCCCTTGGTAAGTGAACTAACAAGTTATAATAATTAGAAATAAAAAAATCAAGTTTCAAAGAATGCTTCTTCAGAAATGTTTCTCAAAGGAGCTTTATTCAGACAACTACTTTTAACAATCGACTTTATCAGATCCAGAACGATACCAACAAAACTTGATCCACAACAATTTGCCAGAAAAGCCCAAATGTTACAATGGGCAGCCCCACATATCCCTCAAGTTCTTTCTCAAGAAGTTTGGATGATGCTAAAAATAATGGCAGGACAAAGACCCCAAAAAGGACAGCAGTGGTGCAGTGGTGCATTGGTTGTGTAGTTGCCTCACCGCAAGAGGTTCTCCAGTTTGATTCTTGGCTGGGGTGACTTCTGTGTCTGCATGTCCTCCCTGTGTTAGTGTAGGTTTGCTCCAGTTCCTCCCACATTATAAAGACATGCAGAACAGTTCCTTTTTAGGGGTGGTATAGGAGCCCTGTCTGGTTAAGTGACGTGCTCAAAGTTGCACAGTAGGCAAACAGGGATGGAAGGACTCAAAAGCGTGTATGTCTGACTACAGGAAGCAGTTGGTTAACAGCTCAGACCCTTCATTCTCTGTAGTAAGTACCAGGCAACTCTAATTGACTTCAAATCTGAACAATAAGTATTAACTGTCATTATTGGCTAACTGTAATCCTCAGAGCTTTACCAAAAAAGCAAACATTTTATCAGGAGTTGTAAAAATATAAGGTAAAATCAATGATGTTCTGCAAAATCAAGGACAGATGACTAATTCATTTCAAAAGTTAACAAATGATGCTGCACGGGTATGCATTTCATGAGTAATAACAACTATGAAACTCTAGTGACCATTATTGTCTGACTGTAATCATTGATTTGCCAGAAAATTTTACATTTTATGAGAACTATGAAACTTTAATGACTGGCATTATTAACTGACTAATTACTAGCAATTTAGCAGAAAATCAAATATTTTATGAGGGACAGCAAAAATATGAGATAAAAATCAAAGATGTTTGGCAAAATCAGAGACAGATTAGACACAGGCAACTAAAAAGTTAACAGAAGAATAGGGGTTGCATAGATGTGCACTTTTAGAAAATTAGTAATATGGAACTCTTAACGACTGGCATTATTGGCTAATTGTAATCCTCACTTATGTATCATAAAACCAAACATTTTACGGGTGATGGCAAAAATATGAGGCAAAAATCAAAGATGTTCTGCAAAACCATTTACAGCTGAAAGACAGAGGTATGCTTTCTGATTGAATGTACGCACATGCACTACCATATGTGCACACTTGCATATGAGCACACTCCCACACTCACATACATGAACATACCAAATGCTCTGCATTGTTACTCACAACCCCCACATAACGCTGCAAAATCTTCAGCAGTCTATTTTTTTCTTAAAAGACCATGCTCATGTAGGCTTGTCCATGATACTTGTCACAATCAAAACAGATCAGCAGTGAAGTGTCTATGGCATTGCCTGTGCACTAGAGCCAACAGAACAGAAGAAATTGAGATTTTACACTTCAAAACAGAGCAAACCCAAATTAAGAAGGCTGCATTGGAGTCAAGAGATGTGATTTTTAAGAATCATTGTCTTCTTTTTTTTTGTAATGCCAACATTTATGGAGCCAGTCCCTGCAACTTACATGGGGCCCTAGGAAGCGTTATGCTGGATCTGTCCCTGACAATAAGTTCAAGATACAAAGGTTACCAGAAATGGTACATTGAGGTATATCTCATCTTACTGGCCGTCCATGGCTCTACATACAAAATCCCATAAAGGAGATATTATGGTGTGTGTATTCCACCCCCAGCAGGCAAGCAGGCACTTACAATGGTCAGATGTATTGCTGGTTACACAAAGTTTAACTAGCTAAATGTAGTAGCTATTTATTACTTTTATTAATATTCCACTGTGTACACACAGCCATTGTAGGAGTAAGCTCCATGCTGCTCAGAGAGATGCTGTGGAGGTCTGTGGTGTGCATCATGATTTCTTTATTTATAAGTTGTACTATTACTGATGTATCATGAGGACATAGTATGGGTGAACATTTTATGTGTACATATCATGACATGGGGCATCAGGAGAAACAATAGGGCAGGACTGCTCTGCAGATGTAATGTTCAGGGGGAATCTGGTAGTTGTCCACATATATGGATGATTTTGGGGGTATGGGGGTGTCTACCAGTGACACAGAGCAGTTTACAGACAAACACATCTGATAACTGTACTGTCACAACAATGTCTTCTGCTATGAGGAGCACTATGCTTTAGGTTGTGCAGGGACACAGAAAAACACTGTGCAAAGGCACTTGCACATTGTTTCTGGTGGTGCAGCCATGGCACAACACATTCAATCAGTGTTGGGTGATCAGGCCAAGGTTTCTAGATAATATTAGACTGTGGGCGGTGACAGTGGACATGATGACCATGAGGTACAAGGGTCCCTTAACATGCCTTTTCATATGTATGTGCTTATGCTCTACAGTGAATTCCTGTCCAGGCATATCATGAGTTCCTGTGCCAACAATGTTGGAACTTCCATGCTGTGTGCACATACTTACAATAAAGCACAATGGCACTAAAAAGCAGCATGTGGAATTGTTGCTAGTCTCAGACAGAATGGCAGAACTCCAGAATTAGGCATTCATAATTGTGCTTGTGGAATTTTCAAGGTGCATCCATTTCCAGTAATGCTACTTTTGGCACATTTGGAAAGTGGTTGTGGTTCAGACTGCAGATCACAGATATGGACTGGAGATTCATGGCCATGACTGTGGAATGTCAACAACTGGTTCTGTGGTGGGCATTGATATATGGGGGTCTATATTGCAACATCGAACGCTAAAAACAGTGAACGATGTTTCATCGACACATTTTCAGCGAAAGCTGAAAATGTCGAAACCACAGAACAGCGATTTATTTCCTAGGGAAAGAAATCACTGTTCCAACCCCCCCCAAAAAAAACATTAAACACTTCCAAACACACACATACCCTAATCCTAATTATACCCCCAAAAACCAGTAAACAACTAAATACACATATGCACATAACCCAAGCATACATTTAACGAAAAAAAAAAAAAACAGTAAACATTTTAAACCATATGCACTTACCTTAACCCGTGCCCTAACCCTAAGGTCAGTAACTCTCGCACATTTACGTAAACAGTTTCAAACACATACACACTTACCTTAACCCTAATTCTACCCCCCCAAAACAAAAGTAAACAACTGAAAACATATACACACGTAACTCAACCATACATCTAACACAAAATATAAAACAGTAAACACTTTCATACATATGCACTTACCTTAACCTGCACATTAACCCTAAGGTCAGTAACTGTTGCACAATCACGCTTGGGAGCTATACCGGACAAGGGACCACACTACACTTCAGAACACGGCAAAACAACAAAGCAGTCAAGCGACTTTTTTCCCAGGGAAGGAATTCGCTGAACAGCCGTTTCGCTGTTTTGCCTGTTTGCTCTACATGTCTCGACAAAAACGCATTTAACAAAATGCGTTTTCGTTGTACTAATAGGAACCCGGTATATGGACCAGCCAAGTGCTAATCTCTTTGCTAATCAGCAAACGATATGTTGATGTGAGCTCTGTGCATATGATGTCGCTGTAACATCTTGTATGTGTATACATGTTAATCTGCGTACTGTGTACCCATGTGACATGCCATGGTGTCCAGTCTTCTGCCAGATATTGATGGCTGCAGTGACCACATGCCATAGGGTTGGGAGGGTGGCTTAATGGCTAAGGTGTTTGCCTTACAAACACAAGGTGCAGGGTTTGAGTCTCACAAGGGATAATTGGCTAGGCTTAAAATGGCTCGCAAGGGCAGTTAGCTTAGTACTAACCTATGAACATATACTGATGTTGTTCCACACAACCTGCTTGCCTGATACCATTTTCTCCACCCCGTTGATGCCTGTCTCTATGGTGGTATTGCTCTTACATCATAGCTGTAGAGATCACATGCTTTGATGTTATAACATTGTGTAGCACAGTTCAACCACTGAACATTAATGGCTTTTCCTGAGTAAGTATTGGTAAACACCTTTGCATATGGGTCTGAAATGGGAATTGAGCAGAACAAACATTCACAGCCACAGTATATGCCACTTGTTCTGCTTCCTTTCAGGTCTGCTTGGCAGCATTATGGTGGAAGGGTCCTGTCAACCACAGCTCTAGTACAATGCCAGTGTCACCCATAACAGAAAAACAATAAATGTGTATCCTCAGATTCTATTTCTGTGCATGAAATAATACCTCAACTATCAGCAGTTGTTTATAACAATACTCACTGATGTCCATGTGGGATCCATGTTTTTGCAAGCATGCATTTTAGATTACAGATTCTCCGCACAAAGAATTTGTGCATGCTCCCAGAGTTTGATGCTGACAGTTTCATAATGAGACCATCTATCCAATACAAGCTGATAATTCATAAAATGTCTGCTTTACTCGATAATTCACTTTTCAGCATTTTTACTAGAGGTGAGCTTCATAGCCATGTTGTTGCATTCAGTGGCAAATAGTACCATGGAAGATGTGCTGTTAGGATTCTTCCATGACTGCATGGAACACAGCTGGCATTGTTGGCATGATATGCAGTTCCTAGCCATGCACTTTATTCAAGTCAAGGAGGTCATAAGCTTGACAGTGGAACCTATAAACCCCTTATTCCTAACTTCCAAGAACTTTTCTAGAATCTTGGAAGCTGTAGTCTAAAAAACAACTGTGCTTTCATCCATATGCAGCCAGACTAGCCTAGAAGCCAATATACCCAGCAACAGGCATATTTTTGTTTGAAGGAGGATTGCCTTCTCCCAAATGTAGCAGAAGGATTTCACACAGCCTCAAAGGCTTCCTGTCCATTTGGTGAATATCAGTAACCTTCAGGTTAGATTGCTGCTCTTATTGGAGTCTGTCACACCAGATGTCTGCTCATCTCATATCTACAGGTTCACGTACAAGTGGTGCCATTTCTTGAACCATCAGGCCTTTCACCTGTGTTACAGAAGTCAGTAGAAAGTATAACATTTACAGAGGTATATCAGCATTGTCTAGCATTTTTTGCCAATTGTTATTTCTGCCTTATAAGAAATCGTCATTCTCCCATGGTGTTAGAGTCATGCATATAACACCCAAGACTGGTGAATGGCTGTGCACCTCTTCATTTTCACAAAGTGACCACAGACATTGTTTTAGAATAACAACCATTCTAAAATATTTTGCAATTTTGGCATGGCTTCTGGAGCTTGTTGTAGTCAAAATGAACCAATAGCAGTCAAAGTCTTTACTTCTGTAGAGTCTTTGGTTGTGATGGAGATGTACTGGGGATTAGATAAGTGTCTGAAGTACATTTGGAGTGCGCGTGCATGTGTGTGTATGTATGTGTGTGAGACAGAGCATCGTATAGGGCATAGTCCTGCCTGTCAGCAGTCTCCAGTTTTGTAGAATGCCCTCTGTTTTCGGCTAATATTTTCATTCTGTCCCTCAAAAAATTTTTGGTAAATAACTGATGATTACAGGTAGTCAATAAAATGAATAATTAAGAGTTTCATATTTAGTATTGTTTAGAAAATGTATTTAGACACAACACCTGTAGTTCTGTTAAACTTTTGCATTAGTAACAGTTAAAATATTTTTTTAAAAATGTTGCTTTTTGGTCCCTTGTCCCATTTAATAAATTTGCCTTTGCCCAGAATTCTTGAGCAAAGATGTTGCGTGGTATTTGGGTCTGTTCCTTAGTAGATGCGTGATCTTCTGGAAATTGTTGCAGATTATAGTTGTTAAATAATGACAGGCACATGAGTTTCAGACTGTAGAAAAGATAGCTTCCCAGGCCTAGGACAAACATAAGGCTATCTTTAGTTTTGTTGGAAACTTCAAAGGCAGTAAACAACAGTGTGCCAAACTGGTTATAAATGGTGCCACATTCACAGGCAAGTCTACTGGATGACAAATTCAGCTTCAGCTTTACTCAGCACTCACTCCCACCCACCTCCCAGGAAATGCCATTTAACATCTAACATCTCTCCACTCTCCAAAATACTAGAGATGCATACACTCTCAGGTCTCAGACTACCTCCTTACTAACAACCTCCTTTCCAGTACTCAGCATGGTTTCCGACCAAACCATAGCACCACCACTGCCTTACTCTCCTTTACTAACACTATCCTTCAGCATAAAAACAATGGCTATCTCTCCTCTGCTACTTTCCTAGACCTATCTAAAGCATTTGACATGGTCCCACACAAACAACTTATCTCTGTCCTCAATAACCTATCCTTCTCACAATCAGTCACCAACTGGTTTCAGAGTTACCTGTCTGATCGCCAACAATCCGTTGTATGGCAGAATGACATATCTCCCCAACTACCTGTCTCCATAGGGGTTCCCCAAGGATCCATCCTTGGACCCCTACTCTTCTCTGTTTACACCAATAATCTAGCCTCTGCCACCAAACATGGCACACTGATACAATACACAGATGACGCGACCATCATCTGCTCAGCCCAGTCCCTACTCAAACTGCAAAAAGTCACACAGGAAGCCTTTTCCTCTGTTGAAACATGGTTATCCGATGCCCAATTAATACTCAACCCAAACAAAACTAAACTACTCATCTTCCAACCCACCAAACATACTCAAAACAACTCTCACTTTAACATCACAGCAAAATACAACACCACTATATACCCAACTGAACACACCAAATTGCTAGGAGTGGAAATAGACAATAAACTAAAATTTGACATTCACATATCCATGACCATAAAAAAAGTCTACAAAAAACCTAGGAGCATGATACAGAAATAAGCAATTTCTCACCAAAGCAGCAAAGATTTCAATAGCAAATTCCCACCTTATCTCCACCCTACTTTATGCCTCTCCAATATATACCAACCTAAGGCAATGTGATCTAAACAAACTAGAGACCTTCTACAACAAAATCGCCAAATTCGCCACAGGGGCATCCTACCGTAGTCACCACTGTCTCTCACTTGCTGAACTGGGCTGGCTTGAACTCCCTCACCTCCTTCAGTGGTATCAACTCTTACTCGCCCACAAACTAGTAAACCATCCACTAAATGTCCCATCCCTCCAGAATCTACTCCAACCCTATCGCACCACCAGACCACTAAGATCCAGCAACAAAAATCACTTGCAGATCACTAAAGCCAATAACTCTGCTGGTGAAGCACTATTCTCTTGCACCATAGCCAAATTATGGAACTCACTCCCACCCACAATTACCTCCGTACCATCATGCACCCACTTCAAAACTTTACTAAAAGCGCACCTCAAAACATGCTGGCTATGCCCTTGCAACTCCCACTCTAATATCATCCACCCCATCCAACCACTACCTTTCTTTCCACTCCACTAACTACCTTGATTATAGCAAGCTCAGATGCTCATAAGCCTAGTACTTATTATACAGCAGGAACTTCTCATTGTAACATTTGTTAATGTCTGTTATGTACTTCACAGATAAAGATTCTAGTTGTCTACTGATGTACTATGTTCTTCATCTGTAAATATGTTGTAAGTAATTGCTATGTTAAATTGTTAATCGCTATGTAATCCAATGTAACTACTGTCTGTTTATTTTACTGTGGAGCTTTTCTCCCCGGGCCTCCACTGAAAATGGACCTACGTCCAGTCGGACACTCCCGGTCAACAAATTTAAATAAATAAAATAAAAATAACATAACCCCTCCAATAATAACCCCTCCAAAAATAACAAAACCCCAATATGGAGGAAGTTCTAGTTGCCCTCTCTAAGGCCAAGAACACAGCTTAAATGGGCCCTGATCATATCCCAGGATGCCTCCTAAATAGCCTGAAATATGATCTAGCAGGGCCACTGGAGTCACTGTTCATCTATAGCCCACAAACAGGTTTTGCGCCATGTGAATGGAGAACTGTAATGGTCATCCCTCTGCACAAAGGTGGGCCACTGGAGCCACTGTTCATCTATAGCCCACAAACAGGCTTTGCACCATGTGAATGGATAGCTGTAATGGTCATCCCTCTGCACAAAGGTGGGCCACTGGAGCCACTGTTCATCTATAGCCCACAAACAGGCTTTGCGCCATGTGAATGGAGAACTGCAATGGTCATCACTTTGCACAAAGGTGGGAACTACAAACCAAATAGTCTGACAAGTTTCATATGCAAAGTCATGGAAAGAATTATCATGGAAATGATTAACAATGATACAGGAAACCTTCAAACACTGAACTTCACCTGGTTTGGTTTCATCAACAGCAGGTTAGGCCTACTAAACTTAGTGGATTTCTTTGAGAAGTTGACCAAGGCAATGGACAAGGACAAAATGGTGCATACTAACTGCCTTGACCTGGTTAAGGCATTTGATAAAATTCCTGACTTGGACATTGTAAACAAACTCCTATAATTAGGCATAAACAAATATGTAATATGCTGGATAGCCAGATGGTTCACAGACAGGATCCAGGAAGCTAGGATCAGAGAGACCACTTCCACAGAGACGAGTTACCAGCAAAGTCTGTGTCTGTAAGGGTTCTGTGCTGGTTCCATTCCTCTTTGGCATCTACTTCTCAGAAGTCAAGGCCAGCATAAATGGCCTCTGGCTAACCATGGTTGCAGACTATTGCAAACTAGGAGCAGTCATAGAATTATGCCAACATACTAACATCTTATAGCAAGGTCTAATGCAAACAAATGACTGATGCCAAAGACATGGCTTAAAACTCAATGCCAAGAGATGGATAACAGTAACTTTTGGGAAGCTGGCCACTCTAGGAAACTACTCCTGGGTTGACTAAATGGTTAAGGTATTTACCTTACAGACACAAGGTACAGGGTTTGAGCCACCCTTGGGAAGCATTGCCAGACTTAAACAAGGGCCTTCTGGGATTGTTAACCTAGAAAGTGCCTATAAATCTCATCAATAAAACACCCCTTATGAGTAGGCCCAATAGTCAGAGATTTGGGAACACATGTAGATAATAACATGGCCTTTGATCAACGTGTCAAACATAGTAGGAAAGTCATTCTATATCACTCAACTTTTAAGTAAGGGCAGGGAGGTCATATGTATATATATATATATATATATATATATATATATATATATATATATATATATATATATTTATAGATAACATAATCCATTACTGAGGAAATGTAGTTTTTCAACCTTAAAAGTCGTGTGCACACTTTCCTTAAGGATGAACAAAGCAAAAAAAAAAAAAGAAAAAAAGGGAAAACTATTTGTAAACGAATGGTATCGTCCTGCAATTTACTAAACCAGAGTGTTGTCATAACTTCTTATGTAAGATCCATGTCAAAGATTACTTTGGATTCTTATTAAAAGTAAGGAAACTTGATTCAAGCTGGCATTGCTCATTTAAACCATGGTTTATTAAGTTAAAACAAGAGATGAGTGCTTTCACCTTTATCAGAGCTTCATCAGATCTAAGTTATTCAGAGCTGTAACAAGTAATATATACTTTTCTATTTTCCATATGAAAAGCCATGTAAGTTACAATGAAGGCTTTAATCCATGAGCACTTACACAGATCAGATTCAAGGACAGTGATTGGAACAGTGGTACATGCATAATTTACATTTTTGTTGTGATTGGTGCTGTTTACTTCTTATCTAAGCAAGTATAAGCACTGGGGTGGGAGCATTTATGTCATCAAATGTGTGTTAGGATTAGAGTAAGGGCGTAGATTTAGTGTTTTGTGTGTGTGTGTGTGTGTGTGTGTGTGTGTGTGTGTATCTGTCCATGTGTTTTGTGTAGTAGTAGTAGTGCTATAGAAAGGGATTTTCTAATGTTAGGTGTGGATTAGGGGTAAGGGTTAGATAAACAAATCATATGAGAGGCTGATGGAAATATTAGCAGAGACCCTCCTCTCTACATTTGTGAGATCTGTCAAAGAACAGGAAGTAGTTGCACAATTAGATTTTCTTTTTTACCCAGCTTGCTCATGGAGAGTGTTCACCTGTTGTAGTGAAGTGAATTGACCCATTGTTTGAAGCCTTTATTTTTTTGTAGTTGTGGTTTTACCATCCCTTTTCTGATAAAGTATCCAAAATATCTGGCTTCTAGTATCAGTGTCTGATGGTTGTTGTGTCTTTTGGCTTTTCCCGGTTAGGGGTCGCCACAGCAGAACTCCAGTCCGCTAACGATTGGCAGTAGATTTTTACGTACCGAGTTGCCAGCTCTGATGCACAACCTTCAACGAAGGTACACCCATTCACGCATGTCTCCACTTAGAAGATGCTCTAGCTGAGAATCAAACAGGACAATGTCTTACTGTGAGGTGACAACGCTACCGCAGCACCACCACCGCAGCTATATTAGTGTCTGATGGTAACCATTTGAAATGTCTGGTCCTACTATTTTGAGTCCTGAAACATGGAGTTTGAATAGCCGAAAAAAAATGGGCTACATATACTTAGACTGAGATGGCCATTTCTCTAAATATTCCCTTTTTTCCAAGGTATGGCAATCTCTGAAGTGGTATATATAAGTTCTGGGGGGGGGGGTGTGAGGGCTTACTCCCCACATTAAGTAGTGTAGAAGGCATGCCCTAAAGGAGAAGAGTGATCGTCGAGATATGATCTTCTCTACGATAATGTTTTAACTTGGCATTCGGTATTTCATGTGCCGACATTTCAATAGGGAGTCAGGTGGCTAGAGCTCCATGCAGGCTGCATGGTAGAATCATATATTAAAGTAAGCATTCTGGGCTTAAAATGTTTTTTTTTTCTTTTAGCAGAAGGGGAAAGCAGTATATGTCAATACTATTTAGTCAAGTCTAATGTCATAGTATCTTGATTTGCGTAGGATCATCATTTCTGGGGACGTGGTAGCTATCAGCCATTGAGATAATATTTGGTTTTCTTAAATTATCACACAATCTGATAGCTCCATCAAGTTCAGAAATCAGCACTGTTGGGCTTCTCCATTCATTCTGTGACTTATCTGTTACTTGCAGTTTGGCATCTCCTGAACTTCTTTTGATAATTGCTTCTGCAACTTTTGTACATTGCAAAGTTTTAGATGCTGTCTCCTGTTTGGTTCTTCCAGTTCAGTTCTCCCAGGTATTTCTAAGAACACACCTTTATTTCTTAACAGAAATTCTATTATTTCTTACTTTTCTACATACTTTCAATGTTGTTTTATCGGTGATTCACTTTTTCCACATTCTTGCTTATACTACAGAAGTAATACATTTGTAGTTTGTTTATTTAATTTATAATTTGGTATTTGCTCTTTGTGCAAGTTTTCTGTTATATGACGTGTATGCTACTTGTACATAATTCATTTAGCAATATATAATCCCAGGATGTGCATAAATGTAGCTTGCCAACATACTATTATGTTTTGTTATGTCATTTTTTTCAGACAAGAGAACATAGTACATTAAATGCAAACAAATATGTAAGTAAGTGACAAACTCTTAAATGTTTTAAATCAAATCATTTAAAACGTCCTGGGTATTAAAAAGATCTGTGACAATGTATTATATTCATTTTTTGTTCCAAGACCATGTATTTTATTGAAATTATTTAAAAAATATTCCATAAAATAATAATAATAATATTGTGGATGGAAACAGCCCCATTCATTAGGTTAGTCCAAATTTTCAAAAAGCTTCCATACATTTCTGATTAATTGACATATTCCCAAATGACCTTCTCCTAATAAGTCCAAATGACAAAAGGTTAAACAGCAACAATTCAAGACACGGACACTTCTGTTTTCATAAGCAGGGTGTCATTATAGGCTGTGTTTTCATAACTGAGACAGACTGCAGTAATGTAATAGAAAAATATATATTAAACATGGTGTGCATGCTTGAGTGCAAATCCATAAGTATAAAAGGTAACACTGCTATCCAGAGTACTAACAGAAACCTGTTTTGGAATGTTAGCTATGAAATGGATCAAGAAACTCAAACCGCACAATTATGTAGCCTCTTTGTTAGCTTCCATATCTGAAATGAATAAAATACAAATGCAAGGAACATTTTTTAAATAGTTACCTAGGAGATCATTCTTTTATTCTCTTTGTCAGAGATTCACCACAAGGGCTGCAATCTGAGACTTTTATTTTATTTGCAGACAGATGAAGGTCTGAAAGAACTTGGACTGTCAAGCTCTTTAGCCCATGAAGAAGTGCTCTGTTAATGAGTAGGGGTGAAACTTCAGCCAGACACTTAGTATATCAAAATATAAGCTGCTTTCCTCGTATGAATGATTTTTCAGAGGTCATTCATAAGTTAAACTCTATGTTTAGGAAATACAAAATATCTGTAGCCTGGAGATTTCTGAAAAGTTTATATTAGAAACCTCTTTCTAAGTCATGTCCCGAAGCTTGAAGCTGACCTAACTGATATCCAGTGATAGCAAGTTATGTTACAATGTATCTGGTTCTGACTTTGACATCATGCATACATTGTTTATTAAATATGTTGTCACATTACTTTGTAACATGTGGCACAGGGTTCAATGCAGTACTCACAGAGAGACTGGGATAAGCTATACATTTATTTATTTATTAGCATTTATTTCCCTAGCTAGGCAGCAACCCCCTTTTCAATAGAAGCATAGGGAGAAAAGCTCCAAGTAGGGTTTGTATATACATATTTAAATAAGCGTTTTAAACATCACTAATCTGAGTACATAAAAACAAAATGAATATACATTAAAAGTTAGATAATGCTAATTAACCAACAGTTAAACAAAAGAGATATCAAAAGGCAAAATGGTCACATATCCTGTTTAACTAATGGAGGTACGTAATGAGGGTGATATAATGTTCTAGATAAAAGACTGACCAGTGCTTTAGGACAAAGGCATTAGGTGAGAGGCAGTAGGTGATACAAACACATAGAAAGAAAAGGACCAGTATTGAGAGGAGATATAGAAATATAGCATGAAGGATAGAAAATGTAGGAAATGTGTGGAAATTAGAGGGCAGGAGAGGAGCTTGTAAGATTTGAAAGTGGAGAAAGACACAGCTCTTTTTTACCACAGATGGTGCAAATAACCTTTTACTACATGTGTGATTCAGTTTTGAAAATTATATTCTGTTATTGCTGTCTACAGCTGAACAGTGTAGTCCACTCAAGTAGAATGGATTTAAGTTTGGTGGCCGCTATCTATATACGTCATGACCCTACAAAGTTCTAAGTGTTCTATTTCCATTTAGACCAGAAGCTATGCAATCTATCAGGCTATGAGACAACAGTCCTCTGGGGGTTTTAGGGTGTAGATTTTAGGAAGAGAAATAGCAGTAGGGGGCACCGATTTCATGATGAGAAAAGAGTTGAGTATGTAAGCTAAAATGTAGATGAGAGGGAGAGAGAAAGAGTGCTACCTGTATATAGAATGTGCAGGGGGTGGAGGACACTAGTTAAATAAGATTCAATGTCTAAGTTGTCTGGCAGGAAGTTGAGGTGATTTATTTTTATTTATTTGTCATTTGTTAGCTATGTTAGTCCAGCTGAGCCAAGGGCCCTTTTTCAGTGAAGACCCAAGGAGATAAACTCTAGTAAAAAAAAAAAAAAATACAGGACATTAACGAGCATTCAGTCAAAGAAACAAGAATGTTACAAAGTTATATCATGCATTCATAGGCAAGAAAAAATAGCATTTAAAAGCAAGAAGAATTGCAGTTATATCATTGCACGTATTTACAGTAGCAGCAATATGAAAAATTAAATATGGAAAGAAATGCTGAGTGAGATACAGAATTAGGTTCATGTTAGTAAATTATAGTATTTCCCCACTTGAGAATTATAGAAAAACTCACTAGCCTGAACATAAACCCCTACATCATGAGATGGGTTGCCAACTGGCTTACAGACAGAACTCACACGGTAAGAATAGCGGGCTCCAGGTCCGACTCTAAACCAGTCACAAGTGGTGTCCCATAAAGCTCAGTCCTGGGGCCCCTACTGCACGGCATATACTTCTCAGAAGTACAGGCAAACACAGGAGGACTATGGCTAACCAAGTTCGCTGATGACTGCAAACTGGGAGCCATAACTGACTCTCAGGCTGACACGGACATTCTCCAAAAGAGCCTTACTGAGACAGACACCTGGTGTCAAAGTCATGGTCTCAAGCTAAATGCCAAAAAATGCATAGTCATCCCGTTTGGGAAAAACAACACACCCATGAATTACCACATAGGTGGCAACCCCCTTAATACAGAAGAGGTAATAAGAGATCTGGGTACCCAGGTAGATAGTAATCTCTCCTTTGACAATCATATTGCCAAAGTAGTTAGGAAATCCTTCTATGTAGCCCATCTAATTACTAAAGGGTTCGCATCTAGAAATAAAGAGGTTATAGTGCCCCTCTACTCAGACACTGGACCCCAACCAGCCTGGGTTTGTGAAGGGCCGATCTTGTCTCTTGAAACTGATTGACTTCTTCGAATCGGTCTCCAGAGCTGTGGATGATGGTAAGGAGGTCCACACAGCCTTTCTGGACCTCGTCATGGCCTTTGACACCATCACCCACTCTGGAATCATAGATAAACTTACTAAGCTGGGCATAAATCCCTATGTCACTCGATGGGTTGCCAACTGGCTTACTGACAGAACCTAGACTGTAAAAGTAGCCGACTCCAAATCCAGCTCCAGACAAGTGACAAGTGGAGTACCTCAGGGTTCAGTCCTGGGCCACTCTTGTTTGGTATCTACTTCTCTGAAGTACAGGCCAACACTAAGGGACTCTGGCTAACAAAGTTTGCAGATGACTGCAAACTGGGAGCCATTATTGAACCCCCAAATGATGTGGATATTCTACAAAAGGGCCTTACAGAAACAGATGCCTGGTGCCAGAGCCATGGGCTCAAGCTTAATGCCAAGAAATGTATAGTCATCCCCTTTGGAAAAAAACATTTACCCAAGAACTACCACATAGGTGGCAGGACACTAAACATCAAAAGTGTGATGAGAGACTTAGGGACACAAGTGGACAGTGGTCTCACTTTCGATAATCACATCGCCACAACAGTCAGGAAATCCTTCTACGTGGCACACCTCATCACTAAGGGCTTTTCATCCAGAAAAAAGGAGGTCATTGTCCCACTGTACTCATCTCTCATTAGACCCATTATAGAGTATAATGCCCCATTTGGTATGTACCTCACAAGACATCTGCAACAGCTGGAAAGGCCACAGAAATACCTCACTAAAAGAATCACAGGCGTAAAGCAGATGCCATATGCTGACCATCTAAAAAAACTCCAGCTATACTCTGTGGCATATCGTCTACTCAGAGGTGATCTCTGCTTAACATACAAGGCCATGTCAAACCCTGAGCTGTTGGACATGCTCCAATTTAAAGAAATCCCAATCCCTCAGAGCCACACGCTCCAGGGATCTAAACCTTATCATCACAATGAACAAAACATGCTGGAGGGATAGGTTCCTGACCCAGAGACTCCCCATACTCTGGAATAGACTGCCCATACATGTCAAGCAGAGCACCTCATTGGCTCTCTTCAAAAGGAACCTTGATGATTGGATGGGAGATAGGAAATTCACCCTGGGGATCATGTCAGTCGCCCTGCTAGACAGGGGCCCAGAGAAGTAAATATTGTGGGAAAAAATTTCCAGGGAATTGTTATGGCTAGGCTTGCATAGGCCTTAGGGCTGATAGCCTAGTACCAACCTATGAACCTATGAACTCATCAGACCCATCATAGAGTACAATGCCCCATTTGGGATGTACCTCACAAGACACTTCCAACAGCTGGAAAGTCCACAAAAGTACCTCACCAAGAGGATTACTGGCCTCAAACATATTTCCTATGCAGCCCGACTGGAAAAACTCCGGCTGTACTCAGTGACATATCTCTTACTCAGAGGTGATCTCTGCCGGACTTACAAAGCCATGTCCAACTCAGAATTGATGGACATGCTGCACCTAAAGACATCCAAGTCACTGCGAGCCACTCACTCTAGTGAGCTAAACCTCACCACAACAATAAATAGAACATGCTGGAGGGATAGATTCCTGTCACAGAGACTCCCCATGCTTTGGAACAAAATTCCTAACTACATTAGGAAGAGCCCCTCACTAACACTCTTCAAGAGAAACCTTGATGAGTGGATGGGTAACAGAAAATACACCCCTGGGATTACTTCATTGGCTCTTCTTGACAGAGGCTCAGTTAATTAATCAATGGGGTGGCGTAAGCTGACACACTCTGGCTAGGCTTATAAATGCCCTCGGGCAGATAGCCTAGTACCTACCTCTGAACCTATGAACCTATGAACAATCAGCGCTAGATTGATAATAAATGCATGAATGGTGTTACAATTGCAGAGAGTATAGGTCTTGGAAGGCTGATAGATTTAGAGTAATGAGTGGTATAGAGAGGTGGAGGGGGGGGGGTAAGTAGAGTCCCAATATGGGCAGGTGCTAGAATTAAGAAGGTAGTTTTTAAGTTCAGTTCTGAAATGGGTTGTACAATTGATGTTGTGAATATTTGGTGGGAGGTTGTTTCAGGCTTGGGACACTGTGCTTTTTTATAGAAGTTTACCAGTGAGTTTGTTGGTTTAAAAAATTTTACGAAGGTGTTGATCTGAGCTTAATAGAGTTCAAGAGGGGCTGTAGAGGGATATGAGAGAGGAGAGAGCAGGCCATGCTGAGGGTTTGTTTAGTAAGGTGCGAGTGAACTGCAGCTAGATAAGAAGAAGACTTTGACTTCTTTCTTGGATGTGGATTTAAAGGAGAACTGTGGGTAGTCGAGTAAAGCATTTTTGTGGTCTACAAACTACAATGCCCCAATGACATACACAGATGATAGCGCTAGTGACTGTCTGTTATTTACTCACTCATCCTTGTCATCGTGGAGCCGTTTAAGCTCCACGATGACATCATCTACAGAAATGGATCCAATCTCACCATTCACTTCTGGCACTGCCTCCCGGGGGCATGGGGTGTGCATGTAGTCCACTTCAGGAGCTCCCCAATGTGTTCTTTGCAGACCTCAAGAAAGTTTGCAGTCAATGTTAGCATTCCTCTGTCATTGCTGAACAATCTAGGCAAGTTATAATATTTGTTTGTTTTATTTGTTTCTTTGCTATTTTTTTGTTTGTTTACTTTTGCTTCTTTGGTTGTTAATATTTGTTGACCAAGAATATCAGACAGAAGCCCATTTCTAGTGGAATACCATTGATAAAAGTTCACATGCAAATAACATAAATAAACATTATGACATAAATAAACAGCAACAGATGAAAAAAAGTTATTGCTCATTAGTTAAGTGTATATCCTAAAAAGTAATATAATTGGCAACATAGATCCAGGTAAGATCAACAAAATTGTAGCTGAGCTAACACAGTACACATCTACTGTAAGTATTTAAAACTCTTCATTTAATAAAGGGATTTTAATTCATACCATGCTTCCACCTCCTTAGTTGCTGGATTCTTTTCCAGAACTCTCTAAAGCTGTCTGACATTCAGTCGTCATGGCTACATTACAGTTCTACTGCACCCGGCATTTACTTTGGTGGTTGGTTCAGATGTTGTCTTTTTATCCATCGAGTTCCTAAACTACGTGTCCTGGGGAAGAGTGTCGGTGCTTGTTTGCATATTAGGATGTACCCCATAAAAGTGTTATGCAGACAATAATAAAAACATCAGCAACAGTCAAGATAATTATATTTCAATCAGAAATGCGTCCGCCTGCACATCTGAGCTACCCATTTCTCCAGCGAACATCTTTACTCATACCATTTTATATTCTCCGTCATGCTCACTAGAGCTACACAATATGGCTTATGAAAAAGCAGAGGTGATATTTACCATTATAAAATTTCAGTACCGAATAAAATAACTCCTTATGAAATAATAAAGGTTTTAGCAGCAACTAATACAAAAATAGCTGTTCTGTGTTTGTCTGGGTGCAGTGAAACTTTTTTTTTTTTACAGAGGAATTGTTTTGTACCTCACATCTCACTGCTGAAATGATCTATTGTTCCACAACAAATCTTACAGACCTGTTCTGCTACGCTATATAATGGCATGGTTGTTGGTAATGGTACTGTTTTAAGGTGCCAGAACATTAACATACAGTCCTTATGAGGCTTTTTTTTGTTCCTTTCTCTCTTACTCAGTTACATGAGTAAGTGCAGTTTGCTGGACATTAACAGCCAAGTACAGCTTGTGGAGTAAACTTTGCTTGATAAGGTACTCTGTGTCCATTACACAGTGAATATCTACCATTGTACGTATAATGCTCATAATATAAATATTGTTTATGTGTTGTGCTATGTGTGTAAAACTAGCTGCAGTGTAATAATTCCATTTTTATAAGAATACACCAGTATAGTATAAAGTGTTAAATGTTCGACAACAGCTGTATTGGTGATTGTGTTGCATTATTAGTGGTGTTTGTAATCCTTGCTCTCTCCCTCTAAAGGAACTGTTAATCAGCTGCTTGCTATAGCCCAGAGTTTGTTTCCCTAAGCTTGGATTTCTATACTGTGTAAGTCTGAGCAAGTCTCTTAAGCAGGCAGTTCTCCTGGGCCAAGTGTAAAAAAGGTCCATGTGAATCGATGCTGTCTACTGGTTAACAAATGTAAACAAAGAAATAAACTACTGCAACTGTCTGCTAAACAAAATGTTATAAATAATCCACACATCTACTTTCTAAACAGTGATAGCAAGTTGAAAAGGTCAGATCAGACTGCTCTGTTCTCAGGAAGAGTCTCATCTTGTCCAGTGGGATTTCTAAGTATTCCAAGGCAAGAGGAGTAATGTAATCTCTCTTTCTGGTATGTCTTGGGTCTGCTCTGAAGCTTTTTCCTAGTGGAACATGCTTTATATATCTCTTGTGGGAGGCATTCTGGAGACATCTTCCATAGGTGTACAAATTACATGAAGGATCAGAGGAATAGTGTCTCACTCTGATGAGAGGGTGAACCCCACAACTCTGTGAATGAATTTCATTTCTGCCACTTGTGTCCATGATCTCGTCCCTACAGCCACTGCACACAGTGTCCATGATCTCGTCCCTACAGTCACTGCACACAGTTTGAAGATGGGTACTAAAATAGACTTCTAATCTGACAGTTTCATCCTGTTTCTCAGCTCTTCCTGTACCCTAGCAGTGTAGTACAACATCTGGAGTACAGCCACCATTGCACCCAACCAGTGATCTATCCCTCTTTCTTCTTTACCTTTACTTCTGTACAAGACCTAAATATAACTAACCTCCTCCACCTGGGATAGCTACTTTTCTCTCACCTGTAAAGATTAATCCATTGTGTTCTAGGACAGAACCGGGATTTCTGATCTAGATGTGTTGAATTTCATCCTACTATACTCTGGAGATAATAGTCACTCAAAATCAAGAAGACAGCATCATCTGCAAACAGTGACTATACTAACACTACACTCTTACCTGGACATTCTCCACCCACTATTATCCTGTCTTATGAAAATCATGACCAGGTGGAGAGACAGGATTCAGCTTTAGCAGACTCCTAGACCTACCTTGAATACAGCTGAGTAAATGGTGAATATTTGGAGACAATTGTAACTCTCAAATATAGGGGCCAAACAGAACACAGCAGTGGCACTGGGCCCTGTACTGTAGGGACACCTCTTTTAAGCTCTCCTTGGTTAGTATACGATCATATACTTTCTGTATGTAGTCAAAATGCAGGTAGATTAATATGGTGAACCCCTATCACCCCTACATAGCCAAAGTTGAATCTGCATTTCTTTTCCTGAATCAGATCATTTATCAGATGTCATCTTCTTTCTATAACCTTAACTCTCCTTAAGGAGAGTGAGGACTGAGATCCCTCTGTAATTGGAACATTCCTTCCTGTCACTCTTTCTGGAAACATGGGCTCCTTCCTCATTTGGTCAATATGGTGGTCCAGTCCCTGTGTTCCACACAGTACTGAAAAGGTGCGTTAACCATGACCGTCAAGTAATACTTCTGGCCAGATCTCATCTTGTCCCACAGCCTCGCCACTCTATAATTGTTTAAACTGCTGCAATTTCCTCATCTATAGAACTTCACTCAGCTGTTTCTTGTACTGACTTCTCAAAAGAAGACTTGCCCACCAGGTTCAGAAGTTTACCCAAATATTCCTTCCACCTTGTAACAATGCCCAAAGTCATGTTCAGCATTTCTCCATCCCTGCTGCAGCAGCCTGAGACATGCCTGACACACACTCTAGCACTGCGAGGATGGCCTCCTTCTTTAACTCACATAAACAAACAAGTGAATAAATAACACTGTTGAGGGAACTTAGTAATATCGACATCCTTTGTACTTTGCTCACGGTCCTGGCATTTTGAGTTTTGTATGGAACCAAAGATGTAAGTCTACAAAGCCACTGTTGTATGATCCAAACATATGCCACTCTTAATATATTGTGTGTAAGAAAATATATAGCTAATATGGCCTGTGATCTCATATTGATTCATGTTGGAAATTTACTTCATTTAAGTAAATTATCCTAAATGTACAGCACCATGTCTTAAATTAAAGTATCACATTTCTATCTTTGCTTACAGTCCGAACTTCTGCCCAGAAAAGCCACTTTTTACAACATAGTTCACTGTACAATGACCTGTTGTTACCTGTGCTGGACTCTTGCAGGGCCTTTGCATGGAGCAAGGGCATAGTGGTATATTAAGTGAATTATTGTTCATATACTTTCAACAATATGTCAAGCTACAGATATAAACCTTAGGCAGAAATCTTATTTACAGTTAAACATTAATAGATACATGCAGATGATTAG